>NC_092341.1:267200000-267516666 GCF_046630445.1 Rutidosis leptorrhynchoides | reverse complement strand
CCAAAAAATCTCAATTTTTAACCGTTAATCACCAAATTTTTTGCTAAAATCATGTTGAGAAGGATGCTATCTAAGAATTACTCAAGAAAAACGGTAAATTTCTACACCTAAACACCATTTAATTCGAAATTAGGTGTTCTTGAGCTATTTTTTCCCCAATTTGATTTTGATGCTTTTTAGTGTAATTAAGCTTAAATTGTTTATGTATTATGCTTGTATAACCTAGATTGATGCTGTTTAACATGATTAGAAGCCTTAAACTTCAAATTTTGAGTAATCTAGGGTTTGTGTTCTTGAGCAAATTTGGGGCTTTTTGATATAAACAGGTTATGGCCGATTTTTGTCATGAATTGTTGCTAAATTGAGTAGTGTAACATGTCTAGGTAGTTAAATGATCCAAACTTTGAGCCTAAACATGATTTTGAGAATTAAAGTGGACTTTTTCAAGTCTAAAAATTCATGAACTTGATTTTTGAAAGATAATGCCATTTGAGACTTGTTTGATTGCTAGTAATGATTATTTTGACATGTTATTTGAGTTGAATGCTTATGAACTTGGCGAAAATTTTCGTATATGCTTATTTGAAAAAGTGTAGATTTGATAAAAATGTGAAAATAAGCTTAAGTTTGATATAAATTGATAATGTCATTGTAATTATTTTGATTGATGATTTTGCTGACACTAATGCATATTTGGATGCACAAAATTTGTGTTTGATGTGTTTTGCAGAATGAAAGGGGTGAATCTTCATCCCAAGCCCGCAATGCTCCTGCTGAGAATTTGGAACAACAGGAGGTAGATAACTACTACAAGCAGGATGTACCTCATAAAGTCATGACCTTTTCCGATATGCATTTGGAAGAGTTGCACCCGAACCTGAGATTTGACAGACTTTGGATAGATTATCCAAAATATCAACGGGGTTTGCATACTCTTCATTCCAAGGTTGTTGAGGTACCGAGGGTCATAGAATGGGGACCCTTAGAAGCTGTAGAATTGGCCGGGCTAATTAGGGAATTACTTGTACAGAGGTATGGTAATTCTTCTTTTAATGACTGGATATGTTTATTCACCATACGCAGACCTGTATATAAAGTATGGTGTGAAGAGTTGTTATGTAGTATAGAGTTGAATGATCGGGTAGCTAGTTTAACCGATCGTTCTTTTATTAGATTTTTGTTAGGCGGTTCGATGCGCCACATGTCTTTACTGGACATGGCTCAGGCTTTACGTATATATACGCCTGAGGAGTTAGCGTCTGCCGATTGTAGAGGATTGATACTAAACGGTAGAAAGATAGATGAGAATTTTGATACACACGGTGTGTGGAGTCAAATGACAAGCCATCACCGTTTCAAAGGGAGAAACTACTCTTATTTGGATATAGATAGAGCCGAATTAAGAGTGATACATAGGTTTTTAGCTAATTCGATTACACAAAGGGGTAAGAACAAAGAAAAGGTAAATGAACAAGATTTGTTTTACCATATGTGTATTCGAGACCCACAGAGCGCTGTAAGTATACCATATTGTGTGGGTTATTATTTATCAGCTATGGTTCGGGGGATGCGACCACATAGCATAATAGGAGGTGGTATTTTTATTACTTTGATTGGTGAATATCTCGGTGTGGATATAAGTCGGGGGGGATTATTACTAGAAGAGCCGGAACCCCGCGATACTATAGGTTTAAATGTATACCATGGTGCGAAAGTTTTGAAGAGGCGAAATAACGCCGCAGTACGATACCATGGTAGACATCCACAGGTGGAGAGAAACCAGGAACAAGGTAATGTAGGAGGGGGGAATGAGATGCAAGAAATGCATAGGTTTATAGCTTCTCAGGAATACGAAAATGCTAGACAGAGAGCATTTGAAGATTGGCAAGTTCATCAGAACCAGATCATAGCTCATTGCCAACATATAGGTAGAAACTATATTCCTACACCGAAACCCGTCTTCCCTCCTTGGTCGATAGAGATGCAGCCACCATATCCTACGTATGACCCTGCCGAAGCATTCTATAGCACTTATGGTTATGCCTGGAACCCCTATTGGTACCAATATCATCCTTAGTTTACTTATTATTTTTTTTATTTTGTAATTTGTAATTATTGATATGTTTAATACTCTTGTTAATATTGTAATCATTTTTATAATTATCTAACTTTTATTCTTAGATTTTAATAATTTTTGAATGTGGGGTAATATACCAAACTTCAAAAATATGTATATATGTTTGCAGTTTATCTTATGTACACAACAGGGTAAAACAACGCATTTTCAAAGACTGGCATTAAGTTCAGCAAAAGCAACTAATTTTGACGACAAGATGCAAAATATATGTGAAATAACAACAAGACGGAATGAACAAATGATGTGCACCATTTATCATTCAGCAAACAAACGACAATATAGTTGGAAACTTTGGTAAAATTTAATCATTTTCACACAAATCACCCTCAATAATTTAAATTGTTACTGATTTCTTGCAAATGAGGGCATTGCAAGATCTTAAGTGTGGGAAGGGGTTAAATTCTTTCGGATTTTAAAATAGATTCCCCGTATACACTTGGTTACCATTAAAAATACTAGTAAAGCAGTAGTTGTATTAGAATCTAGTGCTCTCTGATAAAAAAGAACAGCCCTAGTCTTATATACTGACTACCCAATTCTAGTAAAATTTTTCAATTAAATGAATTCAAATCATGTTTATACATATTTATGAACGATAAAACTAGGTTTTAACACCGAAATTATTGTTACCTCGGAAAGGACATAAATTGAGAAACAAACTAAAATGTTAAAATTCATTTAAAATGGAATAGAGGACGATAAAAAGAAAAATAAAAAGCCAAGTGTGGGAAAATTTACCAAGTTATTTTAAACATATGTCACATATATCTGTAACAAATAACTGAAAATACTTTTACTTTGGACTAAACTAAATTGTTTTACCCGATGAAAGAAAAGAAAAGATGGATCTACACGATGAATCAATTCCATCATTAAAAGGAAGTAAAGTCTTCCGAAAAAGAAACGCGCTTCTTGATTTAGGTCATGAAGTTGTCGTCCAGACCAGCTGTAGGTTGACGAAAAATCTAGAAAAGTCATCACTAAAATCAGCAGGAAATCCACGGACCTCAGCATTAAACAGGGTCGCCAAGTGGTCAGATTTATCCTAACCATGAGAAGGATTTATCTCGTACAATGGGGGGGCACCATGCAAATTAGCTGGATAAGACTAATGAATCAGATCCCCAGAAAGGATAATCTCCTTAAAGATTAAAAATCAGCTTTTAAGACTGATATTACTCAATCCTAGAGATTGACCTTAAAGATTGAGAATTCAAACTCATGGAATTCAATGATATCTAAACTCGAGCTTAAACGAGAAAATATTTTGATCAAAACTACAAACCGATTTGTTTTCTGAAAACCCTATTTTCAATGCGTTCATTACCATTGAACGTAAAATCCTAGGAATTCACCTGGAATTCATTAGGTCACCTGAACTAAATCGGGTGTCAACCGTAAGAACGGTGGTTGCATAACATGGTCAAAGACAGGACTTTGTGCCAAACCGACAAATTATAAGGGTGAGCTTTACTATTGCTCCTACCAAGGATAGTAATTGCGTCCGACACGTTATAGACCATAATCAAAAGCATGTCACGGGACATTGCCTTAACAGTTGCTTGTTCAATGCTTTCCTTTACAACCGAACGGTAGTTTGCCGAAAGGTAATATACGGAACAAGTAAACTGGACGTGTTGCTTTCCAAATACAAGGTTAGCAAGTGGGTGACACAAAACCGCAAGTTTTGAGCTAAAATTTTCAAATTTGAAACCCACCAAACCCACAAAAATATTTTGCAAACACCGGTAAAGGGTTATTCCGGAAAACTTATCTAGGGTAAAAACTAGATTTAATTTTCAAAAGATCAAATGTTTTCATAAAGATCCAATTTCCTTAATGGATCTAAATTTTTATAGTCATGTGGGACTGTAAACCATATCGTTACTACCATTGTTTATACCGCCGTATAGAAATCACTGATGTACAAAGTGTGAAGAATAAAGAAGTGATTCTAGTATTTCAAGACGATATTGCTTGAGGACAAGCAACACTCAAGTGTGGGAATATTTGATAATGCTAAAAACGAACATATATTTCATAGCATTATTCCTCAAGAAAGACAAGCTTTTAGTTGCAATTGTTCTATTTACAAGTGATATTCGTTTAAATAATAAAAGGTGAAGACAAAAGACAGATTCGACGAATTGAAGACGCAAACGACCAAAAAGCTCAAAAGTACAAAAGACAATCAAAAAGGTTCCAATTATTGATAAGAAACGTCTCGAAATTACAAGAGTACAAGATTCAAAACGCAAAGTACAAAATATAAAATTGTACGCAAGGACGTTCGAAAATCCGGAACCGGGACCAGAGTCAACTCTTAACGCTCGATGCAACGGACTAAAAATTACAAGTTAACTATGTATATAAATATAATATAATATATAATTAATTATATTAATTATATATATATTATATATATATTAAAAACCGTCGGCAGAGAAAACTCCAAGGACTGAGCTGTAAATACTATCTCCGCGACTCGCGGAGTTTGAAGAGCATTTTGCCGCGAGTCGCGGAGCCCCAAAATTCAACTCTGGCTATAAAGCAAACCGAATTCTGATCAAATTTCATATTCTATTTCTATCTCTCTCTCAATATATACGTAATATATATATATAATTTATATTTTAATTTTAATTTTAATTTTAAATCCTAATAATAAGGGTATGTTAGCGAATGTTGTAAGGGTGTAAGTCGAAATTCTGTCCGTGTAACGCTACGCTATTTTTTATCATTGTAAGTTATGTTCAACCTTTTTATATTAATGTCTCGTAGCTAAGTTATTATTATGCTTATTTAAAACGAAGTAATCATGATGTTGGGCTAATTACTAAAATTGGGTAATTGGGCTTTGTACCATAATTGGGGTTTGGACAAAAGAACGACACTTGTGGAAATTAGACTATGGGCTATTAATGGGCTTTATATTTGTTTAACTAAATGAAAGTTTGTTAATGTTAATATAAAGATTTACAATTGGGCGTCCCTATAAATTACCATATACACTCGATCGGACACGATGGGCGGGGTATTTATATGTACGAATAATCGTTCATTTAACCAGACACGGGAATGGATTAATAGCCACTAGAATAATTAAAACAGGGGTGAAATTACATTCAAGGGTAATTGGTGTAATTGTTAACAAAGTAGTAAAACCTTGGTTTACACGCAGTCGATAACCTGGTGTATTCATTAAACAAAGTATTAAAACCTTGTTACAATTCGAATCCCCAATTAGTTGGAATATTTAACTTCGGGTATAATAATAATTTGACGAGGACACTCGCACTTTATATTTATGACTGATGGACTGTTATGGACAAAAACCAGATGGACATATTGAATAATCCAGGACAAAGGACAATTAACCCATGGGCATAAAACTAAAATCAACACGTCAAACATCATGATTACGGAAGTTTAAATAAGCATAATTCTTTTATTTCATATTTAATTTCCTTTATTTTATATTTAATTGCACTTCTAATTATCGCACTTTTATTTATTGTTATTTAATCGCACTTTTAATTATCGTACTTTTTAATTATCGCAATTTTATTTTATCGCATTTTTATTATTCGCAATTTCATTATCGTTATTTACTTTATGCTTTAATTTAAGTCTTGTATTTATTTTATATTTTACATTAGATTTTAACTGCGACTAAAGTTTTAAAATCGACAAACCGGTCATTAAACGGTAAAAACCCCCCTTTATAATAATAATATTACTTATATATATATTTGTATTTTTATAAAAGTAAACTAATATAGCGTTGAGCTTTGTTTAAAGATTTCCCTGTGGAACGAACCGGACTTACTAAAAACTACACTACTGTACGATTAGGTACACTGCCTATAAGTGTTGTAGCAAGGTTTAAGTATATCCATTCTATAAATAAATAAATATCTTGTATAAAATTGTATCGTATTAAATAGTGTTTTCTAATAAAATTTAATAGTATTTTATACCCCTTAGCTTTAACATCATTGATATAGGTGGTTTTTGCTCGAGTGTGTGAATGGTTAGTGGTATCTATTAGGATTCACTATGGCGTAGCAGAGCGCGATGTTACGCTACTCGTCGTTCGAGGCCAAAAGGGCGTTGATTGATGAAGCATGATCTTTAGGGTCCGCTGACTTCATCATGGTTGTTGATTGGTGAAGCATGATCTTCGAGTCCGCTAACTTCATCATGGTTGTTGATTGGTGAAGCATGATCTTCGGGTCCGCTGACTTCATCATGGTAGTGGATCGCGTGTGGTTTCGGATTCACGATGACGCGTGTGGTTTCGGTCATCTTATTGTGGAAGTGAATCTCGTGTAGTTCGGATTCACAAATGACTCGTGTGGTTTCGGTCATTGTATTGAGGAGTGGGTCTCGTGTAGTTCGGATTCACAAATGACTCGTGTAGTTCAGTCATTCCTCTGGGATAGTGACTCTCGTGTAGTTCGGATTCACTATGGCGCGTGTAGTTCGGCCATTCCCGATTGTTGTTGTGGTGAAGGTAGTGAGTCGCGTGTAGTTCGGATTCACTAAGGCGAGTGTGTTTTCGGCCAGCCTTCGTATTGGTGGATGTGTGAGCACCGATGGGAAATTCGAGTACCATCTCCGTGTGCGATTGGATATGCGTTGTCCATGAGTTAATGTTATATGTCATTGTACACAAACGGATGTTGTGTGATCTATCGGTTGTTTTATACACCGATGGTGGGGTCGTAAGGTGATGTCAAAGCTAAGGTATACGAAATAGTTTATATTTTACTAGGAAAAACTATTAAATATGATACAATTTTGCACAAGATATTTATTTATTTATAGAATGGATATACTTAAACCTTGCTACAACACTTATAGGCAGTGTACCTAATCGTACAGTAGTGTAGTTTTTAGTAAGTCCGGTTCGTTCCACAGGGAAATCTTTAAACAAAGCTTAACGCTATATTAGTTTACTTTTATAAAAATACAAATATATATATATAAGTAATATTATTATTATAAAGGGGGGTTTTTTACCGTTTAATGACCGGTTTGTCGATTTTAAAACTTTAGTCGCAGTTAAAACCTAATGTGAAATATTAAATAAATAAAAGACTTAATTTAAAGCGTAAAGTAAATAACGATAATGAAATTGCGAATAATAAAAGTGCGATAAAATAAAATTGCGATAATTAAAAAGTACGATAATTAAAAGTGCGATTAAATAACAATAAATAAAAGTGCGATAATTAGAAGTGCAATTAAATATAAAATAAAGGAAATTAAATATGAAATAAAAGAATTATGCTTATTTAAACTTCCGTAATCATGATGTTTGACGTGTTGATTTTAGTTTTATGCCCATGGGTTAATTGTCCTTTGTCCTGGATTATTTAATATGTCCGTCTGGTTTTTGTCCATAACAGTCCATCAGTCATAAATATAAAGTGCGAGTGTCCTCGTCAAATTATCCTTATACCCGAAGTTAAATATTCCAACTAATTGGGGATTCGAATTGTAACAAGGTTTTAATACTTTGTTTAATGAATACACCAGGTTATCAACTGCGTGTAAACCAAGGTTTTACTACTTTGTTAGCAATTACACCAATTACCCTTGAATGTAATTTCACCCCTGTTTTAATTATTCTAGTGGCTATTAATCCATTCCCGTGTCCGGTTAAATGAACGATTATTCGTACATATAAATACCCCGCCCATCGTGTCCGATCGAGTGTATATGGTAATTTATAGGGACGCCCAATTGTAAATCTTTATATTAACATTAACAAACTATCATTTAGTTAAACAAATATAAAGCCCATTAATAGCCCATAGTCTAATTTCCACAAGTGTCGTTCTTTTGTCCAAACCCCAATTATGGTACAAAGCCCAATTACCCAATTTTAGTAATTAGCCCAACATCATGATTACTTCGTTTTAAATAAGCATAATAACAACTTAGCTACGAGACATTAATGTAAAAAGGTTGAACATAACTTACAATGATTAAAAATAGCGTAGTGTTACACGGACAGAATTTCGACTTACACCCTTACAACATTCGCTAACATACCCTTATTATTAGAATTATAATTAAAATTAAAATATAAATTATAAATATAAATATAAATTTTACGTATGAATGAGGAAGAAAAAGATGGATGATTTGCGATCAGAATTCGGTTGGCTTTATAGGCAGTTTTTCATTTTGGGGCTCCGCGACTCGCGGCCAATTTTGCCTTCAAACTCCGCGAGTCGCGGAGGTTACTTTTACAGCTCAGAGGAGTTTGGCTCTTTGTTTACCGACGGTTTATAATATATATATAATATATATATAATTAATATAATTAATTATATATTATATTATATTTATATACATAGTTAACTTGTAATTTTTAGTCCGTTGCGTCGAGCGTTAAGAGTTGACTCTGGTTCCGGTTCCGGATTTTCGAACGTCCTTGCGTACAATTTAATATCTTGTACTTTGCGTTTTGAATCTTGTACTCTTGTAATTTCGAGACGTTTCTTATCAATAATTGGAACCTTTTTGATTGTCTTTTGTACTTTTGAGCTTTTTGGTCGTTTGCGTCTTCAATTCGTCGAATCTGTCTTTTGTCTTCACCTTTTATTATTTAAACGAATATCACTTGTAAATAGAACAATTGCAACTAAAAGCTTGTCTTTCTTGAGAAATAATGCTATGAAATATATGTTCGTTTTTAGCATTATCAAATATTCCCACACTTGAGCGTTGCTTGTCCTCAAGCAATATCGTCTTGAAATACTAGAATCACTTCTTTATTCTTCACACTTTGTATATCAGTGATTTCTATACGGCGGTATAAACAATGGTAGTAACGATATGGTTTACAGTCCCACATGACTATAAAAATTTAGATCCATTAAGGAAATTGGATCTTTATGAAAACATTTGATCTTTTGAAAATTAAATCTAGTTTTTACCCTAGATAAGTTTTCCGGGATAACCCTTTACCGGTGTTTGCAAAATATTTTTGTGGGTTTGGTGAGTTTCAGATTTGAAAATTTTAGCTCAAAACTTGCGGTTTTGTGTCACCCACTTGCTAACCTTGTATTTGGAAAGCAACACGTCCAGTTTACTTGTTCCGTATATTACCTTTCGGTAAACTACCGTCCGGTTGTAAAGGAAAGCGTTGAACAAGCAACTGTTAAGGCAATGCCCCCTGACATGCTTTTAATTATGGTCTATAACGTGTCGGACGCAATTACTATCCTTTGTAGGAGCAATAGTAAAGCTCACCCTTATAATTTTTTGATCTGGCACAAGGTCCTGTCTTTGACCATGCTATGCAATCACCGTTCTTACGGTTGACACCCGATTTAGTTCAGGTGACCTAATGAATTCCAGGTGAATTCCTAGGATTTTACGTTCAATGGTTATGAACGCATTGAAAATAGGTTTTCAGAAAACAAATCGGTTTATAATTTTGATCAAAATATTTTCTCGTTCAAGCTCGAGTTTAGATATCATTGAATTCCATGAGTTTGAATTCTCAATCTTTAAGGTCAATCTATAGGATTGAGTAATATCAGGCTTAAAAGCTGATTTTTAATCTTTAAGGAGATTATCCTTTCTGGGGATCTGATTTATTAGTCTTATCCAGCTAATTTGCATGGTGCCCCCCCCATTGTACAAGATAAATCCTTCTCATGGTTAGGATAAATTTGACCACTTGGCGACCCTGTTTAATGCTGAGGTCCGTGGATTTCCTGCTGATTTTAGTGATGACTTTTCTAGATTTTTCGTCAACCTACAGCTGGTCTGGACGACAACTTCATGACCTAAATCAAGAAGCGTGTTTCTTTTTCGGAAGACTTTACTTCCTTTTAATGATGGAATTGATTCATCGTGTAGATCTATCTTTTCTTTTCTTTCATTGGGTAAAACAGTTTAGTTTAGTCCAAAGCAAAAGTATTTTCAGTTATTTGTTACAGATATATGTGACATATGTTTAAGATAACTTGGTAAATTTTCCCACACTTGGCTTTTATTTTCCTTTTTATCGTCCTCTATTCCATTTTAAATGAATTTTAACATTTTAGTTTGTTTCTCAATTTATGTTCTTTCCGAGGTAACAATAATTTCGGCGTTAAAACCTAGTTTTATCGTTCATAAATATATATAAACATGAATTTGAGTTCATTTAGTTGAAATTTTTTAAAAATTGTACTAGAATTGGGTAGTCAGTATATAAGACTAGGGCTGTTCTTTATTATCAGAGAGCACTAGATTCTAATACAACTACTGCTTTACTAGTATTTTTAATGGTAACCAAGTGTATAAAGTAAAAAATTTTAAAATCCGAAAGAATTTAACCCCTTCCCACACTTAAGATCTTGCAATGCCCTCATTTGCAAGAAATCAGTAACTATTTAAATAATTGAGGGCGATTTGTGTGAAAATGATTAAATTTTACCAAAGTTTCCAAATATATTGGCGTTTGTTTGCTGAATGATAAATGGTGCACATCATTTGTTCATTCCGTCTTGTTGTTATTTCACATATATTTTGCATCTTGTCGTCAAAATTAGTTGCTTTTGCTGAACTTAATGCCAGTCTTTGAAAATGCGTTGTTTTACCCTGTTATTTATTTATTTTGTAATTTGTAATTATTGATATGTTTAATACTTTTGTTAATATTGTAATCATTTTTATAATTATCTAACTTTTATTCTTAGATTTTAATAATTTTTGAATGTGGGGTAATATACCAAACTTCAAAAATATGTATATATGGTTGTTTTACCCTGTTGTGTACATAAGATAAACTGCAACCATATATACATATTTTTGAAGTTTGGTATATTACCCCACATTCAAAAATTATTAAAATCTAAGAATAAAAGTTAGATAATTATAAAAATGATTACAATATTAACAAAAGTATTAAACATATCAATAATTACAAATTACAAAATAAATAAATATACTAGGGATGATACTGGTACCAATAGGGGTACCAGGCATAACCATAAGTGTTATAGAATGCTTCGGCAGGGTCATACGTAGGATATGGTGGCTGCATCTCTATAGATCAGGGAGGGAAGATGGGTTTCGGTGTAGGAATATAGTTTCTACCTATATGTTGGCAATGAGCTATGATTTGGTTCTGATGAACTTGCCAATCTTCAAATGCTCTCTGTCTAGCATTTTCGTATTCCTGAGAAGCTATAAACCTATGCATTTCTTGCATCTCATTCCCCCCTCCTACATTACCTTGCTGTTGGTTTCTCTCCACCTGTGGATGTCTACCATGGTATCGTACTGCGGCGTTATTTCGCCTCTTCAAAACTTTCGCCCCATGGTATACATTTAAACCTATAGTATCGCGGGGTTCTGGTTCTTCTACTAATAATCCCCCCCCCCCGACTTATATCCACACCGAGATATTCACCAATCAAAGTAATAAAAATACCACCTCCTATTATGCTATGTGGTCGCATCCCCCGAACCATAGCTGATAAATAATAACCCACACAATACGGTATACTTACAGTGCTTTGTGGGTCTCGAATACACATATGGTAAAACAAATCCTGTTCATTTACTTTTTCCTTGTTCTTACCCCTTTGTGTAATCGAATTAGCTAAAAACCTATGTATCACTCTTAATTCGGCTCTATCTATATCCAAATAAGAGTAATTTCCCCCTTTGAAACGGTGATGGCTTGTCATTTGACTCCACACACCGTGTGTATCAAAATTTTCATCTATCTTTCTACCGTTTAGTATCAATCCTCTACAATCGGCAGACGCTAACTCCTCAGGCGTATATATACATAAAGCCTGAGCCATGTCTAGTAAAGACATGTGGCGCATCGAACCGCCTAACAAAAATCTAATAAAAGAACGATCAGTTAAACTAGCTACCCGATCATTCAACTCTATACTACATAATAATTCTTCACACCATACTTTATATACAGGTCTACGTATGGTGAATAAACGTACCCAGTCATTAAAAGAAGAATTACCATACCTCTGTACAAGTAATTCCCTAATTGGCCCGGCCAATTCTACAGCTTCTAAGGGTCCCCATTCTATGACCCTTGGTACCTCAACAACCTTAGAATGAAGAGTATGCAAACCCCTTTGATATTTTGGATAATCTATCCAAAGTCTGTCAAATCTCAGGTTCGGGTGCAACTCTTCCAAGTGCATATCAAAAAAGGTCATGACTGGATGAGGTATTTCCTGCTTGTAGTAGTTATCCACGTCCTGTTGTTCCAAATTCTCAGGAGGAGCATTGCGGGCTTGGGATGAAGATTCACCCCTTTCAGTCTGCAAAACACATCAAACACAAATTTTGTGCATCCAAATATGCATTAGTGTCAGCAAAATCATCAATCAAAATAATTACAATGACATTATCAATTTATATCAAACTTAAGCTCATTTTCATATTTTCATCAAATCTACACTTTTTCAAATAAGCATATACGAAAATGTTCGCCAAGTTCATAATCATTCAACTCAAATAACATGTCAAAATAATCATTACTAGCAATTAAACAAGTTTCAAATTGCATTATCTTTCAAAAATCAAGTTCATGAATTTTAGACTTGAAAAAGTCCACTTTAATTCTCAAAATCATGTTTAGGCTCAAAGTTTGGATCATTTAACTACCTAGACATGTTACACTACTTAATTTAGCAACAATTCATGACAAAAATCGGCCATAACCTGTTTATATCAAAAAAGCCCCAAATTGCTCAAGAACACAAACCCTAGATTACTCAAAATTTGAAGTTTAAGGCTTCTAATCATGTTAAACAGCATCAATCTAGGTTATACAAGCATAATACATAAACAATTTAAGCCTAATTACACTAAAAAGCATCAAAATCAAATTGGAAAAAAAATTGCTCAAGAACATCAAATTTCGAATTAAATGGTGTTTAGGTGTAGAAATTTACAGTTTTTCTTGAGTAATTCTTAGATAGCATCCTTCTCAACATGATTTTAGCAAAAGATTTGATGATTAACGGTTAAAAATTGTGATTTTTGGGGTGTTTTTGGGTGATTTTTGGGAGTATTTCGCAGCTGTGTTTTTGAGTTGTGGAGTTGGGACTGATCTGTTCCAGCTCTTTATTTTTTTTCTGTAAATTGGTCCCTCCGCGACTCGCGGGGATTAACCCTCCAAACTCCGCGAGTCGCGGAGTTTGGTATATATATATATATATATTTTTTTTTTATAATCTTTAACTTATTAAAACAATTAAGTAATTAATTTTAAAATTTTGTTTCCCTTGTTATTTAGGACGAGGTCGTTTCGGATCGATGTCCTAGTCCGTCCCTCGACAAAATTTTAAAATTTGTCTTTTTGTAGCGATTGTTTTAAAAGCTAAGATTTTTTTGGGTTTTTTAATGTTTTTGGCATACTTTAATTCAATAAGATTAAAAATAATGATAATAAAAGTTCTCGTCCCTCCATCGGGTAAAGCAATTTCGGTTTAAAGACCTAGTCTTCAACTTACGACGAATTTTAAAAATCATATTCTTAACTTAATGAGATAAAGTAAATTTTTGTTTTTAAATTCACACAACTTAAATATAAAATTCAAAATTTATATTAAAAATTCACACCAAACTTAAAATTTGAAATGCATAAAATTAAAAATTCATATTTTAAAAATTAAAAGTTCACACCAATCTTAATTTAAAAATTCATATTATAAATTCACACCAAACTTATATTAATTTTTCAAATATTTACAATTTTAAATATATTGTTTTTACAAAGTTTACAATATTAATTAAGGGTTCAAATATTAATTTTTAAAAAAAACATGGTAAAAAATAAAATTAAAAATCTTTTTGTCTTTTTATCCCACTTTAATCAATCAAATATTATCAAAAATATACGCCCCTCTTTTCGGTAAAGTAATTTCGGTTCCAAGACCTAATTTAACTCATGACGAATTTTTAAAATATTTTGGGTTGATTGTTTAAAGATATTTATACCTTAAGAATAAACGTTAAATTTCGCAGTGATGTAATAAATTTTTGAATGATATCAATAATTTCGGTCGCCAAACCTAATTTTATTCAATACCAATTTAATACTTTTTAGCGAATAAATTAGCGTTTATTATCAAAAGGTTAAAAATAAAAATAAAAATAAAAACTGTACAGACATACCTGTGGAATAGATTTCTTAGTTATATGATCTATCCCATTCATAAGATAGTCGGTTTAATTGATTTTCCATGGCTACATAGGCGTAACCTCGAGCATTCAGTGTCTTTTCTTCTAAACATATGAACGGTCCGTCTCTGCATAAAGTAACAAATTCGGTATTTGAATAGGTTTGATTATTTGAACATTTACCTCCATGTGACCATTTTCCGCATTTGTGACATTGTTCTAGGTGTCGTGCTCTTCTTTTCGCTGCGGATTTTGATTTTCCTTTACCAAATTGTAACTTATTATCTTCGCATCTAGATTCTTTTCTAACTCCGTCCATTCTTTCTCTAATTACTGATACTAATTCACTCGGTAGTATGTCATTATTTCTTTTAGTGATCAAAGCGTGTAGCATTAGACCATGGTTTAGTTCACAGGCAGTCTTCATTTCGTAAAAACCTAAAAAAATAAAAATTCAGAATGGGGGGAGAAGACTAGTTCTTTAGGGTCTGCTAGGGAAAGACCATTCGGGTTCCATTTTCGAGAACTACACGAAAACAGACAATCTAACTCTAACAGAAATACATATTATCCTTTAAAGACTTGATTCTCCACACACTTAGTTAGCTGTGGTGTCGAAATTGTGATTAACTTCGTTGTCGACTTTCATCGGACCATGTATGTAATGTTTAACTCTGTGACCATTAACTTTAAATTCAATCCCATTTGAATTTATCAATTCTATCGTTCCGTATGGGAAAACTCTTTTGACTATGAATGGTCCAGACCATCTTGATTTCAATTTTCCAGGAAATAGCTTGAATCGTGAATTGAAAAGAAGAACTCTGTCTCCTTCTTTAAATTCTTTTGAACTTCTGATTCTTTTATCATGCCATTTCTTCGTTCTTTCTTTATAGATTAACGAATTTTCGTATGCTTCATGTCTTAATTCTTCTAATTCGTTTAGTTGACTTAATCGTAGACGTCCAGCTTCATGTAAATCAAGATTACATGTCTTCAAAGCCCAAAATGCTTTGTGTTCAATTTCTACTGGAAGATGACATGCTTTTCCATAAACAAGTCTAAAAGGTGTGGTTCCAATTGGAGTTTTGTAGGCTGTTCTAAAAGCCCAAAGTGCATCCTCCAATTTAATGGACCATTCCTTCGGATTTGATCCTACGGTTTTCTCTAGAATACGTTTTAAAGCTCGGTTGGTATTTTCAACTTGTCCACTTGTTTGTGGATGATATGCGGTGGAGATTTTATGAGTTACTCCATATCTTTTAAGAACTTTCTCAAGTTGATTATTACAGAAATGAGTACCCCGATCACTTATTAAAGCTTTCGGTGTTCCAAACCTTGCAAAAAGACGTTTTAAAAAATTGACTACAACTCGTGCATCGTTAGTTGGGAGAGCTTGTGCTTCCGCCCATTTAGATACATAATCAATGGCTACGAGTATATATAGATTATTATTAGATTTTGGAAATGGACCCATAAAGTCAATACCCCAAATGTCAAATACTTCACATACTTGGATGACATTTTGTGGCATTTCATCACGTTGACTTATTTTTCCGGCCCTTTGACATGCATCACAGGATTTGCAAAGAAAGTGTGCGTCTTTGTAAATTGTAGGCCAATAGAATCCAGCTTCATAAACTTTTCTTGCTGTTAGTTGAGGCCCATAATGCCCTCCTGTTGGTCCTGTGTGACAATGGTTTAATATTTTACTAGCTTCATCTCCAAATACACATCGGCGTATTATTCCATCGGGACAACTTTTAAACAGATGTGGATCTTCCCAGAAATAGTGTTTTATATCACTGAAGAATTTCTTTCGTCTTTGGTACGATAATCCTTTTTCAAGGAATCCACAAACTAAGTAGTTTGCATAGTCTGCAAACCATGGGATTTCATTATAATCTATCTTCAATAGATATTCATCAGGAAAGTTGTCTTGTATGGCTGATTCATTTAGAACTTCTAATTCGGGATTTTCAAGACGAGAAAGATGATCAGCGGCGAGATTTTCTGCTCCTCTTTTATCTCGGATTTCAATATCAAACTCTTGTAAGAGTAAGATCCAACGAATTAATCTTGGTTTAGCATCTTGTTTTGTAAATAAGTATCTAAGAGCAGAATGGTCGGTATAGACCACCGTTTTTGCTAGAACGAGATATGATCGAAATTTGTCAAAAGCAAAGACAATAGCAAGGAGTTCTTTTTCAGTAGTTGTATAGTTCGTTTGTGCTCCTTGTAATGTCTTACTAGCATAATATATAGGTTGAAATCGTTTTTCAATCCTTTGTCCTAAAACGGCTCCCATTGCAAAATCACTTGCATCGCACATTAGTTCAAATGGTAAATTCCAATTTGGTGTTATCATGATCGGTGCATTAGTGAGTTTCTCTTTAAGAATATTAAAAGATTTAATACACTCATCTGAAAAGATGAATGGCGCATCCTTTTCTAGGAGTTTATTCATAGGAGTGGCAATTTTAGAAAAATCTTTTATGAAACGTCGGTAAAAACTGGCATGCCCTAGAAAACTCCTAACTCCTCTAACATTGGTGGGATGTGGAAGTTTAGCAATTACATCTACTTTAGCTCTATCCACTTCAATTCCTTCTTTTGAAATTTTATGTCCAAGAACGATGCCTTCTTTAACCATGAAATGGCATTTCTCCCAATTAAGAACTAGATTTGATTTTTCGCATCTAATTAGCATTCGTTCCAGATTAACTAGACATGATTCAAATGTATCACCGAAGACTGAAAAGTCATCCATGAAAACTTCCATGCATTCTTCTATCATGTCGTGAAAAATCGCCATCATACACCTTTGAAAGGTTGCAGGGGCATTACAAAGTCCAAATGGCATGCGTTTGTAAGCAAAAGTACCATAAGGGCACGTGAATGTGGTTTTCTCTTGGTCCTCGGGTGCTATTGGAATTTGAAAATATCCGGAAAATCCATCTAGAAAACAATAGTAGCTATTTCCGGCTAATCTTTCCAACATTTGATCTATGAAAGGTAAGGGAAAGTGATCTTTTCTGGTGGCGTCATTTAATTTTCTATAATCAATACATACACGCCATCCTGTTATAGTCCTAGTAGGAATAAGCTCATTTTTCTCATTTGTGATGACAGTCATGCCACCCTTCTTAGGCACGCATTGAACTGGGCTTACCCATGGACTATCAGAGATTGGATAAATTAAACCTGCCTCTAGCAGTTTAATAATCTCTTTCTTAACTACATCTTGCATATTAGGATTTAGTCTTCGTTGGCGTTGCACATACGTTTTATGACCTTCTTCCATAAGGATTTTATGTGTGCAATACGAAGGACTTATTCCTTTAATATCACGAATCTTCCATGCGATGGCTGGTTTATGAGCTTTCAACACAGAAATGAGTTGTGATTTCTCATTTTCAGTAAGAGAAGATGATATTATTACAGGTAATTCAGATTCACCATGTAAATAAGCGTATTCCAAATGGTTTGGAAGTGGCTTTAACTCTAATTTCGGAGGTTCTTCTATCGATGATTTGTATCGATATCTGTCTTCTTCTTTTAGCATTTGAATTTCTTCTGTTGTTGGTTCATATCCATTAGCTATAAGTGTAGCTAACATTTCAGCTTCATCAATTGGTTCATTACCTTCTCCTAAAGAACATTCTCCTGTTCCTTGTAATTCTGGAAATTCTTTTAATAATTCTGCATGTGCATCTATAGTTTGAATATAATAACATGTATCATCTGCAGATTGTGGTTGTTGCATTGCTCTATCAACTGAAAAGGTAACACTCTCATCCTCTATACTTAGGGTCAGTTTCTTACCGAACACGTCTATCATTGCTTTAGCCGTGTTTAAGAATGGTCTTCCTAATATGAGAGGAACTTGAGAATCTTCTTCCATGTCCAGAACAACAAAATCTACTGGAAATACTAAAGTACCAACTTTAACTAGCATGTTCTCCATTATCCCTCTAGGATATTTTATTGATCTATCGGCTAGTTGTATGCTTATTCTGGTTGGTTTCAATTCTCCAAGGTCTAGTTTAGCGCATAGTGAATACATGGAATTCTGCTAATGCTTCTATTGAACTAAGACTACCCAGAAAACATGGAATTGTGAAACTTCCTGGATCAGATAGTTTTTCTGGTATCTTATTCAACAGCACTGCTGAACAATTAGCATTCATAGTAACAGCCGAGAGTTCTTCCATTTTCTTTCTATTTGAGATTAGATCTTTCAAGAATTTAGCATATCTAGGCATTCCTGAAATCACATCAATGAAAGGAAGATTTACATTTATCTGTTTAAACATATCCAAAAATTTGGATTGCTCGGCTTCAAGTTTCTCTTTCTTCATTTTACTCGGGTAAGGAAGTGGTGGTTGGTATGGTTTAACATAAGGTTTATCCTTAACTGTGTTATCTTCATTAACCTTTTCAACTACCGGTTCTTTTTCCTTATCTTGATCAGGTTGTGGTTCTTGTGGAGTAGGAATGGCTTCATCAGAAGTTACAGGTATTTCAGGTGGTTTAAGTGTTGTACCACTTCTTGTGGTAATGGCTTTAGTTGTTTCATTTCGGGGGTTAGCGTTTATATCACTAGGTAGACTTCCCGGTTTTCTTTCACCTATTAACCTTGCTAGGTTACTCACTTCTTGTTCCAGATTTTGAATAGAAGCTTGTTGATTTCTAAATGCTTGAGCATTTTGTTCATTGGTTTGTTTCTGAGAGGTGAAAAACTGCGTTTGAGTTTCAACTAGCTTCGTCATCATATCTTCTAAATTCGGCTTTTTATCATCGGTTTGTTGTGGTGGTTTGTTTTGAAAATTCGGTCTTTGCTGATTGTAATTATTATTGGATAATTGTTGATTGCTAGGTCCTTGTTGGTTGTTGTATGGAATATTTCGGTTATAATTTTGGTTTTGATTGTAAATCGGTCTTGGCGGTTGATAATTATTCTGATAATTATTTCCAGGCCTTTGGTTTATGTATGAAATATTCTCTCTTTGTTCCATTGTTAATTCAATACTGAGACAATCTTTTGTCAAATGTGGTCCTCCACACTGCTCACAACTAATTCGTATTGAGTGAATATCCTTAGTCATCTTTTCCATTCGTCTCCCCACAGCATCTATCTTTGCGGAAATGGAATCTAAGTCATGGCTAGAATCGGCTCTAGCTGCTTTAGATGATCTAATGATATCTTTTTTTTGGTGCCACTCATGTGAGTGGGAAGCAGTGTTATCAATAATTTTGTAAGCATCAGTTTCGGTTTTCTTCATAATAGAACCACCAGCTGCTATATCTATGTCTTTCCTTGTAGTGATGTCGCATCCTTGGTAGAATATTTGTACTATTTTACAGGTGTCTAAACCATGTTGCGGACATCCTCTTAATAACTTTCCATATCTTGTCCACGCCTCATATAGAGTTTCATTTGGTTTCTGTGTGAACGTAACAATTTCTGCTTGAAGTCTTACGGCTTTAGATGCAGGAAAGAATTGTTTAAGAAATTTGTCAACTAAAACGTCCCATGTATCGATCGCCCCTTCAGGTAACGATTCCAACCAATCTTTGGCTTCTCCCTTTAAAGTCCAGGGAAATAACATGAGATATATCTGTTCATCCTCTACTTCTCGGATTTTAAATAGTGTGCAGATCCTATTAAAGGTACGTAGATGTTCATTTGGATCTTCCTTAGGTGCACCACTAAATTGGCATTGATTAGTCACCATGTGTAGAATTTGTCCTTTGATTTCATAATCTGGCGCATTAATGTCTGGATGAGTAATTGCGTGACCTTGGCCAGTGCGTTTAGCTCTCATTCGGTCTTCCATACTTAAAGGTTCCAGATTCTCCATAATTGAATTTGTTGAATCGGTATCACTAGATGATTCTGATTTAATGGTTCGTTCCTCAACAATCTCTGTTTGAATGATTGGTGGCTCCGGAGGAAAGTTTAGTGGTTCAGGATCTACGAACCGTTCCTGAATATTTTCCGGATTCTCAATTGTGAGGTTGGGTTCAAAAAATGGATTATCGGAAATTTGAACTGAAGTACTTGGTCTACTGGATGACGATTCTAAAGAAAAATCAACGGCGGTTATATTTGCTAAATGTCTTGATCTAGTTACAGGTGGTGAACGTACAAAAGGTGATGAACGTCTTGCTCGGTGCATTCACTGAATATCCTATTAGTTTTAAAAAGGAAAGAAAAATTATAATAAGTTATCCAACCAATAGACTTTTCTGATTTTGCCCACGTTTCGAATAGCCAAAAGATGCAGCAGAGGGGCAGGATTCGTTTGGTCTCAATATAATTGAGGACTGTTTGGCTCCAATAACCCGGTCCACGTACAAATCCAACTATTACTACGAACCAGAAAATTTTGATGTCTATCAATTTAACCACTTAAAATAAATTTTCGTAATTTTAAGAAAATTTAGATAAGAAGTAGAAAAAATTCTAAGTCCTAAAAACTAGAATAGCGAGAAATAAGAAAGAAAAAGAGTTCGTCGAAAAAGGTCGAAAAAGAAAAAATGGTTGAAAAATAAAAGGTGACGGGAAAAACAAAAGAAACTTATAAAAACTTAAAAATACTTGACTAACCTAACCTTATTACTACAACTAACTTAAAATTATAATCGCAAATTGAAATTACTAATTGGAATGATAATTGATACATAGTAAAAGGTCGTTTAAAAATATTAAAGCTTACAAGAAAAACTAAATCCCAAATGGAAATAACTTAAAAAGAAACTAAAACTTAAAAAGGCGTCGCAAAATTCTAAAGTACCTAAATCTTAGTCTAAAGAAAAAGCACTTAAGGAATTCTACGGCAAAGCCTAAAAATCTAGGAGTAAAAATGACTATAGCAAAAACTATGTTTAAAATTAAATATGAGCTAAAAATACAAATATTACGCTAAAATAATTAAAAAGGGACAAAATATAAAAATATACAAAAAGTTGTAAAAATTATAATTTTTATAAAAATATTATTTTTATATTATTTATTTATTAAAACTATTAATTTTACAATTTAATAAAACTAATTAATACTAAATACATAAATTAAATAAAAAGTAAAAGTTAAAATAAAATTAATTATAATAATAATAATAATAATTAGGGTTAATAATAATAATAATTATTAAATAACCCGAAATTAATGCTGAATTAGGGCTTCCTGTTCGCGTGTCAGAGCAGCTCCGCGAGTCGCGGTATTTAAAATATCAAACCCCGCGAGTCGCGGGGTTCAGAAATTCAGATGACAGCTTTTAATTTCGACGCGTTTTTCTTTATTTATTTTTTTTTCCGTTTTCTGTTTTTAAATAAATAAAAGATATTTAAATAAAACTTATATTTTTATAAACTAAAATAAAAATAAAGAAGCTTATAAAACTTAAATATTTAATAAAATCTTAAAAATACTTATATTTTTGTTTTTCTTTTTATATTTTTGAATAATTAAAACGTATTTTTACAAAAACGAATTTTAATAAAAGTTAACTAAAAATCTCTTTTTTTTTTTAATATTAGCGTTGCGCTTCCGGCTTTTAAGAGAGTTCCCCGGCAGCGGCGCCAAAAATAACTTGATGTCAAAGCTAAGGTATACAAAATAGTTTATATTTTACTAGGAAAAACTATTAAATATGATACAATTTTGCACAAGATATTTATTTATTTATAGAATGGATATACTTAAACCTTGCTACAACACTTATAGGCAGTGTACCTAATCGTACAGTAGTGTAGTTTTTAGTAAGTCCGGTTCGTTCCACAGGGAAATCTTTAAACAAAGCTTAACGCTATATTAGTTTACTTTTATAAAAATACAAATATATATATATAAGTAATATTATTATTATAAAGGGGGGTTTTTTACCGTTTAATGACCGGTTTGTCGATTTAAAACTTTAGTCGCAGTTAAAACCTAATGTAAAATATTAAATAAATAAAAGACTTAATTTAAAGCGTAAAGTAAATAACGATAATGAAATTGCGAATAATAAAAGTGCGATAAAATAAAATTGCGATAATTAAAAAGTACGATAATTAAAAGTGCGATTAAATAACAATAAATAAAAGTGCGATAATTAGAAGTGCAATTAAATATAAAATAAAGGAAATTAAATATGAAATAAAAGAATTATGCTTATTTAAACTTCCGTAATCATGATGTTTGACGTGTTGATTTTAGTTTTATGCCCATGGGTTAATTGTCCTTTGTCCTGGATTATTTAATATGTCCGTCTGGTTTTTGTCCATAACAGTCCATCAGTCATAAATATAAAGTGCGAGTGTCCTCGTCAAATTATCCTTATACCCGAAGTTAAATATTCCAACTAATTGGGGATTCGAATTGTAACAAGGTTTTAATACTTTGTTTAATGAATACACCAGGTTATCAACTGCGTGTAAACCAAGGTTTTACTACTTTGTTAGCAATTACACCAATTACCCTTGAATGTAATTTCACCCCTGTTTTAATTATTCTAGTGGCTATTAATCCATTCCCGTGTCCGGTTAAATGAACGATTATTCGTACATATAAATACCCCGCCCATCGTGTCCGATCGAGTGTATATGGTAATTTATAGGGACGCCCAATTGTAAATCTTTATATTAACATTAACAAACTATCATTTAGTTAAACAAATATAAAGCCCATTAATAGCCCATAGTCTAATTTCCACAAGTGTCGTTCTTTTGTCCAAACCCCAATTATGGTACAAAGCCCAATTACCCAATTTTAGTAATTAGCCCAACATCATGATTACTTCGTTTTAAATAAGCATAATAACAACTTAGCTACGAGACATTAATGTAAAAAGGTTGAACATAACTTACAATGATTAAAAATAGCGTAGCGTTACACGGACAGAATTTCGACTTACACCCTTACAACATTCGCTAACATACCCTTATTATTAGAATTATAATTAAAATTAAAATATAAATTATAAATATAAATATAAATTTTACGTATGAATGAGGAAGAAAAAGATGGATGATTTGCGATCAGAATTCGGTTGGCTTTATAGGCAGTTTTTCATTTTGGGGCTCCGCGACTCGCGGCCAATTTTGCCTTCAAACTCCGCGAGTCGCGGAGGTTACTTTTACAGCTCAGAGGAGTTTGGCTCTTTGTTTACCGACGGTTTATAATATATATATAATATATATATAATTAATATAATTAATTATATATTATATTATATTTATATACATAGTTAACTTGTAATTTTTAGTCCGTTGCGTCGAGCGTTAAGAGTTGACTCTGGTCCCGGTTCCGGATTTTCGAACGTCCTTGCGTACAATTTAATATCTTGTACTTTGCGTTTTGAATCTTGTACTCTTGTAATTTCGAGACGTTTCTTATCAATAATTGGAACCTTTTTGATTGTCTTTTGTACTTTTGAGCTTTTTGGTCGTTTGCGTCTTCAATTCGTCGAATCTGTCTTTTGTCTTCACCTTTTATTATTTAAACGAATATCACTTGTAAATAGAACAATTGCAACTAAAAGCTTGTCTTTCTTGAGAAATAATGCTATGAAATATATGTTCGTTTTTAGCATTATCATAAGGAACATGATGTTTGATCTATCGGTTGTTTGATACACCGATGGTGGGGTCGTGAGAACCATGTTGTGGTATGATTAGTGATGCGATAGCCGTGTTTCGCTCACATGTTGTTACGGGTGTGACGATCGTCGATTTTGTACACCTTGGGATCTAGCGTTGCCATGATCGTTTGGGCGCTATCGGTTTTAACCGTTTGTTATGATGTTACGGTAGTTGCGTATTGGTTGTATTGCGCACTACAAGGGATGTTAGTAATTGATGTTATCCGTAAGGATTCGTTTGGATCAGTCCTCATCGTTTCGGATTGTTGACTTTAGGATTGAGACTTGGTTGCTTTTAGCATTGTACTTGGTAATGATACGCTAGAGGGTTGATATCTCGGTTCGAGATTGGTTGAGTTTTTCCCGATATGAGAGATTGAGCATGGTTTAGTGCTCGAATTGTGATTTGATAAATTGCGTGTGATGATTTTAGTTGTTAGAGGTGATTCATTGGGAAGAATTGCTTAGGAAGGTCGGATTGGGACTTATGTTGAGGACCCTTGAGTGTGGTACGTGCGGTTAAGTGACGAAGATCACGAGGACGTGATCGAGTTTAAGTGGGGGAGAGTTGTAACACCCTATTCCTGTTTCTGACTTTTTAGTTAATCGGGACGCCGTCCAGAAGGATGGGACGCCGTCCAGTTGTGAAAGCTTGGACGCCGTCCAGAATATGGGACGCCGTCCAGTTGGTCTGTCGGGCCAGCTGTTTTAATTAGTTTAAAAAGGGGCAAAATGGTAATTTCACTTGGGTGCCGGTTTGGAGCCTTCAAGGCTGATTCATTGATCACTTTGGATCATTTCTCAACAACCAAAAACACTCTCAACCTTATCTAGAGAGAGAAGAGAAGTTTAGAGAGAGAGAGAGAGAGGTAGATTTGGAGAGGAAGGAGTCAATTTCTCGCAAAAGCTCGGGTTCTAAAGTTGTTCATCTCGCTCCTAGCTACGTTGTGGTGGTATTGGTAAGCTCAAACTCCGAATTTCATTTGTTAAATTTGATATTCAAGTTAGGGTTTTGAGTTAGTTTGTTGTGAAACCCTTTTAGGTGATGAAATGGGTTTATGGTGACTAGTTATTCTTGTCACTTGGCGGGTTTTGGGTCGGTTGACGATTTTGTCTTGTTTAGGGTTTGATGGTGAGTTTAATCACTAGGTTTAGTGATTATGGAAGTGTTGGAACACTTTTGGGTGTGTTTGGTTGCCTAATTTTAAAATGGGTCAAATTAGGGTTTTGGTGTCAAAATGGGTATGACACGTGTTTAACACTTGTGTTCGGGTTTAATTGGTGTGTTAGGACCATTTTCACTCGTGTTAGTGATTATTGGTTAGTTATGGCGCGGTTTGTGCTTGGAAGTGCATTTGGGTCGAAATTGCACTAAGGGTAAATTGGGTTGGTTTGTAAGTCAACCCTAATTGTGTTGTTGTATTTGTGATAATGGAATAGGTACTTTCCATTGGCGCGTGGCGGTTTATTTGGAAGCATTCATCAAGGCGACAAGTTGAGTGTTAATATCCTATGTGCCTATGTATGTGTAGGATGTGTGCGGGTCGGGTGAAGTGATTCTCGACTATAGAGCTCACTTCACAAATAGGTGGACTTGATGGGCTTTTGTATGAGTCCAATTGGCACGGCTGTGCATTTTAGTTGATCACCTTTGGCGTGATGCACGTTTTGTGTGCACGTTATCACACGTGGTTGTGATTTGGATGTTATAACCCCAATGGCGATGGGTTGATATTGTTGTGATGTGGATGACCCCGATGTGGTGGATTTTATAATCCCGTGACCGTGGGTTTTGGTATTGAGAAGTGAATCTCGGGTAGTGCGGACTCATGATGACTCGGGTTGTGCGGTCATCTTATTGATGAGGTAATGAATTTCGGGTTGTGCGAATTCATTAAGGCTCGGGTGGTACGGCCAACCTCGGTTGTTGAATTGGTGGAGGAGTGAATTTCGGGTTGTGCGAATTCACTAAGGCTCGGGTTGTTCGGCCAATGTTAGTATGATTCAGGTTAAGGGGTTAACCTTGTAGTTTGGTTACCCATTTATGTACGCGTATTTACTTATATTGTTGTAACTAATCTTGCGGTTTGACTTGGTGGTACGTTAGGTATAACATTGCTTAGTTATGCTTGGATTGCGGTATGTGACTCGTATTTGTGTGTTAGCGATGCACATTTCATTTTATGCATACATATGTATGTAGTATATTCTCACTCACTAAGTGTTAGCTTACCCTCTCGTTTTTTAAATTTTTATAGATTGCATGGATGAGGTGGCTCGGGTAAGCGGAGATTAGTGGACTTGCGTAGTTTGCTTTAGAAGACTTGCTTTTGGATTTGATTAGGATTGGGTAGCGTGTCCCCAATCCCATGCTCGGTCTATGTTTTGTATAAACTAATGGGTCGAAATAGTCACTTGTGGTATTTTGGGTCGATGTGGGCCCGGTGTCGTAAAACTCGGTTTTTATTGTGAAAAACTCTTAGTTTAACTTATTGTAATATATTGTGAAAGTGTTTTCATTTAAAAGTGTCGGGAAGCGGGTTTTTCGCCCGTGTGTAAAAGTGTAGCAAATCAGAACCTGGCAGGCAATTGGGACGCCGTCCAAAATGCTTGGATGCCGTCCAGTTCTTCATAGCTGGACGCCGTCCAGATCAACAGTTCCAGAAATTTTTTTTATGGCACATTTTTGGAAGGATAACGGGTTGGGTTGTTACATTTAATCCAGGAATTGATGAGGGGGAATTGCGGGCGATAGGTTGGTATTCATGGGATAGTGATGATGATGACGTTTTAACTACCAAGGTCGAAGAAATGGAGTCATCAAAGATCATCGACGATGAGGAGTCTAATATAGTGGAACCATTTGAGAAGTCACCTTCTCATATGGAATTTGTATATCCTCACAAGGTTAGCACTTGGAATATATTAAAAGATGATCCGTTTGGACATGATCCACCTGAAAGAATAAAAATTTTGCTGCAAGCCGCACTTAAGAGAGAGTGATGTGTTGACTCTCGGGCTAGGTATTCCTTTTTCAAGAAATTGAAAAAGGAATTATATGATATATTATATACCACCCGAGGGGTTAATGACTGGCTCACGTTACTTATTCGTGAAACTTTTTCCACTGATTTTACATGTCGTCCGATAATTGTGGGGGAAGAATGACCCCATTAGGTATTAAAAGAAGGGGTAAAGTTGGGTGCACATCTCATTAATAAATATGCACCATATAAAATGAGTATTGTGCTATGTGCTGCAATTTTCAAAGACTGGCATGAAGTTCAGCAAAATACTTACATGATGATTGATTTGTGATAGCGTTTAAGTAATGGATGATGTTCTTATCGTGACAGCCAATTCAGCGCCATCATCCTGTGATCTTCGGCTGAAAGTCTAGAAAGTATTAACTCTCTTTCATACTATTTGCCCTCTCGAATTTACAATTTTTCTGATTTCATGTAATGAGGGCATTACATGATCTTAAGTGTGGGAAAGGAGTAAATTCTTTTAGGTTTTACAAAAACATGGTTTAAAATGGCTTAAAATGTGGGTTTTACAAAAACATGGTTTAAATTGGCTTAAAATGTGAAAATTTTTAACTTTATAAATTCATTTGCATGAATTTATTTTGTATAAAAGACTCAAGAAATAGCCAACTAAGGAAATGATCAACATGCTATACCACATACTTCGCGCAAGGATTCTATGGTACTTTGTTGAATCAGAAATCAAATCTAATACACATTGAATTAAGGAAGTCAAGTCTTCCAAAATGACGCACTTGCTAACTTATGTTAGAAGATGTAGTCCAGAACAGCTGTAGGTTGACGAAAAATCTTGAAAAGTCATCTCTATCATCGGCTGGAAATCCACCTCACCTCAGCATCAAACAGAGTTTTTGGTGGTCAGACTTATCCTAACCATGAGATGGATCTGTCTCGTACAATGGGGTGTAACATCCCGCGTTTTTCCGTTAAATTTATTTTAACACCGTCTTTTTTTTTTAAATAATATCTTTCGTCATTTAATTTGGCATCTTTCGTTAACTAACGTTCATAATATCCTCGTTATTTAATTATAACGTCACCCGTTTACTCGAGCGTTTTAAATATTCGTTTGGTTATTTCCCGCACCCGCTTTGAAACTAGAGGGACCAAACTTGCAAAGAGGCCAAAGATTTGACTAGGTCAACTAGTCAAACCTTCAACCTCCTCCTCTCATTCATCTCTCTCTTTCTCCTTTTGATACTTCCAAATCCTCTCAACTTTCTAACATAAATTCATCATCTAAATCCAGATTAGGGAGCTAGCAACCAAATAAATTACATATTCTTGATCCTCTCATCATCCTCTTCGATTTGATGCTAACTACTTCGATTTTGGATAACATTTCTAAAACACTAGATTTCTTTAAATTTGTGTTCTTGACTTAAAAGTGTGTTAAATAGTGTCTATGGCTCATTGTGATGTCGTGTATGTAATTTGTATGCTCGATTTGTTGTTTTTGGTGTAACTAGCTTGAATATGAAAATTGCTTGCTTAATCTTTGATTTTGGATGATTAAAAGTTGTTTAATTGTTAAAGTTCATGTATTAAATGTGTTACTAGCATCATTAGCTTCAAATTGATGTGTAGGTTGATTAAGAAAACTTCAAAAACATGATTATTGATTTTGAGATGTTTGACTAGGGTTTGATAGTTCTTGACATGAATTTTTGGATGCTTGAATGTCATGGAATGTTAATTGTTAGTGTTTAGTAGTAATGTATGCTTCATTACCTTCAAAACGGCATATCATATGTGTGAATTGGTTTCCCGAAACTCAAAATGCAATTGATGAACTTGAAACTTTGAAAATGGACTTTTATTGTTCGCTTGATGAGTTTTCGGCTATTGTAAATGATGTTATTGTTGGACCATAAGTGCTTAGTTGTATTCCTCGTCAAAATACCTTTCCAACGATATATGATAGGCATTATAAGTGTTTGCGGGTCAAGAGTTGGGTTGGAAAAGGTTTTGGTTCGTGCATACTTTGAAAAACTGACCAGAATTCTCTGCCCAGATGGTGGCGCGGCGCGCCCCATCCCTGCGCGGCGCGCGGATTGGCCTGGTCAGATTCTGACCTCTTTGTCCCATTTCACGTGAAATGTTTGACTAGCTACCGACCTCCGATTCACATGAAACTTGTTCTAATATACTTGTATATGAATAATTAGCATAGAAAAATAGTCCGGGACCCGACCCGAACATGTTGACTTTTTCGTTGACTTTGACCCGACCAAGTTTGACTTTTTGTCAAACTTAACCAATTAATTATGCAATCTTTCTAACATGATTCCATACTTGTATCTTGCATGAAACTTGACAATTTTCTTCACATGCTACATAATCGAGTCGTGTCGAGCCATATGACTAATTGAACAACTTTGACCCTTCGTGACTATCGTTATTGATACAACCTACTTGTTTAGGTCAAGATTAGCTTTGTCTTTGCACGCGTTTACTCGTTGAAGTACTTTATTGACTCTTGCGCTCAAGGTGAGATCATAGTCCCACTTTTACTCTTTTTGAACTTATATTTGGGATGAGAAAACATAAACGATTCTTTTGAATTAAGTGAACACAAGAACGGGAAAAACAAACATTCTACATACGAGTTTAGAATAAAAATCCTCAATTCGATTATCATTAGTTACACTTGACGAGTGTAAGCGAGAACTTATGTTATATGGCCATATGGGTTGACAACCCTCATCTTTGACGGTTCGCTACCGTCTACGGATGAAATATATTTTCGAGAATCAGTGTTTGTTCTAGCACTATGGATGGGGTATACAATGGATGGAATGTTAAGCTTTGATAATTGGGTGCTCGTGAATATTAACTTTTAGAATGTATTACTATTATTTCAACTTTGCAAACCTTGTGGTTCGACTTACTTACTTTCACTCACTTACTTACTTAAACCTATGATTTCACCAACGTTTTCGTTGACAGATTTCTATGTTTTTCTCAGGTCTTGCACGATATGTGATACATGCTTCCGCTCATTATTTGATACTTGCATTGGATGTCGAGTATACATGCATTTCATGGAGCGTCTTATGACTTTACTTTAAACCGTGTCGCCTAGATTTCATTTGTACTTATAACATTGTAACTTAACTTTTGGTTGAACAATTCTTTTAAAATTTGGAAACAATCTTTATGTTGAAATGAAGGCGACATATTTTGGTCAAACGTTGTCATAAAGACTTATGACCAGGTAATGGGACCCATGTAGATGACGCCGTCACTTGACGATTTGTCGGGGTCGCTACAAGTGGTATCAGAGCTTTGGTTGTAGGGATTTAGAGTTCATTTGTGTCCACCCCGAGTCATAGGGTACATAGGTGAATCTAGACTACAACTGGCATATAGACTGAAGTAGGAATTACTTGACTATTTGTGCATTTATACTCGAACTCTTCTATCATATCTAACTCGTATTCGATCTTGATCTTACGTTGATAAATTTTGTTGACGCGCCACCTTGACTTTATGAAGTAATGTTAAATGCACATGAGAATCAGGGTAATATAATTTCCGGGATTATATTACGGTGATTCACATGGACGTTCCGACATTATGACATAAAGAATTTAAGGCGAGTCAAGGAAAAATTTTCTCTCTATCCTTATTCCATATCACGGTTAGTATTGTTAAGAATACTAATCAACGATATTCTTGTGTCATGAAGGAACAATGGCTCACCAAGGTCAACACAATACCCCTCTCGAAACTCTAGAACAAGCTCTTCAACGAATGATAACCACCGCCGTGGGTACGGCCGTGGCCGATCACTTTTCCAACAACACCAATCGTGGAGCCGGTAATTCAAGCGAAGGTTGCTCCTACAAGAACTTCATGAAGTACAACCCTCCCACTTTCGATGGAACCGGAGGACCGGTTGTTCTCACCCGATGGTTTGAACAAATGGAGACCGTTTTTAACACAAGCGGTTGTCGAGACCAAGATAAGGTCAAGTTTTCCACCCTCACTTTCACCGGCATTGCTCTTTCGTGGTGGAACAAGTACGTACAATCGGTGGGTATTGATGAAGCCCACACACTCTCATGGACCGAATTAAGAGAAAGAATGATCACCGAATATTTTCTGCGCGACGAGACTCGAAGGCTCGAACAGGGTCTAAGGAATTTAAAAACGGTCGGGAATGACCTCGAAACTTATAATCAACGGTTCACCGAACTAGTCTCAATGTGTCCAAAACTCATGACTCCCGAATCCCTAAGAGTCGAACTTTACATGGATGGCCTCCCTAAGAGCATTCAACACGGGGTAATGGCATCCCAACCCACTAACATACAAGAGGCTTTAACCAAGGCCCGCCAAACTTTAGAAACGGCGAATGAAATGGAAGCACCGGCACCAATGGTCGAGAACCACCCGAGTAACAACAAAAGAAAATGGGAAGCCTCCCAATCAAGCAACCGCAACAATAACAACTTCACCAAAGAGCCCTTTTTCCCCGGCGACAAGAAAGGGTATGCCGGAAAACTACCTTTTTGTAACGAATGCACAAGCATCACTTTGAAGGATGTGGCAGGTTTCGCCACCGGTGCCAAGGAAGTGGTCACATCGACAAACATTATGGAAGTGCCACCCCCGTCCCTCGAAAGGGACCCAACACACAAAAGTCGGTCACTTGCTACGCATGTGGCCAAACGGGTCATTTTAGGAATGAATGCCCAAATAAGAAAATTAACCCCAACGCACGCCGTTAAACTTTCAACATCAACGCCTAGGATGCCCGAGACGACGATGGACTAGTCACGGGTATGTTTCTTCTCGAAATTCTCACGTTTCATGTTTATTCGATTCGGTTACCGTTAGACGTTTTATAAACAAGGCTCTGACTCATACTCTTTGCACTTCACCTTTTTCCCCTAGACACTACTTAGGCAATTTAAGTGACCAACGGAAAATATTGTGTGCCTATAAATTTTATTGGAGGATATACGTTAAGACTTTTGACTTGACACCTATAGAACTAGGGAGCTCGGAACCTATTCGTTAAAAAAAAGAAAATGTTTCCCCATCATCTTGTATAGATTATTGTGAACTGAGTAATTTTCGGTCGAAAACCGATACCCTCTCCCTCGCATCCATGACCTCATAATTTCTTGCATGAATCCCGTGTGTATTCCAAAACGACCTCCGTTCCGGTTATCATCAATTGGGGGTTAAGGGAGACGATGTCTCCTAAGCCATCTTCCGAACTCACAACGTTAGTTGTAAATCTCTCTTAGTACCGTCGATTTATTTAGGACTCCGTCCGTATTCATGAACCTCCTAAACCACGTATGCAAACTTATCTAGACAAATCTGTTATCGTATTTATAGATGACATCTTAACTTATTCAACTAAGTCCAATTTTCTAGACTATGATGTTAATGGTCAAGGCATTACAATCAATCTCGAAATCAAGCCACATGTAATCAGGGAACTCTCCCAACTCAGACTTGTATTCGTAAAAATCTTAGATCTCACCGCTTCTTACCGAAAATTCATTTCTGACTTTTCTCGTGTTACACGACTTTAATCTCTCCGCGATCGAACTTTGAGCGTGATTCTTCACACCAACATTTCTAGCTAAATTCGTACAACACCAGATGGGACTCAAATATGGAAATATTTCTACTTGGACACCGAAAGGCATACTCCCTCGACTCGAAATCAACGGAACGGAAATTCGTTATTTTGCACGAAGAATTCGAATACTAAATTTTGGATCCGATCAATATTCTCGTCATCACGTACCACACTACATACCTCTGTTATTTCACCGTTACCGTCTGATATTACTGGAAATTAAGATAACACACAATCCAACGATACTTCACTCTTCTTTGACTTAACGCCCTTGTGTTTCTGATAATCGGCCAACTATTATTCAACCCCGAACTATACAACTACGTGTACTATCTCGTTTCTCTTTCAGACTTCAACTTTTGACAACTAGAGGCACGTTATGGCAACCTCGAGATGCAAGCTCATCCTATTCTAAGTCCTCATTTCACTCCTATCTTTATCGCTCGCATTTCCGTTTAAAGAAACTCCTTGTAACATTTCTCCATGGATAGAGAAATTCCTCATATTATATTAGTATTCGCCACGAGGGTGAATAGTCCTAACGAACATTTTTCGAACCCTAACTGACTTGTTCAAACATATCTTAAGAGATTCTATTCCAACACGGAGTATCTTTGTCAATTATTCCGTATCGAAATACTCGTTTCGCCTCTAGTTTTACAAGAAACCTTGGAGACCCGCTTAGACATGAGTACCGCGTACCACCCACAAACAGACGAACCGAACAAACGAACGATTTACGTCTTCGAAAGACATGTTTCAAACTTGCATGGTCGCTTTTAGTAGATCCCTCTTACAACAGTAGTTACCACTCGTGTGTTCACACGCACTTTCCGAAACCCTATATGACCGCTAATGTCATACCCCTATTCGTTGGACCAAAGCATGTGGCAAATAAAACACCGAATCTTAACTCATCCAAGAAACAACAATTGAGATAATCCAAGTCCGAGAAGGGCTCGAGACGACCCGTAGTCGCCCAAAAGAGTCATACCAAACTTAGATGAAAACCTCACAAATGCCAGTGTGTAACCGCGTAATATTGAGAAACCGCACCTTGGAAAGGTGTAATCCATTTTGGGAAATCGAGAAAGGCTATATCTACAATATCGAACCTTTTGAAACCTTGGGGCGTATTGGAACCGCTTCCTATCGTTTAGAACTTCCGACTCAATTAAGTTTCTGTTTACCCTACATTTCGAGTAACAAACTTAGAAACGTGTCCTGCGGAACAGGAACGTGCAATCCTTCTAGATGCACCAACTATTGATGATAAACTCCTCCTCATAGGAAAAACTGGCTGAACTTGTGGATCGTAAAACCAAGCCCTAATACAACGTAACACCCCGACTATCCGGATTCGTGGAATGTCCAAGAAAGTACCTTCAATCATTCGTAGAGTTACTACACTAGGTCTCGAGTAAGAGACATCGACTATTACTCCCAACTAAATTTCGGGACGAAATTTCTTTTGAGGTTTGGATAATGTAACATCCCGCGTTTTTCCGTTAAATTTATTTTAACACCGTCTTTTTTTTAAATAATATCTTTCGTCATTTAATTTGGCATCTTTCGTTAACTAACGTTCATAATATCCTCGTTATTTAATTATAACGTCACCCGTTTACTCGAGCTTTTTAAATATTCGTTTGGTTATTTCCCGCACCCGCTTTGAAACTAGAGGGACCAAACTTGCAAAGAGGCCAAAGATTTGACTAGGTCAACTAGTCAAACCTTCAACCTCCTCCTCTCATTCATCTCTCTCTTTCTCCTTTTGATACTTCCAAATCCTCTCAACTTTCTAACATAAATTCATCATCTAAATCCGGATTAGGGAGCTAGCAACCAAATAAATTACATATTCTTGATCCTCTCATCATCCTCTTCGATTTGATGCTAACTACTTCGATTTTGGGTAACATTTCTAAAACACTAGATTTCTTTAAATTTTTGTTCTTGACTTAAAAGTGTGTTAAATAGTGTCTATGGCTCATTGTGATGTCGTGTATGTAATTTGTATGCTCGATTTGTTGTTTTTGGTGTAACTAGCTTGAATATGAAAATTGCTTACTTAATCTTTGATTTTGGATGATTAAAAGTTGTTTAATTGTTAAAGTTCATGTATTAAATGTGTTACTAGCATCATTAGCTTCAAATTGATGTGTAGGTTGATTAAGAAAACTTCAAAAACATGATTATTGATTTTGAGATGTTTGACTAGGGTTTGATAGTTCTTGACATGAATTTTTGGATGCTTGAATGTCATGGAATGTTAATTGTTAGTGTTTAGTAGTAATGTATGCTTCATTACCTTCAAAACGGCATATCATATGTGTGAATTGGTTTCCCGAAACTCAAAATGCAATTGATGAACTTGAAACTTTGAAAATGGACTTTTATTGTTCGCTTGATGAGTTTTCGACTATTGTAAATGATGTTATTGTTGGACCATAAGTGCTTAGTTGTATTCCTCGTCAAAATACCTTTCCAACGATATATGATAGGCATTATAAGTGTTTGCGGGTCAAGAGTTGGGTTGGAAAAGGTTTTGGTTCGTGCATACTTTGAAAAACTGACCAGAATTCTCTGCCCAGATGGTGGCGCGGCGCGCCCCATCCCCGCGCGGCGCGCGGATTGGCCTGGTCAGATTCTGACCTCTTTGTCCCATTTCACGTGAAATGTTTGACTAGCTACCGACCTCCGATTCACATGAAACTTGTTCTAATATACTTGTATATGAATAATTAGCATAGAAAAATAGTCCGGGACCCGACCCGAACATGTTGACTTTTTCGTTGACTTTGACCCGACCAAGTTTGACTTTTTGTCAAACTTAACCAATTAATTATGCAATCTTTCTAACATGATTCCATACTTGTATCTTGCATGAAACTTGACAATTTTCTTCACATGCTACATAATCGAGTCGTGTCGAGCCATAGGACTAATTGAACAACTTTGACCCTTCATGACTATCGTTATTGATACAACCTACTTGTTTAGGTCGAGATTAGCTTTGTCTTTGCACGCGTTTACTCGTTGAAGTACTTTATTGACTCTTGCGCTCAAGGTGAGATCATAGTCCCACTTTTACTCTTTTTGAACTTATATTTGGGATGAGAAAACATAAACGATTCTTTTGAATTAAGTGAACACAAGAACGGGAAAAACAAACATTCTACATACGAGTTTAGAACAAAAATCCTCAATTCGATTATCATTAGTTACACTTGACGGGTGTAAGCGAGAACTTATGTTATATGGCCATATGGGTTGACAACCCTCATCTTTGACGGTTCGCTACCGTCTACGGATGAAATATATTTTCGAGAATCAGTGTTTGTTCTAGCACTATGGATGGGGTATACAATGGATGGAATGTTAAGCTTTGATAATTGGGTGCTCGTGAATATTAACTTTTAGAATGTATTACTATTATTTCAACTTTGCAAACCTTGTGGTTCGACTTACTTACTTTCACTCACTTACTTACTTAAACCTATGATTTCACCAACGTTTTCGTTGACAGATTTCTATGTTTTTCTCAGGTCTTGCACGATATGTGATACATGCTTCCGCTCATTATTTGATACTTGCATTGGATGTCGAGTATACATGCATTTCATGGAGCGTCTTATGACTTTACTTTAAACCGTGTCGCCTAGATTTCATTTGTACTTATAACCTTGTAACTTAACTTTTGGTTGAACAATTCTTTTAAAATTTGGAAACAATCTTTATGTTGAAATGAAGGCGACATATTTTGGTCAAACGTTGTCATAAAGACTTATGACCAGGTAATGGGACCCATGTAGATGACGCCGTCACTTGACGATTTGTCGGGGTCGCTACATGGGGGGCACAGTGCAAATTAGCTATTAAGACTAATGAATCTAATCCCCAAATGGATGATCTCCGTAAAGATCAACTGCATCTATGTTGACCGCGGTCAACATACATATGCTATAACAAATTGAGGTGTGCAAACTCATGGTTCACCAATGATATTTGGACATGATATAGTTTCTTCTAAAACTTATGCTATTTTATGAAATATATTGTGTAAAACTATTTTTAGGACATCCGGTTACAAGTTCCATGATACTATAATCTGGGGGCGAGTAGCTTGCTAAGCGCCGACTGAGGCTTCGATTTTCAGTTACCCTCAACCAGACTTTGAGGTTAAAACCGGAAAACTTGTTAGTGTAAAAACTAAGATGACTATTTTTCAAAATATCAAAGGTTTTTCGTAAAGGTCCTAATTTCCCTAAGGATCCAAATTTTCAAGAAATGTGGACTTTAAAATCCACCTTTCGACTTTGGTGTGATTTCATTTCCTGTGTGTACACAAAGCGTGTGTATTACATTGTGAAATAAATAAAAGCGTGTGTACTCTAAAGGTGTGTGTATAATCAAAACGCGTGAGTTTGATTCGTGTGTGAAATAAAAAGTGTGAGTGTGTATATATTGTGATTTGAGTGTGTTTTCATCAATGTGTGTTCACTATAGTAAATTTCAATTTCTTGTACGTCTTGCTTGAGGACAAGCAAGGTTTAAGTGTGGGGATTTGATAACGTCAAAATTATACATATTTGTTGTCGTTATTTCGATCCGATTTTGTATCATTTTGTATGTAATTGTTGTAATTGTGTATTATAATAAGTTAAAATGTGTGTATAATCCATTGCGAGTGTTGAAGCGAAGATTTATGGAAAATATTGCTGATTTTAGAAGATTCTGCGCACGTGCACCGTTTTGGCCATAACTCGGTCATACGAACTCGAAAAAGGGTGAATCCGGAGCCCAGACATCCGTAACTCAGAGCTCTACAACATCATATTGGAAAATTACCAATAAATAGTACCAGATGCGGCACATCTGCCTTAGATGCGGCGTATCTGCCTTAGATGCGGCGCATCTGAGGCCAAAAAAGTCCCGAAAGTTTCAGATGCGGAGCATTAGACATCAACATCCAGATGCGGTGCATCACATCCAGATGCGGCGCATCTGAAGGCCTGCTGACAGTTTTAGGTGCTAAAACGAGCTGGAATCCACTAAAAGTAAAGAGATGCGGCGCATCCCTTCTAGATGCGGCGCATCTGATGCATTTCTGGCCATTTTACCTAACTTTTGAGCCTTTTTAAGGGAGCCTTTGGTTACACCTTCAATACACCACAATATAGATCAGTTCTAGTCCGAGAAGGGGGCTTCCCCCAGCTATTCTAAAGGGTTCTTCACCCTTTTGAGCATCAAGATTGACGAAGGGATCATACGCTACGATAGGTACTCTCGGTTTCATTTATTTTAGTGATAAGATTATGAATTCCTATTGTTTTGATTGTATCGTTGTAACCTTCATTATTATTATTGGTTAAAGCCTTGTGTGTTTACTTTAATGTAAGATTTATGGTTTGGGATTGTTCTATCTTTTAATGTTATTTAAGTTACTATGATGTTTGATTGATTAAATTACCATGTCCAACCAAAAGAACCATAGTTATGCTAGTTTGGTACTTTCCTTCAATTACATAGATTGTTAACTACATGTGACACTAGGAACACAATCTATGCTTCAATACTTTTAGTAATCTAGACGGGTAAACATATACTTAATTGACGACTTTGCTATATGTTTAGATCGGTAATTGAATAAGTACTAGAACTACATAGTCATGAATTTACCTCAAGTGATTGATGTAATTTAGGTTTTACGTCAGTTTAACCGAGTTGGGTCTAATTAATCTAATCAATCTAAATCAATTATGTTCTTCCATAGATCCATTGTTGTAAATATCCATTTACTCTAGTTCAATTATACAAGTTATGAATTGGTTTATGTGAGTTTATCAATGTTCATGGCTTGTACTTCAACACTTAGTGATTTAGACATCTACATGTGAGTGTAGGATGGTAATTGAATGGTAACAAGATTTCACAATAGTGTAGTTTATTTAGAGTGATCTTAATTAACTAGGTTTTATGTGAATTTAACCAAGGAAGAGTCTTATTGATTAAACATAGGTAAGAAGAACTAATGACAAGGTTTATGTGAATTTACTAAGTTTATAGTTCTCGATTTATAGATATTGTGATATTGATATGAACCATTTACTTGTAACTACAAAATATCGGGTTTAATTATAAAAGAACAATCCCTATCATTTTTCAAGCATTGAAGTAAACACCGCCTTCTCATCCTTGTTATTTATCTCATATTATTTCTCGTTTGTTACTTAACAATTCTACAATTAAAACTCCCTCTTTAGAATAACTAATCGTTTAAAGTCCTTAAAACAAACTTCTCCATGTGGATCGAACTGGTCAATTTACTTGTTAGTTACTGCATGATCAGGTTTTAGTTGCCTGTGTTATGTGTTAATTATTAAGCATATTGTCTACATTTTAAAGGTTACGTCTTAACACATCACTGGCATATATTTCTACTCTTGTTGATTGTTTTTATAATTTTTTAAAACAATAGTGTAACATAATACATTTCTATTCATTATGTTATATTTTAAATTAAAGTTTCGTATAGTCCTCATGTATGTTCGTGGTTATAACATAAGTGACAGCTGTCATAAGATCAACTAAGGACGCTACCAGAGTAGAATGTCGTTTAACGATCATCTGATATACACTGAATTTTTGTACACTTCCATACTATAGATGCGGCATGATGAGTTGGTCCGACATTGGGTAACTTCAATATAAATCACGTATGTATATATCTCCAGATTATAACACCCATTATGTAATAAGATTATGAAACTAATCGTCATGGATGAACAGGTTTGTTTACATCTTTATTCTGTTTCGATACATATTATGTGTAAACACACAAACTATGAACGACCATGTAATTATATCATGGTCTTTTTAAGTTTTTCTGTGAACTCAAATCAAATCGTCATGGCAGTACATTTCAAAAAAGAATGATTTTGCTAATGTTTACAGGATCGAGTTGACCAATAGCTATTTTATAATGGTTAATAGCGGTAATAGGAAAGTGGGAAAGCGAAACTCGAAGTTTTTCATTCTCAAAGGAATAGGCGTAAAAAGAAATTTTCCCAGGAGGGGGAGATTTGGCACGACCTGATCTAGAAGGAACCATAGGATCAATAGCATGGAAGATTAAGAAACGTGTTGATAGGTTGTCAAGGTATTTTTGAGAAAATAAAACTTGGGGTAGTAGATACATCAGGCGTATATATATTTCTATGAGAAGATGAGCAAGCCATGATAAATGAATGTTGAGTTGGATCATTTGTAGTGCAGCGTGATGGGGGAATTTTTGACACCATCATGCCACCATCACGCCCCTGTGTGGCGTGATGGTGGCTTTATTGTTAGCGCATTGAGCAGATCACGGGGAGAAGTTGAGCGTGAGGGGCGGAGGCAGGGAATAGGGTGGTGCCACATGGGTTTTCAAACAGTCAAAGAGCCGTTGAAATAAAAAAAAATGATAAATGTTATAATATTAGGCTTTAATGGATAGTCAATTTTGTACAAATCATATTCAATATTGGATACCTATTGTATAGTATTTCTTTGTATTATAAATACCCATGTATGCAAGCTAAAAAGCTTACACCCTCCAATATACTTACAAGAAGTATTTCTCTCATTTCTCTCATTAGTATTCTACACCTTCATTACTAAGAATTTTGTAGTAAGTTTAGGCTACCAATGTTGTTATAAACAATTAAATTATAACACGTTATCAGCACGAAGAGCTCCGTATAATTAAGATGATTCTTCCAGTTGCCCAACCACCATTTCCACCTCTCAAGATTCCCGCCGACCACCATCCTCCACCGCTGAAATCGCCGGACGATCTTCTGAAGATCTTGAAACCTCTGATGTGTCTTCTGATTAAGAATTTATCAGCTTGGGTTCTTCCACCACTGAGTTATACTCATCATGGTATTCCAAAACGTTGTTGATGTTATTTAATTTACATTACTTTCACTTAATTAATTAACAAGAAAACCAAGATATTTTACGAACCAAAGAATCAAATATCATAAGAATTATTTCATGGTAGACAACAAATATTTTCATTAAGGTGTTACGAAGTATATATCAATATCAATACTAAAATGAACATGAAGAAAAATAATTTTTGTAAAATAAAAGGGAAATCCGTAAAAAAATAATAAATAGTTTTAGTAAACAAAAATTGAATACATATTAATATCATGTGAATTAACAAGGAATCCGTACCTCAAAACTATCCTCTTATTTTCTTTATAAATATTAATTAATATCTATATGCTTGCTTAAAACGAAACGGAGACTTTGAATGAGTATGTCCCGGTGTTGTTTTCTTCCGACAACTTTCTTATGCTTTGTAGACTTGTACTCCATGCTCTGTTGCTTGTACCTTTTGCTCGGTCTTCTTTGTAGCTTTAAAGTCTTGTACTTTTCACTTCTTCACTTATTATCTTTAAAGAGTTGAAACTTGAATTAAAACACCCTTACAATATTTATAACGACCCTCATTTTTCCATTCTATATTTTTCCAATATTAAAAGCCCAAACAATATAATTAAAACTTAATGATTAAACTTTAATCAACAATTGTTAAGTGTTAAGAGTTAGAAAACATATTAATTAACTTTGTACAAAAATTGACAAGTTAACAAAATATGAAAATAATAAACTGTTAGTCGACACTCACTGCTAATTAAAATTTATGCATTTATGTAATATTATAACTAATAACCTATAAGTAATAAATAAAAAGTGACATTTATATAAATAATAAAACAATTGGGAACTAAATATATACAAGTAATGAATTAGTAAAAAGAAAATAATACTTATCATGTAGTAAATGTAAAAATAATAATAATAATAATAATAATAATAATAGTAATAATAATGAGACTAAAAAAATATTACATCCTTATGTTGACTAAAAATAAAGTATAAACTAGTACATCCTTATGTTGACTAATTATAAACTAGTACCACCTATTGTTGACTAAAAATTATAAAACAAAATAAAATCATTAATTAGAACATCCTTATGTTGACTAACACTCTAATACTTGCACTATATAAACACTCCTAGACTCCTAGTTTCTCATTCACAAATCACACCAAAATCCTCTCTCAAAAACAATCTCCCCCTTTCCTTCTCTTGTGGTATTCGAATCTTCAAGCTTGTTCTTCGTGTTCTTCAAGAATATTCAAGGAGTTCTTCAAGATTTTCAAGGCTTTGATCTTCCATCTTCATCGTGTTCATCTTTTCTTTGTTAATTATCTTGAATCTTCAAAGGTATAACATAAACCCTAAACTATTTACATAAACTTTGATCTTTGTTAATTCATATTCATATTATAAACTTGTTATTCATAAGTATATACATAAACACACCTAGATTTATATATACATATATACATGTAAAAAATATATTTTTTATATATATATACATATATATACGAATTATATATACATATACATATTAAAATCTTAAACCCTAATTACACCTAAACTATAATTCTTAAACCCTAATTAATTAAACTCTAAACATTTATGAAACCCTAGGACATTAATTACTAAACCCTAGTTATTAATTACTACTTTAATTAACTAACCCTAATTAATGAAACCCTAATACTACTTATACTAGTACTTAACATGTATACACTATTACTATTACTAGCACCTATAACCTACTACTTATATTGTAGCACAAAAACATTTTTGAGATATGTATTAGAGATGTATAGATCTTCGAACTTTCTTGACGAATGGTTTCTACGAGATTCTAGGCAGAGGGTTTGGATTTCTGATTTAAAGGGTCCTATGGCTCAAGCCCCTAGATCTAAATTAGCCATTCGAAGGGAAAGGGGTGATTGGAAGCTTATCTAACACAGCAAGTATCCTAAAATGGAAAACACTGATAAAAGTAGAAACTCTCTAGTAATAGAAACTTAGTAAAATAAGAAACTTTCTAAAAATAGAAACTTTATAAAAATAGTAACTTACTAGGAATAGAAACTTAGTAAAACAAACTATACTTAAACACATACTTAAACTTAAACATGGGCAAAACACTTAACTACTCTTAAATGTCAATAGGTTGACTTTCCTGCTCACTCGTTCAACTCTTTATTCCGAGGAATAACTCTCTCTACTTACTAAGGTGAATTCATAGCCCCACTCTTTATTGGTAGCAAACTTATTTAACTTATTTGGGGTGAGACACATGCTGCTTTTACTATTTACAATTTAGACACAAGTACCAACTGCTAAAACTATGCTATACCCGGCTATGTCCGACTAAGTCCCTACAGTGATATTTTTAAGTGCTGCGGCATGCTTATTTATTGGGGGTAGGCCTATCGGGAGTAACGTCCCCGATACATTTGACTCAGTCTTTGTATTACTTGATAATGAAATTTAAACCGACAAGGACAGACACAACTTGTCATGGGGCAAACTTGAACGTTTAGTCTAAATATCACGCACTGGCATAACTTTTGGATCTGCGAGATCTACTTTTTGATCCTGCGGGAGATCAACTTTACAACTAAATCTTGTGGTCTAAAAACAACGATAACTACTTTTGTTAAACCTATGAACTTCACTCAACCTTTTTGGTTGACACTTTAGCATGTTTTGTCTCAGGTGCTGTTTGATTCAAGCTTTCTTATCTACTACTTATGTGATGCTACTTGGACTTAGGATCAAGAGATATCGCATTTATTACTTCTGCATATGAACAATTACTTTATCGTTATTTCCATTATTGTAACGACATTTCATTTTTCCGCTGCGTACTCAATAAAGTTAAATTTTCTCATTTAGTATTGTTCTCGTATTATAATATGTTGGTTTATTTGATATTAGTAACGTTTCTTCCAGACCCTATTGGGAGGACGTTACAGATTGGTATCAGAGCATAACCAGGCTGTTATAGAGAACCAGGATTGCATTTTTATGTGTGCCTTACTTGCTAGCTAGGGTGCCTTAGCAATCTAGGAAACTATAACCTTTCCTGCCTTACACTTAAAGCACTTAGGATTGCCTTATAATCTTAACAATCATGCTTTACCAAACTTAACTTAAAGATTCTAATCAAAGTCTCTTTCCTAATGTAGGACTACAACTTTTCTTGACCATAGTGCATTTAATTGTTGCCTTTAACTGTTAAATGCTACACTATACTTTAGAAGCTTTACTTATCTTAGAATGCCGAGCTAATCTAAGAACTCTGATCACTTTCCTGAGTACTATCCAATTACACCACCGCATCTAAATGCGACACAATGATTTCAGAAATTCTTGACATTCATAAGTCATCTATCATGGTTATGTGTATTACATATGTATTACATGAAATATTATCCATGATTTTGAAACTCTTATAATTGTTACTACTCACACACAAACGTATATAACTCCCTGTTATATCATGTACCTATATGCCTTATGCCTTTATGCATCGGTTTGTGAATCGAAAAATGTCATTGGGTTATCACAGTATACGAATTGAAAGTCTTTAATCAAAAGATTATTAGATTACATACTTATCACTTTATGATCTCGACACGTCATACTGTCATTATTAAAGTATAGACACATCATATCTTATTATATCTTATCGTATCTATCCCAATAGATTTTGTCTAACACTTTTCCTAAATTCCCTCCGTAAATTACGGAAATCTTTTTACTATATACACGTATTCGAGGAGACGAATATATCATCCAGTATTCAACACTAATCTCATATCAAAAACCCTAATTCCAAACACATAATATGGATTCCTTGAACTCTTCGAGCTCCAATGGCAGCGTAACCGGAATGAACCAACCAATCAGCCATCATCTATTTTGGATGAATTGGGGATGGGTTCGTAGTAAACTTAATCAATGGAGACAAGAAGAAGGTGATCCCTTCCACCAACCGAATTCACCTCTTGGTGAAGAACCTGAAGCACTTACTGGCGAACCCGTTCGGAACACTATTTTCACCTTCATTTCCAGGATATCCAGTCACGAATATATAATATCTAAAATTTTAGATCTTATTCATCCACTTGTCCGAACCGCCAATCATCCCGGAATAATAGAAGAAGTCAACGAGCTTCGCGCTCGAGTAGTGGCTCTGGAGAATATGGTGCGAAACCTACGAACACCAGCAGCAGCACCAGCAGCATAACCAGTACCACCAGTACCATCAGCATCACCACCAACATCACCACCAACATCACCAGCTTCACCAACGACAACATCCGCATTCCACGCCTCAACATCGCACTCAGTACCTCAAACATCAACATCATACGCCCCATAGATACCAAGGAATATTATTAATAATGAGTTAAGATGTATTGACTCATTCTTCCTGAAGAATTACATATGTATACTTTATATATATGGATTGGAACAATAATAAATCTTTTCGTACTAAGCTATTACGTGTGAATCTTAACTAGTATGTACTACATGGTTAATTCATATCACAATATGCTATGATGTACATCTTTTGTTAATAACTTAACAATCGTTAATCATTGCTTCAATACAATAAACTCCATTTCGTAATAAACCAAGTGTATTACTCAAATATATGATTGATTGTATACTTTAATTTTCGATGTACTCGAAACTTTCTAGAAAATATCATTAGTGCCTTATGAATTTCACAAGAATTCCAAGAGCACCAACATCATATACCGAAGTATATCAATAACAATGAACGATGAAGTATTAATTCATAACTTCATTAGCGAAATATTTCACGACAATTATGAAATCTCTAAGGTTTTGGAGATTATTTATTCTCGTTTCAACAGCAAATCAAATGAGTTTAATATTATATTAGCTCATTAAAACCATGATTACATCTGAAGAATACATATATGAACGTATATCTTCTCTTTTGTACAAACTGTTAATTGTAAAAAATATTTTAAAGGGTAGGTAAAACCCGAGAGATATTCATATCTCATATAAATATGTTACATTGTACATTCTTCCATTCTGATTCAGCAGTTGTTAACTATACTACTTACATTCACATGATATATGTATATGTTCACCAAAGAAAAACCATTTTCATACAAATTCAGTTACATACTCTGATTTTGACATATCGAAACTTAAGTAAAGCTTTAGCAAGTGTTATCTTCCTAAAGATCACTACATTCATGAATTATATTCATTCGTATTCTATGATGAATTATCAAATCGAACCACCGAACTTACCATTCCTTACTTTTGAAAATCACAACATTTCTTCGTCAACCGTTAGATCCATTGATGGATGCATCTTACGCTTAAACACTTCAAATTTAAAATTCTTGAAAACATCCTTTGAATCTTGACGATCGCAATCAGCGTTTAATCATCTAAAAATGAAATTTCTTGAAACCATTTCGGATTGATAACCGATGATTCAAATATGGCTGCATTAAATGCAGAGGAAACAGAAAAATTGTAGATGGTCTTAAGGGCCAACAGTTTGATAATAAAGAATGGTACGTTGGAAAAGCTCAAAAGAAAATTTAGAACTGAAAAACGGATTGAGCTAACCATGGAGGAGACCAAGGACAAACACAAGGGTCAAACCCTATATTCAAAGAATCCAGGTAATTTTGGATCCGGTGAAATCTTTAGAGAATATCTTGCTCCGAAGTCATGTTAAAAGCTTGCGGAAAATTTTTCTTCATCAACTTTCGAACTTAGAAATTCCAAAATATCATCATAAATATCCTCTATATTTCGAAAGATATCTTCATAACGATTCATGTCCGCAATTAAGTATCTCTTTGCGATATCTTTATAAAGGAAACTGTTTTAGTTTCTATATTCTGTAAAATTCGAGTTTAAATTATAAATGCTTTGAAGAAGTGTTGGGAATTGAAGCATGAGTTAGTATAATATAATGACGTCAGGCCAACGTGATTATATTACAGTAAGTCATGCTAAGTTTTTAATGGAAGATGATGATTCATAGATTTTATAATCATCATTTTCCATGTTACACGACTCTTACATTCTATTTAACCTCTAAATATATCAAGAACATATTTTTCTTGATGATTCGGTCTTTTCCGGATATTCTGGTAATATGACAAATCAAATCGTGCTATTACATTTCCTTTCTACTTTATATATTATGATCATTCGAAACTTCATACCTATGAATTCTGGACCATTACTCGCTTGACTTGAAGTCGGGAAGAAGAAACAAAAGCATAAAGCTCCGACATATAAAGGAAAATATAAAGCCCGATAACGACTCCGAAATTACAAACCGTGTATATCAATGCGTATAGCAATATAAAGACACGGGATAATTAAAAACACTATAACCCCAAGAGCATAGTAGAAGTAAACAGATTCCTCTGGCGGTAAAAGAAAAAGAAGAATGACTGCATAGATGGTCAATATAATAACCAGGATCAGAACTGGATTAAGCATTTTCTTAATCTTTTGGAAGTTTGAATTGAGAAAGAAAGTATAGAAGTGGTGAAGATAATGAAACGAAAGAAGCTAATTTATAGCAAAATTCCAAACACATCAATCGAGGCAAATCACCGCATTTAATCAAACAAATCTCAAAATTTCGTAAATACCGGAGAATCAAATCTTATAGATTACGAAGATTTCCTTTAATTCCTTGAATTTCGGAAATCAATCGTGACTACGTCAAAAGTTAAGGCGAACATTTAATTTTCTCATTTCACTCTTTTATGATAGCTTCATTTATATTCTTCCTATAAACGAATCGTTTTATCCATATTATTCAATAGTGATAAAACTTTATTTTTCAACTTATATTCATCATTAAAATATTCTTGTTGTAAACAATGAAGATCTCTATCAATTTCATGACTGTGATTTTCACGAACTCCTCTTTGTTTGTCTGCCCTAATATTGTGGCATAAAATGCTCAAGGTTTTAAATGAGCTCAATACTATTCATAACACATTTCATGTATCCAATTTACTGAAATGACTTGTATAACATCATCATTTTGAATGATCTTCGCATTAATGATAAAATGCACTTCGTTGAATAACCTATAGAAATCATGGAAGGAGAGGTCAAACAAACGCGTAAAAGCAATATACCTATCGTTAAAGTCCGTTGGAATTCGCGTAGAGGCCCCGAATATACCTGGGAACGCAAAGACCATATGAAACGGAAATATCCCCATCTCTTCTCAACTGCTGATGCAAACGAGGAAACTACCTAAAAACTTCGGGACGAAGTTTTCAATAACGGGGAGGTACTATAACGACCCTCATTTTTCCATTCTATATTTTTCCAATATTAAAAGCCCAAACAATATAATTAAAACTTAATGATTAAACTTTAATCAACAATTGTTAAGTGTTAAGAGTTAGAAAACATATTAATTAACTTTGTACAAAAATTGACAAGTTAACAAAATATGAAAATAATAAACTGTTAGTCGACACTCACTGCTAATTAAAATTTATGCATTTATGTAATATTATAACTAATAACCTATAAGTAATAAATAAAAAGTGACATTTATATAAATAATAAAACAATTGGGAACTAAATATATACAAGTAATGAATTAGTAAAAAGAAAATAATACTTATCATGTAGTAAATGTAAAAATAATAATAATAATAATAATAATAATAATAGTAATAATAATGAGACTAAAAAAATATTACATCCTTATGTTGACTAAAAATAAAGTATAAACTAGTACATCCTTATGTTGACTAATTATAAACTAGTACCACCTATTGTTGACTAAAAATTATAAAACAAAATAAAATCATTAATTAGAACATCCTTATGTTGACTAACACTCTAATACTTGCACTATATAAACACTCCTAGACTCCTAGTTTCTCATTCACAAATCACACCAAAATCCTCTCTCAAAAACAATCTCCCCCTTTCCTTCTCTTGTGGTATTCGAATCTTCAAGCTTGTTCTTCGTGTTCTTCAAGAATATTCAAGGAGTTCTTCAAGATTTTCAAGGCTTTGATCTTCCATCTTCATCGTGTTCATCTTTTCTTTGTTAATTATCTTGAATCTTCAAAGGTATAACATAAACCCTAAACTATTTACATAAACTTTGATCTTTGTTAATTCATATTCATATTATAAACTTGTTATTCATAAGTATATACATAAACACACCTAGATTTATATATACATATATACATGTAAAAAATATATTTTTTATATATATATACATATATATACGAATTATATATACATATACATATTAAAATCTTAAACCCTAATTACACCTAAACTATAATTCTTAAACCCTAATTAATTAAACTCTAAACATTTATGAAACCCTAGGACATTAATTACTAAACCCTAGTTATTAATTACTACTTTAATTAACTAACCCTAATTAATGAAACCCTAATACTACTTATACTAGTACTTAACATGTATACACTATTACTATTACTAGCACCTATAACCTACTACTTATATTGTAGCACAAAAACATTTTTGAGATATGTATTAGAGATGTATAGATCTTCGAACTTTCTTGACGAATGGTTTCTACGAGATTCTAGGCAGAGGGTTTGGATTTCTGATTTAAAGGGTCCTATGGCTCAAGCCCCTAGATCTAAATTAGCCATTCGAAGGGAAAGGGGTGATTGGAAGCTTATCTAACACAGCAAGTATCCTAAAATGGAAAACACTGATAAAAGTAGAAACTCTCTAGTAATAGAAACTTAGTAAAATAAGAAACTTTCTAAAAATAGAAACTTTATAAAAATAGTAACTTACTAGGAATAGAAACTTAGTAAAACAAACTATACTTAAACACATACTTAAACTTAAACATGGGCAAAACACTTAACTACTCTTAAATGTCAATAGGTTGACTTTCCTGCTCACTCGTTCAACTCTTTATTCCGAGGAATAACTCTCTCTACTTACTAAGGTGAATTCATAGCCCCACTCTTTATTGGTAGCAAACTTATTTAACTTATTTGGGGTGAGACACATGCTGCTTTTACTATTTACAATTTAGACACAAGTACCAACTGCTAAAACTATGCTATACCCGGCTATGTCCGACTAAGTCCCTACAGTGATATTTTTAAGTGCTGCGGCATGCTTATTTATTGGGGGTAGGCCTATCGGGAGTAACGTCCCCGATACATTTGACTCAGTCTTTGTATTACTTGATAATGAAATTTAAACCGACAAGGACAGACACAACTTGTCATGGGGCAAACTTGAACGTTTAGTCTAAATATCACGCACTGGCATAACTTTTGGATCTGCGAGATCTACTTTTTGATCCTGCGGGAGATCAACTTTACAACTAAATCTTGTGGTCTAAAAACAACGATAACTACTTTTGTTAAACCTATGAACTTCACTCAACCTTTTTGGTTGACACTTTAGCATGTTTTGTCTCAGGTGCTGTTTGATTCAAGCTTTCTTATCTACTACTTATGTGATGCTACTTGGACTTAGGATCAAGAGATATCGCATTTATTACTTCTGCATATGAACAATTACTTTATCGTTATTTCCATTATTGTAACGACATTTCATTTTTCCGCTGCGTACTCAATAAAGTTAAATTTTCTCATTTAGTATTGTTCTCGTATTATAATATGTTGGTTTATTTGATATTAGTAACGTTTCTTCCAGACCCTATTGGGAGGACGTTACAATATTAGTTACAGTAATATACACTTGAAACTAATGCAAACTAAAATATGAACATACGGATGGAATAATTTTAACTATGACTTTAATTGAAATAAGAATTTGTGAAAGTGACTTGGTGTCCATCCCCTAGGTTCTGACTACCTAATTATATATCTCTCCATCTTTGACAATTATTCATTATATAGATAACAAAATGACTACTACTCTCACACACACAAAAATAATTGAGATTAAAATATTATTTATTATAATATTCTTCTTTGGTGAACCCGTGATCTAGAAACACCACGTTCATGTGTCGAAACCAACTTTTATAATATAGTTTAATGCAAGGTGGTTGAAGTTGGTTTGAAAAAATAATAATAATAATAATAATTCTTCGATACCGACACTTAACTCATGCTTCATGAACTTGTACTCTATGCTATGGCTATTTTGTACTTTTTCGTGTTTTGACATTTTCTCGATTAATTCTTCATTTTTGCACTCCGTCTTCATTTTTATTTATTTATACAATTACAAGTATAAATTACAACAAATACATTTAAAAGCCTATTATTTCGGATAGATATTGTTTCTAAATATGTATTCATATCAGTGTCATTCCTAAATAAATAATTTAGACCATAACTCATATATGATTATTAGATGTTATCTTTTATGTATTGCAAATTGTAACTTATTTTCAGGTGATATAATTTGATTATATCTTGCTGAAATATTTACTCATTATTTGGTTATCTTATTTGAAGTTTTAGTATGGATCTTGCTGAAATACAATTAAATGGTAAAGACCTATGTATTGCAGATAGTGGTACCACACACACTATACTCAAATCTAAGAAATATTTCATTAATTTGAAATCAGCTGAAAGAATTATAAATACTATATCAGGTTCTGCAAACTTGATAAAAGAAATGAGAAAGGCAAAAATTCATGTTACCAAATGGTACGAATTTTCTGATAAATAAAGCCTTGTTCTCTCCCAAAATCAAAGAGAAATTTGTTAAGTTTTTCTAATATATATCATAATGGATATGATTATCAAGTCAGTGACTACAGAAAATGAGAAATATTTAAGCATCACTGACAAGAATCGTGTAGTTGAAAAACTACTTAGATTTGATTCTAGATTACATTATATACATATAAATGTACTGAAGTACATATGGATGAAAATCGCATATGATTAAAAGCGCACATGATGACAAGCGCATATGATGAAAAGTGGATATGATGAAAAGCGCATATGATTAAAAATACATGTAGTGATTAATGAAAAATCACATATGGTGATTAATGAAAAACACATATGGTGATTAATGAAAAATCACATATGGTGATTAATGAAAAACACATATGGTGATTAATGAAAAGCGCATATGGTGATTAATGAAAAGTATATTGTGAAAATAAATCACAAACGTTTCTTGAAAGAATTTAAAGTGAGATATGTGGATAAATTCATCCACCATGTGGACCATTTAGATATTTCATGGTCCTAATAGATGCATCTAGTAGATTGTCTCATATTTGTCTATTATCAAGTCGAAATGTGACATGTGCCTATAGAGATTGTTGTTGAACATCATGTTGCTCATGTGCATACAAAAATTGATTTAGCTGAATCATTAATTAAACGATTGCAACTAATAGCTAGACCATTGAAAATGAGTACATAACTCTCAGAATTTATATGGGGACATGGAAATTTACATGCTGCGACATTATTTCATATTAGACAAAATGCAAGTCATAAATATTCTCCCCTACAACTTGATTTTGGCCGAGAGCCAAATATTTCCCATTAGAGCATTTGTTTTTGCACTAAATTTTCTAGTTGTACAACCACAACGCACTAAAATGGGTCCTCAAATGAGGATGAGGATATATATATATATATATATATATATATATATATATATATATATATATATATATATATTGAATATATATATATATATATATATATATATATATATATATATATATATATATATATATATATATATATATATATATATATATATATTGAATATGAAACATCTTCAGTTATAAGATATATTGAACCCATGACGGGTGATGTTTTTACAACACGTTTTGCTGATTGTCATTTAAAAAAAAAAATTATTCCCTATATTAGGGGGGAGAAATGAAAAATAAAGAAAAAAATGCTTCATGATGTGAACATCAATTAAGATATATAGAACTCGCATAAAAGAATGCGAAACGAAAGTTCAAAAAATAATGCATATGCAAGAACTTGCAAATTAATTACTTTATGCATTTAAAGATACAAAAAGAGTGACTAAATTATATATAATAGCAGGAAATGCTCCAGCTCGAATTAAAATTCCAAAAGCTGGCAATAATGTCACTCATGAGTGTTTGTCACATCTGAAACGTGGAAAACCAATTGGTTCCAAGATAAAAATCTTCGAAAAGGAAAATCAGCTGATAATGAGGTAAAAGAAAGTGTTCAAGAAGAACCACAAATCAATATTCCTTCTGCAGAGGATATTGATAAATGTAAATACATAAATTACGATAAATTATGCAATATTATGGAACCGAAATGAATAAAAAATCTTGATGAGATATTTTCATATAATATTACAATGACATCATGAATAAAGATGATGATTTGGAACCAAAATCTGTCATTGAATATCAAAATAGACTTGATTGAGGTCAATGAAAAGGAGCAATACGAGCTGAATTAGAATCGCTCAATAAAAGAAAAGTTTTCGGATCAATCGTGATCACTTTTAAAGATGTGAAACCTATGGGATACAAATGAATTTTTTTTATTCGAAAAAGAAATGTGAAATAAAGTTACAAGGTATAAAGCTAGACTTGTAGCTCAAGGTTTTTCTCAAAGACCAATAATTGATTATGAGGAAACTTATTCTCCTGTTATGGATGCAACTACTATTAAATACTTAATCAGCCTGGTAGTTTTTAAAAATTTAGAAATGCATCTCATGGATGTTGTTACTGCTTATCTATATGGATCACTTGATAGTGATATATATATATATATATATATATATATATATATATATATATATATATATATATATATATATATATATATATATATATATATATATATGAAGATAGCTGAAGGATTTAAGGTATCAGAATCATCCAATGCAAAACCCAAAGAAATGTACTCAATTAAATTACAAAGATCTTTATATGAGTTGAAACAATCGGGTCGCATGTGGTATAAACGATTAAGTGATTACTTGATAAGCAAAGGGTATATAAATAATCTTATTTGCCCATGTGTTTTCATTAAGAAAACATCATCCGGATATGTGATCATAGCTATTTATGTCGATGATCTTAACATCATAGGTACAAATAAAGAGATCTATGAAATCATTCAACTTCTAAAGAAAGAATTTGAAATAAAAGATCTCGAAAAAACCAAGTATTGCCTTGATTTGCAGATTGAGCATATGCCTAATGGTTTACTTGTACATCAAACAACTTATACAGAAAAGATTTTAAAACGTTTCAATATGGACAAGGCAAAACCATTAAGTACTCCTATGGTTGTTAGACCACTTAATGTTGACAATGATCCATTTCGTCCCTGTGAAGATCATGAAGATATTCTTGGACCAGAAGTACCATATCTTAGTGCAATTGGAGCTCTTTTGTGTCTTACAAATTGTACAAGACCTGACATTTCTTTTACATTTAATTTGCTGGCAAGGTTCAGCTCGGCTCCTATCAAAAGACACTGGAATGGGATCAAACACATATTTCGCTACCTTCGAGGAACTACTGATTTAGGATTATTTTATTCTAATGATTCAAAACAAGATTTGGTTGGTTATGCAGATGCAGGTTATTTATCTGATCCACATAAAGCTAAATCTCAAACTGGATATGTATTCCTAAATGGAGGTACCGCAATATCATGGCGTTCTCAAAAACAAACACTTGTTGCAACATCAACAAATCATGCCGAAGTGATTGCATTACATGAAGCTACTCGAGAATGTTTTTGGTTGAGATCTATGACACAAATAATTACTGATTCTTGTGGACTAGAATGCGATAAAAGTCCAACAACTATCTATGAAGATAATGCAGCTTGCATAGCACAAATGAAAGAAGGGTATATCAAAAGTGATTGAACAACACACATACCTCCTAGATTCTTCTCATATACTCAAAATCTCATTAAAGATAACCAGATTGAAATGAGATATATTCAATCCAGTAACAACTCTGCCGACCTTTTCACCAAGGCAATCCCAACTGCTACTTTTAGAAATCACATTCACAATATTGGCATGAGGCATGTTCAAAAGATGTAACAACTCAGCGACGTCTACTTGAGGGGGAGTCAACTATATGCTGCACTCTTTTTCCCTTGCTAAAGTTTTATCCCACTGGGTTTTTCTTTGGCCAATGTTTTTAATGAGGCAGTAACTTACAGTTGATCTCCAACAAAACAAAATTGGTATCCAAGGGGAAGTGCTATAATATTAGGCTTTAAAGGATAGTCAATTTTGTACAAATCATAGTCAATATTAGATACCTCTTGTATAGTATTTCTTTGTACTATAAATACCCATGTATGCAAGCTAAAAAACTTGCACCCTCCAATATACTTACAAGAAGTATTTCTCTCATTTCTCTCATTAGTATTCTACACCTTCATTACTAAGAATTTTGTAGTAAGTTTAGGCTACCAATGTTGTTATAAACAATTAAATTACAACAATAAACGACTAGTTTATATATTTATATTATAAATAAAATAAATATATTAAATATACCCTCTATATAAACTACACCCCTTTCTATATAAACTCCCCTCCATTTCTATCAATTTCTCTCAACATTTCTATCAATTTCTTTCAATATTTCTTAACAGTGTCAAATCTCAATCCTAATGAGTGTGGTTCGGCTAATCTATACAATTTTGGGTCACCAAATTTGCCCGATTTAAGCTCAAATTCTCCACAAAATACTTAGGGTAATCTACCTTTTGGCAATGTCCTGCAACAAAATCTTTTTCACGACTTCAATAACGTTCAATTTTTGCTAAGTTTTTACAACAACAACAATATCCATCACGACAAATACCATCACAACAAATTTCATCACAATTCAAGCAATCGGACGTTATGCCATTTCAGCTTCCATGTACGCAACCATGGTCACTATCACAACCAAATTTACACATCTAGATAATGACGAAGTGGAAGAAATTCGTGGTTAAACGCAACCGCAACAAGTACGGGTTCGAACAATTCATAGAAGAAAAGGAAAGGATATTGTAAAATAACCACATAATAAAAAAATGTGGAATGTGCCCGAAGAAATTTGGTTGGCGTCGTGTTTGATTAATTCTTCCGAAGATGGAGTTCATGGTAATTCGCAAAGAGGGGCGACATTTTGGGGTGTAGTTCGTGAAAAGTTCAACAATAACGATTCTGTTTGGTTACAAGGTGACGATCAATTAAGTTCTAAATAGCATCATATGGATAAGGCGTGCAAAGATTTCACAGCCTTTTATAATGAAGAAAAACGTAACCCAAAGCGTAGCGGTCGAAACGAGGAAGACACATATAACATGACGCTGCAAAAATATCAACAACGGTATGGAAAATGGGGTTATAAAGAGGTTTGGAAATTCTTGAAGAGGCTGAAGTGGTATACACCATCTGCAGTAGGTGGAAGTGGTATGCGAAGAAGAAGAAGAGCTTCACAAGTTGTACTCGAAGATGAAGGCGACGATGTGGTTGTCGAAAACCAAACAGTCAATCTCGGTGAAGATGGTTAAACAACCTCTGGGAGCTATTTGGTGATGATGTGATTCGACGTCCAATGGGAAGAGAACGATCGAAGAAGGCTGTTAGAAATTCCGCTGCGTCTGATGCTGGGACTTCATCACCACGGGGTACGAACTCTTCAAGATTTGAAGAGTTGGCTTCAAAATGGGATATGAAAAAGGAGGCAGAATTAGAGAAAAGAAGCAAGGGTATCGATGCTATAGTTGAGGGAGGAACGAACACGATCGGCAATAGAAGTCATAAAATTATTTAAACTTAACGTTAACGAAATTGAAGACCCGTAAAAAAGGAAAAAAAAAACTTTGAAGTTCAAGAAAAAGATAGTCGACCGCTACAAAGATTATTTCGCCGATTCTAGCGACTCGGAGTAAATGTAATACTTTCTTTTTTTCGTAAGTTTTAAGGTCTATGAATTTAATAAAGTAGTAATTGTATTAGGACCTTTTAATTATTGTAATTTTTTTAGGACTTTTAATAAATTGTAATCATTTTATTTTTATTAATTTAAGTGTGTTTTTATTTATGTAAATTATTATATATGTCTTACTTTTATAAAAAAAATGAAGCAAAAAAAAAAAAACTCAAACAAAAAATGAAAATAAAAATAAAAATGTGGGACCTATTTTCCTATCACACAACCATCACAAACTCCATCACCCCATCACGCCATCATATTACTAAATTAGCACTATACCTCACAAAAATACCCCATTAAGCCATCACCACTACAAATGGTCTTAGTAGGGTTTTTTTTGGACATCAGTTTCGGATCACTCAGAGGGGACTAAACCACCCACGGGTCTATCTCCCTTAATTGCATAACCCGCCCTTAACTACTGCCATGGAGGAAACCCGGATCAATTTGAGGGCATGGCCGGTAAAACCCCCTCTCCGCTGCCCCCGCACTAAGCGAAATGCGACATGAGTGGATACTTCAGGTCAGGGATAACATTGAGTGCAATGTTACAGCCCAGCGGAGTTGAATTCCTGACCTCTCACTAAGAGAGACAGGTCACTACCAGTTGAGCTACAACTGAATGTTAAATGGTCTTATCAAAACTACACACTTTCTCTCTCTAAGAGAAAAGGCTTTCTGTCTCTAGAAGATTGAGCAAGGTCAAGGTCGGACCAGACTCGAGAACTTTTGGATCCGTTAATCATCGTTAAGCGGAGAGCCTTATCCATTTAAACAGCTCAACGTTAATCTGATCAAATCTTGTACTCGTATCTTATCCGTTGTCGGGAATAAGATCACCAATTATACAACAACAAACAAATTCATAATGACACATAACCCATACGTCATTGCAGGGAAGAAAGTAAGGATCCAAAGAAAATAAAACGGAGTAGCAACGGATGTTCCAAAATTACATCAACCATGACCAAAACAGACTTCTCTTTTGTTGTCAACCATTTTTATTACCATTATTGTATAATTATATCGGCTATTATGACTGGCGTAGCTATTGTAGCTATCTTCTCATCGTAAAAACACCATTTTAGGAACAAATCTGTCATAATCCACTAAAACAAATCGTAATGTCCATTTTTAATGAACCATTTTAGGAACGAAAAATATACAACTATCGTCTATCCTAACCGCACCAACGTGCGGCCACTTTCAAACTAGTAACTAGCCGACATGCTCATTATATATTTGACTAAACACACAACCTCGTTTACAAACGTTACATGCTTACATTTTAGCCCATTATCATTATCATTATCAATATATACAATTGAGCAAAAAAGTTACTATTCCTCAACAGTAACTTTTTTGTCCTTTTGTGTGTTTTTTTTTTTTTTTTGCTTTTTCATCCCAAACTATTTTCGTCTTTGTTCAAACAACATCTAACCACATACTTCCGGCAACACAGCTTTTAGAACCTACTCACATAGCTTTTAGACCTAAAAAACCTCATAAACCCACCCCAAACTTTGAACGCAAATACTTTCATTTTTCTAGCGAAATAAAAAGACACCACCTACACAAATTAACTCGCAGCATATTTTCGAACGTACAATTTTTAACAGCAATCGGTCTGCAGGGCACTGCCACACACTACACACATAGGTCATCGAAAATTTCTCCCGCCACTTTTCCTGAGTTCTTCCATGTAGTATAGATGTGTTCTTCAGTGGGAACAAAAGATATCAGCGACGAAAAAAGGAAAGAAAGAAGAAAAGTCTGGACGTTCGGAGGATACCAGAAGCCGGAATGATGCCGAAAAAAATCAGGTTTTAGGCGAGACACATGAGAGAAGGCAGAGTTAACAAAAATGTAAAGACTCATAGAGAAAATATTCAGAAGATATTGTAAATGGTTACCTGAGAAGAAGACCGGAGACCAGAGAAACAAATGGAAAAGGCAAAATGAGATGAGTAGATTTTCAAGTAAGAGCGAATAGAGAAGGGAGCAAGCGATGACTTTTTTTAATACTAGCTACATAGATATAGCCCTTGCTTCAATTAAAGACTTGGAGTCATTAATAAAATATTCCTTTAATGTGTAACACAAATTACATTACAATTACAATTATAGATTACATCAAAATTGGGCCATTCTTTTCTAACTTAAATTTTCAAACCTTATTAAATCATTCTTCTAATTTATACGGAGTAATTTTTATTATGTGTATAAAAATTTATTTACGTGTTATATAGTAATTATTTATAACAATTAATTTGATACATCTAAAAAAAATATTATACAATATAATTTGGACAGCTCAGGATAATTAATTTGTTACAACTCATACAGTAATATATGACACTCTGTTTCTTTGCAATTATATTAGATGTTTAATATGTTAAAACAAATTATTGTCTTATATGTTACGTTAACTGCTTTGCTAATTGGATGCTACAAAAAAGTTTTACGTAAACGGGGGTGGCCGCCGCAACGCGCGGCTGACCACCCTGCTTGTTTACTCCATTCGTCCTAAAACAAGTGTCTACCTTAGTGTGTGTGTATATATATATATATATATATATATATATATATATATATATATATATATATATATATATATATATATATATATATATATATATATATGTTATAAAATAATTGTCCACTTACGAGAAATAACTCTTAAATATCATTTAAATCTCTATTTTACTGTAGCGGCCCGACCAAATCATGTTTGACGGCGCCGACTACTTAGGTCCCGTTACGTGGTCATAAGTCTTTAACATGACGTTTGACCAAAATATGTCGCATTCATTTCATAAGTAAAAGGATGTTTCAAGTTTACAAAAGTAGTTCAAAAGACTAGTTACATTACAATGTTTAACGTACGAATGAAACCTATGCGACACAATTTAAAGTAGTCAAAAGACGCTCCAACTATGCATGTATACTCGACATCCAAGCAAGTATCAAAAAGAGTGCGGAAGCATGTATCAAGTAGCGTTCAAGGACCTGAGAAAACATATAGAAAACTGTCAACGAAAACGTTGGTGAAATCATAGGTGTTTTAGTAAACGTTGCATTTGAACCACAAGATTTAATATAATATGATTATCAAAATCATTTGCATTCCAAAGTTTTTATTTGTTTCGCGGGCACCCAATTATCAAACTTAACTGTTTTGCACCCTTTGCGTAGTGTTAGAACATACACTAGACCCGAAAATATATTTCATCCGCTAACGGTAGCGAACCGTCCGAATGAGGCTCGTCAAGCCCATGTGATCACATAATATAAGTTCACGTTTACACCCTGCAAGTGTAACTAATGATAATTGAATTGAGGCTTTTTGTTCAAACCCGTACATGGAATGTTCGTTTTCGTACTTGTGTTCAAGTGTAAAAGTATGATACGTATATGTTTCTCATCCCATAGTTTAAAGCATAAAAGTTGTTGAAAGATGGGACTATGATCTCACCTTGAGTGCACGTATGAAAAGTACTTCACAAAGTAACGTGTGCAAAGGATAATGCTAGTCTTGACCTAAACATATAGGTCGTATCAATAACGGTAAACACGATAGGTCAAAGATGTTCAATTAGTCCTATGGCTCGTTACGACTCGATTATGTAGCATGCGAATCAATTTGTCAAGTTTCATGCAAGATATAAGTATAGAAACAAGCTAGGAAGGTTGCATAATCATTTGGTTAAGTTTGACAAAAAGTCAAACTTTGGTCGGTCAAAGTCAACGAAAAAGTCAACACGTTCGGGTCGGGTCCCGAACTATTTTTCTCAGGTTTTTATTCATATATAAGCATGTTAGAACAAGTCTCATGTGAATCGGAGGTCCATAGCGTGCCAAACATTTTTCTTATTTTGACCAAGGAGGTCAGAACCTGGGCACAGCTTAGGTCGCGCCGCGACCCAGGATTGCCGCGCCGCGGCATTGGTCGTGTGCTGGTACCCGGTTAGTCTCAATTGTTCAAGTCCCAAATCAAAACTCTTTCAAGCATATTTTACAAACCGATAACACTTAGAACTCGCACCTTATATCGTTAGAAAGCTAATTTGACAAGGAACCCAACTAAACACATTTCACCAACCGAAAACATTATTTGCAATAATCAACTTTTTAAATCAAATGATCAATCAATGCACACATTTAATGCTTCAAATTTTACAAGTGCACATTTATAATTCGGGCATTTAATGCATACATAAAACACGCCGTTTTGTAGATAATCAAGCATACAATACAACTAACTACTTACTAACAATAATTCATGGCTTTCAATGCATTAAATGTTCACATTCAATTCTATCAAACCCTAACAAACAATATCAAAATCACTAATCATGTTTATGAAGTTTTCTAAAACAACCTACACATCAAATTGAAGCTAGTGATGTTAGAAACACATTTAATACATGCATTTATAACATTTAACATCATTCAAACAACCAAATCACCAAATCAAACACACCAAAGTTTATGTTCATGCTAGTTACTTCAAATAACAAAATCGAACATACAAATCATATATTCATGTTAGACTTGAGCCATAGACACTAACTAACAACTTTATAAGTTAAAAACATCAAGAACACAAAATCTAGTGATTTTAGAAAGTTACCCAAATGTAATGAAATCGGTATGGAATCGAAGAGGAAGTTGCAAGGATTCCAAATATGTAATTTGTTTTGCAAGACACCCGCTAGCTTGGATTTAGATGATGATTCTTTGAAATGGATAATTGAAAGAAAATGGAGAAGTAGTGAAAGAAAAGGAAAAGGAAAATGAAAAAGAAAGGAGGTGGGGTTGACTAGTCAGACATGTATGTATGTACTATTCTTCCAGCCATCTACATCATGTTGACCGCGCTTTGTTGTTGCTTGCTTCTTTGTCGTTGCTTGCTGCTTTCCTGTTGCTTCCTTTCTGCTCTCTGTTGTTCTTCTGCTGATGTTTATTTTGATCTTCTGTTTTGTTTACTTTGCTTCATGATGCTAATTCCTGACTTTTGTATAACAAAAAACATATAATTATTGTAAATAAAACCTATAAAGTTACTCAAACAACTTCTCTGGATTCCCATTCATTATTTTTATTCAAAGGAGAGCTATAACCCTCTTTAAAGCCATAACCATTTGAAACTTGCTGCTAGCTATATAAAGTTGAAATTTAACCAAAATACCATTATAGAAAAACGTTATTGAAAGGACCCGTTCATATACATTATAAACGATTCACAATAGTTGATTACATCGCGAGGTATTTGACCTCTATATGATATATTTTACAAACATTGCATTCGTTTTAAAAGAAAAACTTTCATTACATTGAAAGTTGACAGGCATGCATACCATTTCATAATATCTAACTATAAATGATCTAATCTGTCATTTACTTAATCATAATCTTTACTGAACTCAACGAATTGAATGCAACGTCTTTTGAAATATGCCATGAATGATTCCAAGTAATATCTTTAAAATGAGCAAATGCACAGCGGAAGATTTCTTTCAATCCTGAGAATAAACATGCTTTAAAGTGTCAACCAAAAGGTTGTGAGTTCATTAGTTTATCATAATCGATCATTTTCATCATTTTAATAGACCACAAGAATTTCATTTCCATTTCTCATAAATATACGTCCCATGCATAGAGACAAAAATCATTTATATGGATTGAACACCTGGTAACCGACATTAACAAGATGCATATAAGAATATCCCCATCATTCCGGGACATCCTTCGGACATGATATAAAACTCGAAGTACTAAAACTCAATGAAGAATATTCCCCAGTAACGATGGCGAAAGAGCAATGTATCTATTGAGGTTATAATAAGACTAGTCCGACTGAAAAGTCGAAGTTGACTTGCTAGAGTTGTGACAATATTGTCTATTTAGAAACAAAATTGAAAAGTTATTTTAGCTAATAAATGCCAATGGTCTAACACGGATACGTGTTAAACTATGACTTTGGTTTCGAGAGTTTTTCAGATGCATAACTGTGGGTAACATGTGGTTGGATCATCATCTCGATTATTCATTGTTTGAGGTATCTTCAGGAATTTTGGAGGGTTTGAACACATGTTTTAATCATTGATATATATATATATGATGTTCTAACACAGTTTTGAAGTTAAAGTATAGCTTTTAAAGATATAGGAATCTAAGAGTGATGATAATGGTTATATTTCGAATTAAATTCTGCGATTTCAAAATCAGAATAGGTAATTGGATTTGAATGAGTATGGTTGTTTTGATTTCTATGAAAGAATGTATATTGTTATGAAAATAGTGAATATAGGGGATGATTACTGAATCAGATTCGAAGAATTGTAACATATTAGTTGTGAATTTATATCTCTCTCGGGTATTACCTACCCATTAAAAAAAATTCACAATTAATATTTTGTACAAAAGATTTTTATTACAATCTTTATGAAAATATATATGTATATTTTCTTCAGATGTGCATAGATTTAATGAGTTAATATCAAATTAAACTCATTTGGTTTATGGTGGAAACTAGAGTTGAATAATCCCTATACTTTAGAAATTACATAACTTTTACGGAGTATTTCTTCAATATGATTGAAATTATGAATCAATACTTCGTTATTTGTTGATGCATGGTGTTGGTATTTGTGGAATTTTCGTGTACTTTGCAAGGTACGAATGATGTTTCTTAGAAAGTTTTCGCGTATATCCGAAGTGTAAAATCAAACATGTAATTGAATAATACACTTGGTTTATCATGAATTGGGATTCATTGAGTTGAAACGGAGATTGTAGTTAAGATGGTTAAGTTGTTAACGAAGGATGTACATCATAGCATATTAATAATATGAACTTAACCGAGTAGTATCTACCCCTTTTTAATTCATACATAATAGCTTAGTACGAAAAGATATATTAGGGTTTTTAAAATTTATATATATAAGATATATATAAAATTTTCAGTGGAAATGGGTTAGTACTTCATAACTCGTTGATACAATATATTTATTGTTGATTCGTAATGATTTCCACAGTGATTCTTGAACTGACGGAGTTTGTGATGTTATAGGTATTGCTGATTCTGATGCTGCTGACAGCACTGACAGTGCTGGTGATGCTAACGTTACTGTTGATGCTGTTGGTAAAACAAGTCTAGCTTGTAAATCACTCACCATTCTTGTCAAGGTTTCTATTCTTCCTCCTATCATTTTGGTTCATTCATCTGATTTATGGTTAGGGCTAGAATAGATAATCTCTAAGACTTTAGAGATTACATAATCGTCGCAAAATGTTTCTCCAATGAAGTTATGAATCAACACTTCATCGTTTGTTGTTGTTGGTATTTCTTGGTATCTACAGAGCGTATGACATTGGTGCTTGTGGGACAGATTGTAATGTTGAGGTTTACGACGTGGTTTTGGTTGGGGGTGTAATGGTACTGTTGGCGTTGATGATGGTGATACTGGTTATGCTGCTGGTGCTGCTGCTGGTGTTTGTAACCTTTGCACCATATTCTCTAAAGCCACTACCCGAGCGCGAAGCTCGTTGACTTCTTCTATTACACCGGGATGATTTTCGGTTCGGACGAGCGGATAAATGAAATCTAGAATTTGATGTAGTATATAATCGTGACGATATACTCTGGAAATGAGAGAGAAAATGGTGTTTCGAACAGGTTCGCTAGTGAGTGCTTCTGGTTCTTCACCAAGAGGACAATGTGGTGGATGGAAAGGATCGCCTTCTTCTTGTCTCCAATGATTGAGGAGACTACGAACCCATCCCCAATTTATCCAGAATAGATGATGGCTGATTGGTTGATCCATTCCGGTCACACTACTTTCGGAGCTTGAATGGGATTCCATTTCGGAATCCGAGGGACTTGAACTAATGACGAATTCCATTTCGTACGGATGAATAAAGAATTTTTCGATATGAAGTAATTTCTGGCTATCGGATGATATTTTACTTACATAGAATATCTATATATATAGAGCAAAAGATTTCGTAGGTTACGGAGGGATTTACGGAATATGTCAAGCAAAGTTTACAGTACTAGATATGATAAGATACGATTTAGCAGATACGCTAAGATATGAATTTTGTCTATACACTATTCATGCAATCAATGCAGTAAGATGTGTCTAGACTAAGAATGATAAGCAAGTGATTCCCTAAGAATGATAAGCAGGTAATTTTCGACACGAAATGATAAGCAGAACTTTTGACATGCAGACACGGTCAAAGTCCAGACTCACTAATGCATCTAAATAACTAACAGTTAGACACACTAATGCAAGACCTGGTTCGCTAAGACCACTGCTCTGATACCAACTGAAAGGACCCGTTCATATACATTATAAACGATTCACAATAGTTGATTACATCGCGAGGTATTTGACCTCTATATGATACATTTTACAAACACTGCATTTGTTTTAAAAGAAAAACTTTCATTACATTGAAAGTTGACAGGATTGCATACCATTTCATAATATCCAACTATAAATGATCTAATCTATCATTTACTTAATCATAATCTTTACTGAACTCAATGACTTGAATGCAACGTCTTTTGAAATATGCCATGAATGATTCCAAGTAATATCTTTAAAATGAGCAAATGTACAGCGGAAGATTTCTTTCAATCCTGAGAATAAACATGCTTTAAAGTGTCAACCAAAAGGTTGGTGAGTTGATTATTTTCATCATTTTAATATACCACAAGAATTTCATTTCCATTTCTCATAAATATACGTCCCATGCATAGACACAAAAATCATTCATATGGATTGAACACCTGGTAACCGACATTAACAAGATGCATATAAGAATATCCCCATCATTCCGGGACATCCTTCGGACATGATATAAAACTCGAAGTACTAAAGTATCCGCTACAATGGATGGGGTTTGTTAGGCCCAATAGATCTATCTTTAGGATTCGCGTCAATTAGTAGATCGGTTTACTAATTCTTAGGCTAACAAGCAAAAAGGGGCATATTCGGCTTCGATCATTCAACCATAGAATGTAGTTTCAATTACTTGTGTCTATTTCGTCAAACATTTATAAAAAACAGCGCATGTATTCTCAGTCCCAAAAATATATATTGCAAAAGCATTTAAAAAGGGAGCAAATGAAACTCACAATACTGTATTTCGTAGTAAAAATACATATAACGTCATTGAACAAGTGCAAGGTTGGCCTCGGATTCACGAACCTATATTAATTATATATATATATATATATATATATATATATATATATATATATATATATATATATATATATATATATATATATATATATATGTTGGTCAATATCTGTCTAACAATTTAAGTCAAACTATAGTGTATCACAATCCTAATGCTCGAGACTAATATGCAAGAGTCAACAAAAGTCAATTTGACTCAAAATGATTTCCAAAATTTATACATGATTATTATATAATTTAAATATCATTGTTTTATATTTTTAAATATTTTTAAAAGGTTTATTAGAGTAAAATAATATAATTCAAAATAAAATTTTATATTAAAATATACTCTTATATATCTTAAGTAATAAAATTTATAAAGTACATTTAATATCATAAAAATAATATGATAGGTATTATTAATGTAATTATATTACACGTAGTAAAATATCTTTGTATCGCATATTTATTTGATAAAATAATATCGATAATAACAATAGTAAGTAAAAGTTGTATTATTTTGTAATAATAATTATTATTATTCTACTAATAATAATAACAATATTTATATTTACTAAAAATGGTATTATGATAAAATGATAATTCTTATTAATAATAATAATGAAATTTTATATTAACAATGATATTCCTGTTAAAAATAATAATTTTTGTAAAAATGATAGTTTTAATATTAATAATACTTTTAATAATAATAGTGATAAAAATAATGAAAAACGATAATTTTATCTAAATCAATATCTTACGATATTTTAAATTTCATTATGATACCCATACTCATTATTTCCTAATCAATTCGTTTGATATCTTTTAATCGTCTTTTATATCGCGTTCATTTTAATGATAATAATAGTAATCATAATAATTAAGTGTTACTAATATTAGTTTTAATTATAATAATACTAATAATAATAAATATTATGATAATATTAATACTAATAACTATTTTAATGATAATAATAATAATAATACTAATTATAACTTTAACGATAATAACAATAGTAAAAATAACAATTTTTAATGATAATACCTTTTATTGATAATAATAATAATAATAATAATAATAATAATAATAATAATAATAATAATAATAAGATAAAAACTATAACGACGATAATAATAATCATTTTTAATAATAATACAAAAATTCAATTGACTATAATTTCTAATCCGTTCATCGAAACCATTCGATATCTAAATAAAAAGTTCTTAATTTTTCGCTAGCTTTCCAACGACATGCATATCTTATACCTTATCTCAACCGCATATGTAACTAATTCAGGATTCAACATAACCTATCTAACGACAATATCAAAATTACAAGCATGCATAATCCTATATACTCGAGCACTAGTCAGGGATACACTATTAATAAGTAAAAATTAAATTATGAGTGCTTACGTATCAATATTGAGATTCAATATTGCAGGAAAGGTACGTAAACGCAACGGAGATGATAAACACTAGATTGACCTCACGAGCATACCGATGAACCATACCCATCACCTCCATAGCTATAACCCATAATTTCCTTAGCTCTATCCCGCTCATAAAATCCGTTTTGAAATTAATGCACTCATGACCTCGTAGTATTTTATGTATAATACTAATATTAATACTAATAATAATACGATTAATAATAATATTACTCCTAATAATAATAATAATAATAATAATAATAATAATAATAATAATAATAATAATAATAATAATAATAATAATAATAATAATAATAATAATAATAGTAATAATAATAGTAATAATTAAAATAAGATAAATAATATTACGGAGTACATATTAGAGTTTAGAGGGATGGATATGAATTAAGCAGAACGTCGAGCTTTTATAGATGGATCCAGCCACAGACCCCCATGCGATCGCATGGGGTCTAAGGCTTTACTTCATGCGTTCGCATGAATCCATAAGACATCTAATGAAATGTCCCGTTCATATTGATTATAAACGTTCCATATTAATTGATTTCGTTGCGAGGTTTTGACCTCTATATGAGACGTTTTTCAAAGACTGCATTCGTTTTTTAAACAACCCATAACCTTTATTTTATCGACAAGGTTAAAAGGACATCACCTAAATTATCCAGAAATGATAATCTAAAAAAAATATCACGCTTACACACTACCAATACATATTGATTTACAATATTAATATGTTACAACAAAGTAAATCTCGAATGCAGTTTTAAACAATATTATACAAGCATGCTGACACCAAATCTTGTCCTTATTTTAGCATGCAACAGCAGAAGCTCTTAATAATCACTGAGAATAAACATGCTTTAAATGTCAACAAAAATGTTGGTGAGTTATAGGTTTAACCTATATATTTATCAAATCGTAATAATAGACCACCAGATTTCATATTTCAATATACATCCCATACATAGAGATAAAAATCATTCTTATGGTTTGAACACCTGGTAACCGATATTAACAAGATGCATATAAGAATATCCCCTATCATTCTGGGACATCCATCGGACATGATAAAACAACATCGAAGTACTAAAGCATCCGCTACAACGGATGGGGTTTGTTGGGCCCAATAGATCTATCTTTAGGATTCGCGTCAATTAGTAGACTGGTTTACTAATTCTTAGGTTACCAAGTAAAAAGGGGCATATTCGGCTTCGATCGTTCAACCATAGAAAGTAGTTTCATGTACTTGTGTCTATTTTGTAAAACATTTATAAAGCTGCATGTATTCTCATCCCAAAAATATTAGATTTTAAAAGTGGGACTATAACTCACTTTCACAGATTTTTACTTCGTCGGGAAGTAAGACTTGGCCACTGGTCGATTCACAAACCTATAATAAATATGTACATATATATTAAAGTATGTTCAAAATATATTTACAAAATTTTTAATACGTTTTACTATTTTAAGTTTATTAAGTCTGCTGTCCTCGTTAGTAACCTACAACTAGTTGTCCACAGTTAGATGTACAGAAAATAACTCGATATATATTATCTTGAATTAATCCACGACCTCGTGTATACAAGCCTCAGGCTAGATCACAACTCAAAGTATATATATAATATTTTGGAATCAACCTCAACCCTGTATAGCTAACTCCAACATTACTGCATATAGAGTGTCTATGGTTGTTCCGAAATATATATATATATATATATATATATATATATATATATATATATATATATATATATATATATATATATATATATATATATATATATATATATATATATATATATATATAGGTCGATATGATATGTCAAAACATTGTATTCGTGTCTATGGTATCCCAAGATTACATAATATATTAGAATATATGTATAATAAAATATGAGTTAGCTAGGATATGATTAATATAGATTTGTTACCAATTTTCACGTAGCTACAACAAGAAAAATTATTCAATCTAGTTTTACCCATAACTTCTTCGTTTTAAATCCGTTTTGAGTGATCAAGTTGCTATGGTTTCATATTGAACTTAAGTTTATGAATCTAAATAGAAAAAGTATGAGTTTATAGTCGGAAATACAGGTTATAAGTCATTTTTGTAAAGGTATTCATTTCAGTCGAAAGAACGACGTCTAGATGACCATTTTGGAAAACATACTTCCACTTTGATTTTAACCATGATTTTTGGATATAGTTTCCTGTCCATAAGAAAGATCATTTCTCTAGAAGAACAACTTTTAAATCAAAGTTTATCATAGTTTTTAATTAACTAACCCAAAACAGCCCGCGGTGTTACTACGACGGCGTATATCCGGTTTTACGGTGTTTTTCATGTTTTTCAGGTTTTAAATCATTAAGTTAGCATATCATATAGATATAGAATATGTTTTTAGTTGATTTTAAAAGTCAAGTTAGAAGGATTAACTTTTGTTTGCGAACAAGTTTAGAATTAACTAAACTATGTTCTAGTGATTACAAGTTTAAACCTTCGAATAAGGTAGTTTTATATATATGAATCGAATGATGTTATGAACATCATTAATACCTCAGGTTTTGTGGATAAACCTACTGGAAATGAGAAAAATAGATCTAGCTTCAAAGGAACCTTGGATGGCTTGAAAGTTCTTGAAGCAAAATCATGACACGAAAACAAGTTCAAGTAAGATTTCTACTCGAAATAAGATTGTTATAGTTATAGAAATTGAATCAAAGTTTGAATATGAGTATTACTTTGTATTAGAAAGATATCTTACTGTAAATAAGAAAGATTTCTTGAGGTTGGATGATCACTCAAAGTGGATTTGCAAGATTGGAAGTAGGCTAGCAAACTTGGAAGTGTTGTTGGTGTGTTCTTGAGTAGTTGTTTTATAACTTGGTTTATCTATGGATTTATGAACTAGATTGAGCTAGATTTTGTTGAATATGATGAAGAACACTTATAAAAAAGGAAGAACACTTGAGAGAGAGTAATTTAATTCAAGAAAATTGCAAAGTGAATGTGTTTGTGAGCTCCCTCATTCACGTGAACTTAGTCTCTCCATATAGGCTCCATTAGTTTGTAATTTTGTGAGATATTTCATGCTAGATGTTAAATTATGGTTCCCACATGGTTAGGTGACTCACATGGGCTGCTAAGAGCTGATCATTGGAGTGTATATACCAATAGTAAATACATTTAGAAGATGTGTATTGTACGAGTACAAATACGAGTGCATACGAGTAGAATTGTTGATGAAAATGAATGAGGATGTAATTGTAAGCATTTTTGTTAAGTAGAAGTACTTTGATAAGTGTCTTGAAGTCTTTCAAAAGTGTATGAATACATATTAAAACACTACATGTATATACATTTTAACTGAGTCGTTAAGTCATCGTTAGTCGTTACATGTAAGTGTTGTTTTGAAACCTTTAAGTTAACGATCTTCTTAAATGTTGTTAACCCATTGTTTATTATATCAAGTGAGATGTTAAATTATTATATTATCATGATAATATGATGTATTAATATATCTTAATATGATATATATATATATATATATATATATATATATATATATATATATATATATATATATATATATTTAAATGTCGTTACAATGATAATCGTTACATATATGTCTCGTTTCGAAACCCTTAAGTTAGTAGTCTTGTTTTTACATATGTCGTTCATTGTTAATATACTTAATGATATGTTTACTTATCAATTATCATATTTAAACATAGTGTAACAATATCATAATATGATTCATATGTATTTAGTAAGACGTTATTATAACGATAATCGTTATATATATCGTTTCGAGTTTCTTAAATTAATAGTCTCATTTTTATGTATATAACTCATTGTTAAAATACTTAATGATTTACATACTTATCATAATATCATGTTATATATATATATATATATATATATATATATATATATATATATATATATATATATATATATATATATATATATATATATATATATATATATATATATATATATATATATATATATATATATATATGTATATATATATATATGTATATATATATATATATATGTATATATATATATATATATGTATATGTATATATATATATATGTATATATGTATATATATATATATCCATATATATATCATTATGTAGTTTTTACGAATTTGTAACTTTCGTGAATCGCCGGTCAATTTGGGTGGTCAATTGTCTATATGAAACCTATTTTAATTAATCACGTCTTAACTAGTTTGATTACTTAACATATTGGAAACACTTAATCATGTAAATATCAAATTCAATTAATATATAAAAACATGGAAAAGTTCGGGTCACTACAGTACCTACCCGTTAAATAAATTGCGTCCCGAAATTTTAAGCAGTTGGAGGTGTTGACGTATCTTCTGGAAATAAGTGCGGGTATTTATTCTTCATCTGATCTTCTCGTTCCCTGGTGAACTCAGGTCCTCTACGAGCATTCCATCTAACCTTAACAATTGGTATCTTGTTTTGCTTAAGTCTTTTAACCTCACGATCCATTATTTCGACGGGTTCTTCGATGAATTGAAGTTTTTCGTTGATTTGGATTTCTTCTAACTGAATAGTGATATCTTCTTTAGCAAAACATTTCTTCAAATTCGAGACGTGGAAAGTGTTATGTACAGCTGCGAGTTGTTGAGGTAACTCAAGTCGGTAAGCTACTGGTCTGACACGATCGATAATCTTGAATGGTCCAATATACCTTGGATTTAATTTTCCTCGTTTACCAAATCGAACAACACCTTTCCAAGGTTAAACTTTAAGCATGACCATCTCTCTAATTTCGAATTCTATATCTTTTCTTTTAATGTCAGCGTAGCTCTTTTGTCGACTTTGGACAGTTTTCAACCTTTGTTGAATTTGGATGATCTTCTCGGTAGTTTCTTGTATTATCTCCGGACCCGTAATCTGTCTATCCCCCACTTCACTCCAACAAATCGGAGACCTGCACTTTCTACCATAAAGTGCTTCAAACTGTGCCATCTCAATGCTTGAATGGTAGCTGTTTTTGTAGGAAAATTCTGCTAACGGAAGGTGTCGATCAAAACTGTTTCCAAAATCAATAACACATGCTCGTAGCATGTCTTCAAGCGTTTGTATCGTCCTTTCGCTCTGCCCATCAGTTTGTGGATGATAAGCAGTACTCATGTCTAGACGAGTTCCTAATGCTTGCTGTAATGTCTGCCAGAATATTGAAATAAATCTGCCATCCCTATCAGAGATAATAGAGATTGGTATTCCATGTCTGGAGACGACTTCCTTCAAATACAATCGTGCTAACTTCTCCATCTTGTCATCTTCTCTTATTGGCAGGAAGTGTGCTGATTTGGTGAGACGATCAACTATTACCTAAATAGTATCAAAACCACTGGCAGTCCTTGGCAATTTAGTGATGAAATCCATGGTGATGTTTTCCCATTTCCATTCCGGGATTTCGGGTTGTTGAAGTAGACCTGATGGTTTCTGATGCTCTGCTTTGACCTTAGAACACGCCAAACATTCTCCTACGTATTTAGCAACATCAGCTTTCATACCCGGCCACCAAAAATGTTTCTTGAGATCCTTGTACATCTTCCCCGTTCCAGGATGTATTGAGTATCTGGTTTTATGAGCTTCTCTAAGTACCATTTTTCTCATATCTCCAAATTTTGGTACCCAAATTCTTTTAGCCCTATACCGGGTTCCGTCTTCCTGAATATTAATATATTTCTCCGATCCTTTGGGTATTTCATCCTTCAAATTTCCCTCTTTTAAAACTCCTTGTTGCGCCTCCTTTATTTGAGTAGTAAGGTTATTGTGAATCATTATATTCATAGCTTTTACTCGAATGGGTTCTCTGTCCTTTCTGCTCAAGGCGTCGGCTACCACATTTGCCTTCCCCGGGTGGTAACGAATCTCAAATTCGTAATCATTCAACAATTCAATCCACCTACGCTGCCTCATGTTCAGTTGTTTCTAATTAAAAATGTGTTGGAGACTTTTATGGTCGGTATATATAATACTTTTGACCCCATATAAGTAGTGCCTCCAAGTCTTTAATGCAAAAACAACCGCGCCTAATTCCAAATCATGCGTCGTATAATTCTGCTCGTGAATCTTCAATTGTCTAGACGCATAAGTAATTACTTTTGTTCGTTGCATTAATACACAACTGAGAACTTACTTTGAGGCGTCACAATATATCACAAAATCATCATTCCCTTCAGGTAATGACAATATAGGTGCCGTAGTTAACTTTTTCTTTAACATTTGAAACGCTTTCTCTTGTTCATCCTTCCATTCAAATTTCCTCCTTTATGCGTTAATGCAGTCAAGGGTTTGCTATTCTGGAAAAATCTTGGATGAACCTTCTGTAGTAACCAGCTAGTCCTAAAAATTGGCGTATATGCTTCAGAGTTTTTGGGGTTTCCCATTTTTCAACTGTTTCAATCTTTGCTGGATCCACCTGAATACCTTCTTTGTTCAATATGTGACCGAGGAATTGAACTTCTTCCAACCAAAATGCATACTTTGAAAACTTAGCGTACAGTTTTTCTTTTCTCAGTAACTCTAGCACTTTTCTCAAATGTTCTTCGTGCTCTTGATGATTCTTCGAGTAAATAAGTATGTCATCGATGAAAATAATGATAAACTTGTCAAGATATGGCCCACACACTAGGTACATGAGGTCCATGAACACAGCTGGTGCGTTAGTCAATCCAAACGGCATAACCATAAACTTGTAATGACCGTAACGCGTCCTAAAAGCAGTCTTTGGAATATCATCCTCCTTCACCCGCATTTGATGATACCCAGAACGTAAATCAATCTTTGAATAAACCGAAGAGCCTTGTAGTTGATCAAATAAGTCGTCGATTCTCAGTAGTGGGTAGCGGTTCTTGATGGTAAGTTTGTTCAACTCTCGGTAGTCAATACATAACCTATATGTACCATCCTTCTTCTTGACAAACAAAACAGAAGCTCCCCACGGTGATGTGCTTGGTCAAATGAAACCACGCTCTAAAAATTCTTGTAATTGGCTCTGAAGTTCCTTCATTTCGCTAGGTGCGAGTCTGTATGGAGCACGAGCTATTGGTGTAGCTCCCGGTACAAGGTCTATTTGAAATTCAACGGATCGGTGTGGAGGTAGTCCCGATAATTCTTTCGGAAATACATCGGGAAATTCTTTTACGACGGGAACATCATTGATGTTCTTTACTTCGGAATTGACTTTCTCGACGTGTGCTAGCACAGCATAGCAACCTTTTCTTATTAGTTTTTGTGCCTTCAGGTTACTAATAAGATTTAACTTCGCGTTGCTCTTTTCTCCGTACACCATTAAGAGGTTTTCCTTTTTCTCGTATAATGCGAATTGCATATTTGTAACAAACGATCTCTGCTTTCACTTCTTTAAACCAGTCCATACCGATTATCACATCAAAACTCCCTAACTCTACTGGTATCAAGTAAATCTTAAATATTTCGCTAACCAGTTTAATTTCTCGATTCTGACATATATTATCTGTTGTAATTAATTTACTGTTTGCTAATTTGAGTAAAAATTTATTATCCAAGGGCGTCGGTGAGCAACTTAGTTTAGCACAAAAATCTCTACTCATCTAGCTTCTATCCGCACCCGAATCAAATAAAATATAAGCAGATTTATTGTCAATGAGAAACGTACCCGTAACAAGCTCCGGGTCTTCCTGCGCTTCTGCCGTATTAATATTAAAAACTCTTCTGCGGCCCTGCCCATTAGTATTCCCCTGATTCGGGCAATTTCTACTAAAGTGGCCCGGTTTTCCACATCTAAAACAAACTATGGCGGTGTTATTTGTTCCGACATTATTTGTTCTTTTAGTTCTGTTATGCATTGATCCGTAGATTTCGCACTTCTTCGTGCTATGACCATTTCTTTTACACTTGTTGCAAAATGTCGTGCAGAACCCCAGGTGATGCTCTTCACATCTTTGGCATGGCTGTTTTTGGTTTTTGTTGCCATTGTTGTTATTGAGATTGTTGTTGGGATTGTAATTGTTGCTGTTGTTGTTGTTATTGTTGTTGTTGTTGTTATTGTTGTTGGGATGGTTATTGTAGTTGTTGTTGAGACGTTTGTTGAAGTTGTTGTTGCGATTGATGTTGCGGTTATTGGGATAGTTATTGCGATTGTGGTTGTTATTGTTGTTGTTGTATTGGTGACTCTTGTCATTGGTTTCTTCCCACTTTCTCTTGACTTGTTTCATGTTAGCCTCTTCGGTCACCTCCTCTTTAATCCTTCCTTCAATCTGGTTCACTAATTTGTGAGCCATTCGACTTGCCTTTTGTATGGAGGCGGGCTCGTGTGAACTCACATCTTCTTGAATTCTTTCCGGTAACCCTTTTACAAATGCGTCGATCTTCTCTTCTTTGTCTTCGAACGTTTTGGGACACAATAGGCACCATTCTGTGAATCGTCGTTCGTACGTGGTGATATCGAAACCTTGTGTTCGTAATCCTCTAAGCTCTACCTTGAGCTTATTGACCTCGTTTCTGGGACGATACTGCTCGTTCATCAATTGCTTGAATGCTGACCACAGTAGTGCGTAAGCAGCATCTTGTCCTACCTGCTCGAGATAGGTATTCCACCATGTTAACGCCGTACCTGTGAAGGTATGCGTAGCGTACTTAACTTTGTCCTCTTCAGTACACTTACTTATGGCAAACACCGATTCAACCTTCTCGGTCCACCATTTCAATCCGATTGGACCTTCGGTTCCATCAAACTCCAAAGGTTTGCAGGCAGTGAATTCTTTGTAGGAACATCCTACACGATTTCTTGTGGAATTTGTTCCACTGCTAGATCCAGAGTTATTGTTATTTTGCATCGCAGTCTGCACTGCGGCTATGTTCGCAGCAAGGAAAACACGGAAGTCTTCCTCACTCATGTTCAAGTTCTGACGAGTAGCCGGTGCCATTTCCTTCAAAAATAGTCAAAAGAATTGAGTTAATCATATAGAATTTAAGAGTAGTCAATAGTATTTCGTAGCATAATATTTATAAAAGCTTTTTCTTCATATTAGCATTTTATAGTTTTTAATTCGGGTAGTACCTACCCGTTAAGTTCATACTTAGCAGCTATTATACAATTCAACTACTACGATTCTATATGAAAAACTTATTACAATAATATTTCGCGTTCAAACTTTATACAATATTTTAGAAACTTACAATACCGCTATTATACATATAGGATGAAATATAGCACATAATAACATTGCTACTCGGCAGCTATAAAGGCAATTCTAGTTAATACGCAAGTTGTTCAGCAAAAGAAATAAAGACACGTAATTCATAAGTCCAGAAACAAGTCATGCATTCTGGTTTTACTAAGACGACTTACCATCCTTGGTCTTGTGGAAAGTAACTGTTATGATCATTGGCTAGGCAGCATGTTGTAATGTCCAACAGCCCCGTAATAATCTAAAAACCTTGTTTCTCACCCCAACTACTGAATCCGTCACTTGTGGGAAGGTTTTATTTAAAAGTTGCAATCCGATGTTCTTTTTCTCACTTTGGTAAGAAACGAACATCACTAACCCGTAAGTATAACATGCTTCTTTATGTTGCATGTTAGAAGCTCTTTGTAACTCATGAAATCCTATGTTGGGATATGTTGAGTCAAAATAGGTTCTTAACCCGTAGCGTAAAATTGCATTTGGGTTCCCCACATTTAACACTTTAAAGAAAACACGGCGTAACTTACGGTCTCCCCAATGTGATATAGCCCACCTATCAAAGGAAAGCCTTTTATAAACTAAGACATTTCTGAAAAGTCTTTCAAATGTTTGACAAGTTAATTTCGCCATAACTAAATGTGCTGATGAATTCTGACCAACTCTAGACAAGATTTCCTCAATCATATCCTCTGGTAGGTCTTCTAAAATATTCGGTTGTCTACCCTTAACGTCCAATTTGTTTTTATACTGTAAAATAGACAAGTATTAGATTCGTAAAAGATAATTAACAAACAATACAAGCAATTTTTACATAGAACATAAAAGTACAAGCACACTATAATAATACACAACATGATTACAACCCTCTAATCTGAATCACTAGTTTCTTCTTCTTCGGACTTGGTTCGTTTTCCTAATTTTCTAGGGATATATGGTGTTCCTCTATTACGAGCCGTCGTTTTCCACAATGGTTTAGAAAAACCTAGTGGTTTAGAGGTTCCCGGGTTATTGTTACATTTTAGAAAATACGGACGTTGCCGATACATATAAAGTTCATCGGGGTTGGAATCAGGTTTCTCCATTTTTATACCTTTTCCCTTATTATTTTCTTTTGCTTTATTAAATTGGGTCAAGGTAATTTCTATAACATCATCGGAATCCTCATCGGGATCCGATTCATCGGAAAATTGGTAATCTTCCCAATATTTTGCTTCCTCGGCGGAAACACCATTGACCATTATTGACTTTAGTCCGTTGGTTGAGGATTTTCTTTTATTTAACCGATTTACTGTAGGTATCAATATTTCTTCCTCCGGAACCTCTTCTTCTTTCGGTTCTTCCTCTTCCGGTTCCTCCTCTTCCGGTTCCTCCTCTTCCGGTTCCTCTTCGGGAATTTGTGAATCTTCCAAAAATATATTCGACTCTTCATTATTATGATTAGGTGAGTCGATGCGATTTGTACTAGTGGTAGACATCTATCACACAATATCAAACACATTAAGAGGTTAATATATCACAAAATATTTACATGTTAATAATATATAGTTTCCAACAAAAGTGTTAAGCAATCGTTTTTAAATAAAACACGGTCGAAGTCCAGACTCACTAATGTATCCTAACAAACTCGATAAGACACACTAATGCAAATTTCTAGTTCTCTAAGACCAATGCTCGGATACCAACTGAAATGTCCCGTTCATATTGATTATAAACGTTCCATATTAATTGATTTCGTTGCGAGGTTTTAACCTCTATATGAGACGTTTTTCAAAGATTGCATTAGCTTTTAAAACAAACCATAACCTTTATTTTATCAACAAGGTTAAAAGGACATCACCTAGATTATCCAGAAATGATAATCTAAAAAAAATATCACGCTTACACACTACCAATACATATTGGTTTACAATATTAATATGTTACAACAAAGTAAATCTCGAATGCAGTTTTAAACAATATTATACAAGCATGCTGACACCAAATCTTGTCCTTAGTTTAGCATGCAACAGCGGAAGCTCTTAATAATCACCTGAGAATAAACATGCTTTAAACGTTAACAAAAATGTTGGTGAGTTATAGGTTTAACCTATATATTTATCAAATCGTAATAATAGACCATAGAGATAAAAATCATTCATATGGTTTGAACACCTTGTAACCGACATTAACAAGATGCATATAAGAATATCCCCTATTATTCCAGGACATCCATCGGACATGATAAACAACATCGAAGTACTAAAGCATCCGCTACAACGGATGGGGTTTGTTGGGCCCAATAGATCTATCTTTAGGATTCGCGTCAATTAGTAGACTGGTTTACCAATTCTTAGGTTAACAAGTAAAAAGGGGCATATTCGGCTTCGATCGTTCAACCATAGAAAGTAGTTTCATGTAATTGTGTCTATTTTGTAAAACTTTTATAAAGCTGCATGTATTCTCATCCCAAAAATATTAGATTTTAAAAGTGGGACTATAATTCACTTTCACAGATTTTTACTTCGTCGGGAAGTAAGACTTGGCCTCTGGTCGATTCACGAACCTATAACAAATATGTACATATATATTAAAGTATGTTCAAAATGTATTTACAACATTTTTAATACGTTTTACTGTTTTAAGTTTATTAAGTCAGTTGTCCTCGTTAGTAACCTACAACTAGTTGTCCACAGTTAGATGTATAGAAAATAACTCGATATATATTATCTTGAATCAATCCACAACCTCGTGTATACAATCCTCAGGCTAGATCACAACTCAAAGTATATATAATATTTTGGAATCAACCTCAACCCTGTATAGCTAATTCCAACATTACTGCATATAGAGTGTCTATGGTTGTTCCGAAATATATATATAGATGGGTCGATATGATATGTCGAAACATTGTATTCGTGTCTATGGTATCCCAAGATTACATAATGTATTAGAATACATGTATAATACAATATGAGTTAGCTAGGATATGATTAATATAAATTTGTTACCAATTTTCACGTAGCTACAACAAGAAAAATTATCCAATCTTGTTTTACCCATAACTTCTTCGTTTTAAATCAGTTTTGAGTGATTCAAGTTGCTATGGTTTCATATTGAACTTAAGTTTATGAATCTAAACAGAAAAAGTATGAGTTTATAGTCAAAAATACATGATACAAGTCATTTGTGTAAAGGTAGTCATTTCAGTCGAAAGAACGACGTCTAGATGACCATTTTGGAAAACATACTTCCACTTTGAGTTTAACCATGATTTTTGGATATAGTTTCATGTTCATAAGAAAGATATTTTCCCAAACGAACAACTTTTAAATCAAAGTTTATCATAGTTTTTAATTAATTAACCCAAAACAGCCCGTGGTGTTACTACGACGGCGTATATCCGGTTTTACGGTGTTTTTCATGTTTTTCAGGTTTTAAATCATTAAGTTAGCATATCATATAGATATAGAATATGTTTTTAGTTGATTTTAAAAGTCAAGTTAGAAGGATTAACTTTTGTTTGCGAACAAGTTTAGAATTAACTAAACTATGTTCTAGTGATTACAAGTTTAAACCTTCGAATAAGGTAGTTTTATATATATGAATCGAATGATGTTATGAACATCATTAATACCTCAGGTTTTGTGGATAAACCTACTGGAAATGAGAAAAATAGATCTAGCTTCAAAGGAACCTTGGATGGCTTGAAAGTTCTTGAAGCAAAATCATGACACGAAAACAAGTTCAAGTAAGATTTCTACTCGAAATAAGATTGTTATAGTTATAGAAATTGAATCAAAGTTTGAATATGAGTATTACTTTGTATTAGAAAGATATCTTACTGTAAATAAGAAAGATTTCTTGAGGTTGGATGATCACTCAAAGTGGATTTGCAAGATTGGAAGTAGGCTAGCAAACTTGGAAGTGTTGTTGGTGTGTTCTTGAGTAGTTGTTTTATAACTTGGTTTATCTATGGATTTATGAACTAGATTGAGCTAGATTTTGTTGAATATGATGAAGAACACTTATAAAAAAGGAAGAACACTTGAGAGAGAGTAATTTGATTCAAGAAAATTGCAAAGTGAATGTGTTTGTGAGCTCCCTCATTCACGTGAACTTAGTCTCTCCATATAGGCTCCATTAGTTTGTAATTTTGTGAGATATTTCATGCTAGATGTTAAATGATGGTTTCCACATAGTTAGGTAACTTACGTGGGCTGCTAAGAGCTGATCATTGGAGTTTATATACCAATAGTAAATACATTTAGAAGCTGTGTATTGTACGAGTACAAATACGAGTGCATACGAGTAGAATTGTTGATGAAAATGAATGAGGATTTAATGGTAAGCATTTTTATTAAGTAGAAGTACTTTGAGAAGTGTTTTGAAGTCTTTCAAAAGTGTATGAATACATATTAAAACACTACATGTATATATATATTTTAACTGGGTCGTTAAGTCATCGTTAGTCATTACATGTAAGTGTTGTTTTGAAACCTTTAAGTTAACGATCTTGTTAAATGTTGTTAACCCATTGTTTATTATATCAAATGAGATGTTAAATTATTATATTATCATGATAATATGATGTATTAATATATCTTAATATGATGTATATATATATATATATATACATATATATATATAAATGTCATTACAACGATAATCGTTACATATATGTCTCGTTTCGAAACCCTTAAGTTAGTAGTCTTGTTTTTACATATGTCGTTCATTGTTAATATACTTAATGATATGTTTACTTATCAATTATCATATTTAAACATAGTGTAACAATATCATAATATGATTCATATGTATTTAGTAAGACGCTGTTATAACGATAATCGTTATATATATCATTTCGAGTTTCTTAAATTAATAGTCTCATTTTTATGTATATAACTCATTGTTAAAATACTTAATGAGGTACATACTTATCATGATATCATGTTAACTATATATATATATATATATATATATATATATATATATATATATATATATATATCCATATATATATATATATATATCATTATGTAGTTTTTACGAATTTGTAACTTTCGTTAATCGCCGATCAATTTGGGTGGTCAATTGTCTATATGAAATCTATTTCAGTTAATCATGTCTTAACCAGTTTGATTGCTTAACATGTTAGAGACACTTAATCATGTAAATATCAAATTCAATTAATATATAAAAACATGGAAAAGTTCTGGTCACTACATCTAACATTCAATTTCATTTCAATTTCATTTGACTGCCGACACCTTCTTGTAACATATGTTATATATATATATATATATATATATATATATATATATATATATATATATATATATATATATATATATATATATATATATATATATATATATATATATATATATATATATATATATATATATATATATATATATATATTTAATCTTTAGAATTAATTAAATATTATATTATATTCTTATGCATAGTTGATTTGTAATTTTAGCACCGATGAATTGTACGTTGACACACGACCTATGTGCCGGTTCCGGTTTTCCGAACGCATTTTCGTACGCTTAGAAAACTAGCACTTTACGTTCCGTGACGTGTACCTTTATCAATAATTGGACTTAATCACCTATAGACTATCTTACTCAAAGTATAACCTTTACATTTGAGTATTGTGGTCATTTGCTTCTATAAATCAATATCTCGTTGGTTACCCAAGTATATTATTTTAAGATAAAACGTTTTATTACTATATCTTATTACTTTGTAAAATATATATTCATTTCGAAATATAAATTCTGAATATTCGTTTAGTTTTTCAAAAGTAATTATATTTCAACTTTCATTTATAATCATTTAAATAATAATAAAAAAATATTTGTCGTATCACGGTTACGTTTTTTGAAACAATATATATATATATATATATATATATATATATATATATATATATATATATATATATATATATATATATATATATATATATATATATATATATATATATATATATATAAGGCTTTAATTAAATTCTTTTAATTTTATAAAGCAATTTACCTTTATAAACAACGGGTTTTAATAACTCGGTTATTGAAATCATTTTCATAAGTTTAAAACTAAATTAAATAAATTTTAGTTTTTCAAAGTTAATTATTTATTCTATATGATCAATCATTATGAAAACTACATAATTAACTTATCAAAAGACATGAGGAAAATATTGTAAATTAGTTATTGGAGATCAAACAGGAAACTCCACTAACTTTTGTCTAGTACACGATAATTGGCATTTTGTTCTCACTTGTAGATCACTTTACCATTTATTCTGAATATCATAAAAAAGAAAATGTTTCCTAAACCAAAGTGGACCTCTCAACGGAGACTCGTAATCATACAATGTATCTGATAAATCAATCATTTGATATTGTCTTCTATTTCCATTTGATAAACATACCAATACATTTATGTAGAGTATTATACATTTAATACTTTGTTAATGTTCTCAAGTCGTAATATATACATATACATACATATACATATTCATATTCAATTATATAATGGTTCGTGAATCGTAGAAGTTTGGTCTAGGTTAAATGAATGTATGAACATAGTTTACAATTCTCGAGATTCAACTTAACAAACTTTGCTTATCGTGTCGAAAACATATAAAGATTAAAGTTTAAATTTGGTCAAAAATTTCCGAGTTGTCACAGTTCTTCACCTCGATTTAATCACAATAGAACACTAAATTTTTTTCACACATATTAAAGTTGGTTTCATTCATTCTCCAATATGGTAACTGCATTATGTTTCATATATGTCGTTACTTCTGTATATACATATAACTCATGTATATGTAGTGTTTACACATAATTGAAGACTCGATTAATGATTTTAGTATTTAAGTGTCAATCACTTTTAAATGTTTAACCTTTATTATGTCAGTTTGAGTAGCTTCCCTATCCTAATCCTCCATTTTGCTTATTGCATTCTGTTTCATCTGCGTTTTATATTCTCTATATTTATATAACTGGGATGTAAGTAACTAGAGGGGTGAATAGTTACTTAGTCAATTTTTAAAATTTTCTTTGCGTTTTCTTGAACTTGAACTTGATATAGTGTGACTTGAAATGTTTGTTCTCAACTAATACTAACAAGATATATGTATGTAAAGATGTAATCAAAAAGATAAGGGAAGAGAGAATAAACACAACGATTTATAGTGGTTCGGGAAGATGTTAACTGATCTTCCTTAATCCACTCCTCAATTCTACGAATTGAGATTTTTTTCACTATGATACTCCAAAGTCGGTGGAGTGTCCGGATACAACACTAGTACTTCGATAAGCCGCAACTTGTGAACCCTTACGTCCCTTTGAAGACTTCACAAACACCTATAGCTCTTATCACAAGATCCTAATGAACTTTCCTAGTGAAAACACAAATACCTTTTAGATCCCTTTAAGAAGATAGTTTACAAGTAAACTTACAACTTAAGCTTACAAGTACTCTTGCTAGAATCACTCTAAAAATATTACAATTTAATTATAAGAATGATATTAGTAAGTATGAGAAAATATGAGTGCAAGAGGTGAGTCTTCAAATGCTTCAAGGCTTGGCTTTTATAGGAAAGAGAAATCTGCCTGGAAGCTACACGGCTCACTGCATGGTCGACCGTGGTTCGACCGTGTACCTCTGACATCTGATTCTTATGGCCGTTTTTGTCATTTGTAAATTGTCATTTTCCCTTGTTGAATAGCTGCAACTAAAGGCTAAGTATCTCTGAAATCATCCCTATTACCACTTTTGTTTTGGACATAAGTATGGAGGTTGACATGTCCATAAAAGAAAAAAGTCTTCAAGCTTTGACCATTTGTCATTGATTACTTAAAGAGGTAATTGCAGAATTTTGTCTCTTGACAAACCATTATCTTCCAAAAACTTCATCAACCTTTCTTAATTACTTGTCATTTTGCTAATGGAAGTATATTGCCCTTTGGAACATTGTTACAACTCAAATGAACTAGTTTGAGTCTAGTTTGAACATAATGATCCTTGTTACAATTTTGACTAGCTTGAACTAATCACATTTTCATACATGCAATGGTACATAGAACTAATGGGAGAGAACTCTTTAATTGGGACTTCAATGACCATTATTAGTATGTTTAAATGACATTATGTACTAGGATAAAAAGATATAATATTTGTGTCTTTAATCTAAATTTGGCTTAAAATGTCATTAAGATGTCATTAGTAAAAATTAACATCTTTTGGTTCAAAACTCCTTTGAGATCAAAGAGGGCAACTATCATAAGTATGTTTAAAAAGGTTTTATAAATTATAGATGCCTCAAAGTGGTCTAACTTAAAGTGGGTGAATTTGGTAACAGAGAAAACTGCGGTCGAGCTGCGGTTGACCATGAGGTTAGACGTAGATTGATAGTTTTAGAAAAACTTGAATTCATTGGTACAGGACACACACGGTCAGTTACACGATCGACCGTGGTACAGCCGCGTAATATTTTTACAAAGATGATTACTTATGCATTGGTCTTTTGCTAGAGATAGTTTAGGCTTATGAACTCATGTCGTCTTACATATGATTAACCACTTATCTATTTTGTGTCATCATCAAAACAAAGTGATTAACTTTTGAATATTATGATTGGAATCTTTAACCAACATTCTCCCCCTTTTTGATGATGACAAACATATGAGTAAGTGTTTTAACTATGTAAGTCGACATAAGTGTTAACATCATTTACCATACACTTTTTCCCCCTTTTGTCGAAGTAAAATGGTTAGCCCCACTTGGAACTAAGCGCGCCTTAGAGTAATGCTCCCCCTTAAATCGTACACACTTATCAATTGTTCCTGTTTATCAATAGAATGGCTCCCCCTCGAACCAATATTAGACATAAAGAGTAACAAACATAATAAGCATAGCAAGTACATTATAATAACTAATACATAGCAAGTTTCATTCTTAGGACAAGTGTTGTATCTATCCTCCCTTAAAATTATTCTTAACCAACATTGATTTTTCAAGGATAAATGTCGTTTGTGCTAAACGCATCGGAGATAGTTGAGCTTTCATTGTCAGAAGAGAGAATGATTACCGGATGACCTTCCCAATAAGTTAGAGGAATTGTTGACACGGGTTGAGGAATTTGAGAAGCGTTGATGGCACCAACAAATCGAAAAAGTCGATTAAGATGGTTTGAATATGGAAGTGGGTGAGTTCCTAGTTCTCGAAGGTAACCCATTCTTTGAGTAGTGAGATAAGCGAGATTTATGGGTTCATGAGTAAGAAGAGACCACATGACAACAACTTCGGTTCTGGAAATGTGAGTAGCGGTAGGTTCTCGACAATAGACATTGTTCCGAATGACATTTAGAATGAGTTGAAGATCATGGCAGATTTCGTCATCTTGAATGCGAAGTCGTTGGTTGAGGTTTCGTTGTACTCCGGGAGTGGTAATGAGATCTAAGATAGGTTGCAATGGAAATGTAGGGTTAAGTGATCTTAGATCGGTTGAAGGAGTATAGAAGGAATGCCCATTGGAAGGAATAGCCATAACAGTTGCGAATTGTTCAAAAGACCAAGTGTAAGGTGTATTGAAAAGTCGAAATACAACTTGGTTGGGATTTGAAACATCAAGATTAGCATAAATTCCCTAATTAACATTGGGTAAATGACTTCATCAAACTCAAGAAGTGAGAATCAATTGTTTTGGGTGAAAAGTTGAGTTAGTTCGGGAAATTCGGTATGATGAACAACACGCTCTTCATGAAGTGTTCTAGTCTCCATGTGTTGCCTATTATTCATAATACATTGATTTCTCGTGTTGGTCATTTCCTAGAAAAACCACAATTTTAGTAAAATAATCAAGTTTATATAATTTTGAAAAACTATATGCTAAACATGTGTAGAGTAGTCCTTGTCTAGACTCATTTTGAAAACATAAATTTGAAATTAAGTTGTGCTATTTTCTTTTTGAAAATTTAGACAAGTTTCATCACTTTTCTTTATGTTTGTCAAGAATAGATGCTAGTCATGAGATTCACAAGTATCATAATGATTTGTTCAAACATATGTGTGTGTGCATGAATGAGTTTAAAGGCTTAAAACATATATGAGTTTTTATGCAAGAAATCACTATTATGACACATTTGATAAGAAATGCTTTTTACAACTATTTTACTCATATATTTAAGGAATTCATGCAAGAAATAAGTGTTCCTATTAGTTTGGAAAGACTATAATATAATCAATCTAGTAAAATTGAAAGTAAATTTTAGATGTTTACCTTGAAGAGAATTGAAAGAGTATGGACCACTTTTTGAAGAGTACTTGAAAGTAAGACAAAAGTAAATCTAGAAATCCAGTGGTTGGCATTTAAAGAAGAGATGTGGTTGGTGGAAAAGTTGTTTGGATATTAAAAAGAATGTATAAAAGACAAAGAAAATCGTTAGACATCAGGCGACTGTCAACACGGTCGACCGTGATTCGTCCGTGCGTGATCTGAAGAGGATTTTATGGAGTATGTTCCATCTTCCCCAACAGATTCCTAAGCAAGTTAAAGGTTTCCTTTTTAAGGGGCTTAGTGAATATGTCAGCTATGTTTTCCGTAGATTCTACCTTATCTATCACAATATTACCATTTTGGACGTGGTCACGAAGGAAATGGTGCCTAATGTCTATGTGTTTAGTCCTAGAGTGTAATATTTGATTTTTAGATAAGTCTATAGCACTTTTGTTATCACAACATATGGGTATTTCGGATGAGATGATATTGTAATCGAGGAAGGTTTGCTTCATCCATAACACTTGTGCGCATGCTCTTCCCATGGCCACATATTCGGCTTCGGTGGTGGACAATGCAATGGACGTTTGCTTCTTCGAGAACCATGATGTTAAGCAAAGACCCACGAACGCGCATACTCCACTTGTGATTTTTCTATCAATCATTGATCCTCCGTGATCGAAATCCGAAAAGCACGTAATATCAACCCCGGTGAACTTTGGATACCATAACCCAAGATGCATTGTCCCTTTTAAGTACCTAAAGATTCTTTTGACTACCTCAACGTGTGATGTCTTTGAAATTTCTTGAAATCTTGCACACAAGCACACACTAAACATGATATCGGGCCGACTTTCCGTTAAGTATAAAAGGGATCCAATCATTCCCCTATATTTTATACTATCGAACGGTTCTCCTTCCCCTTCCAAAGTAAGTTTTACATTTACTGCCATAGGAGTCGCCATTGGTTTTGAGTTCCCCATTCTGAACTTTTTAATCATTTCATGATTGTACTTTTGTTGATTGATGAACGCTCCATCTTCTAGTTGTTTGATTTGTAGTCCGAGAAAGAACTTGAGTTCACCCATCATGCTCATTTCAAACTCATCATGCATTAGCTTAGAAAACTCACTGCTAAGAGATTCGTTAGTAGATCCAAATACAATATCATCAACATATATTTGAACTATAACTAAATCCTTTTCATGCCTTTTAATAAAGAGTGTATTATCAATTTTTCCCATTTCATAACCATGATTTATTAAAAAGGTTCTAAGTCTTTCATACCATGCTCTAGGGGCTTGTTTAAGTCTATAGAGAGCCTTTTTAAGTTTAAAAACATGATATGGCCTTTTGAAATCTTCAAACCCCGAAGGTTGTGATAGATAAACTTCTTCATTTATGACACCATTTAAAAAGACACTTTTGACATCCATTTGATAAAGTTTGAAGTTATTGGCACATGCATATGCAAGAAGTATTCTTATTGACTCTAGCCTAGCAACGGAAGCAAATGTTTCATCATAATCAATTCCCTCTTGTTGACTATATCCTTGTGCAACTAGTCTAGCTTTGTTTCTTACTACATTTCCATCTTCATCTAGTTTGTTTCTATAGACCTATTTGGTACCTATGATATTGCTCTCACTAGGTAAAGGAACCAAATCTCATAAATCGCTCCTTTGAAATTAATTTAATTCCTCTTGCATTGCTTCTACCCAACCTTCATCTAATAGGGCTTCCTTAATATTTTTGGGTTCTATTTGAGAGATAAAATCGTAGTTGGCAATTAGGTTGAATGCTTGTGACCTAGTGGTTCTAGTATTGATGTCTCCTATGACTTGATCTATGGGATGATCCTTTACATGTTTAAGATCGATCGAGGATGTTAGGTTATCCTTACTTGGTTTCAAATGAGATCCATCCTCATTGGTGTTGATATTGCTCAATTAATACATATTCTTAGTCGCAATATCAGTCCCAAATGTTATGATTTTATGTGTATTCGAGTAGTTTTCATGTTTGTAATTGGTTAAAATTACCAAAGCGTCGAATGAAATGTTATTATGGATTTTTAATGATATAAAGATCAAAATGAAGATAAAATGAAGATTTCTAATGAGCAACAAAAGACTACAACATCGCGCCTCAAGACTACAAGTTAAAATGATCGAAATCACGAAATCAGCGCGCCTGCACGAAAAAAATCATAACTAAATCATACGAACTCGAAAAAAGGCGAACCAGGTGTCCAGCGGAACGTGTACCAATTTACGCAAAACGCGTAATGTTTAGACGGGATTCAGATTGGAACTTCACATGGGCCGGTTTCTTTTATGTTTAATATGATTTCTTTTTTTTTTCAGTGTTACTTTACAGCAAAAATGGGTTAGACTCTACCTACTACTACTTCAAGAGATATGTTAAATAAGAGTACTATTATCAGTTGAGGAGTAGTAGTTTAGGAACACAAAAAAAAAAAACACATCTCAAAGTACGCAAAAGGGATAGAGAGCAGATATATCATCACAAAATTATTTTTATTTCTCTCAAGTATTCGTACCATTTTATTTTTCTTATTCTATATTAATTCTCAAGGTCAAGATTAGGATAGTTTTATTATTAAGGGGTGTATTATTCGTGATTAAGGGTATTATTGTGCGAGTGCAAGGGTGCTTTCATTTCCATTTTCTACCATTTGTAATCATTAAATTGAAGACCTTTTGTAAGTTTGTTACTTTCATTTTTATTATTGTCATTGTTACTTATTATTATGTTTATATTTATGTATTATTATTTTTACTCTCGTATCATTATCATGATTAGTTAGTAAATTCCCATAGCTTTCGCTTAGATGTAGATTCCATTAAAATTATCGTTATCAATTTTTATCATTATTATTATGTTTGTATATTTATATTTTTATGTTTACCCTAGTATAATGAGTAGCTAAATTTCCCTAGTGTTCACTTAGATGTAGAGCCCCTAGTGAAATGGATTGTTACCTTTTGTAAAAGTAAAAATGTAACTTAAGTATTTTTAACATCGAGCCTAATTAAAAGAACCATTATTATGTACTTGGATAAATTAACCCCTGTCACTTAATTTATTAGATAAAAATAACGAAAGTTGTTTTTATTTATACAAATTAAACTTCAACATTAAAAGTGATTTAGACGAACTCATGAATAATTTACTAACACTAAATTAGAAATAAAGTTCGGTGGTTTGGGTAATATCATTAGGTATATAATAGTGAAATTGTAAAAAGGAAAACCGTTATGATTTGGGTTTTGGCGAAGGTCAAAACTGGGTTGGGTCTCAATTTAAATACTTAGGGACTAGTAACTATCTAAATAAAATCAAATGAAAATTGGATATGATTTAGTTAGTCGAAACTTTATATTTATTCGAAAGGAAAATATAAGTTTATTACTAAACATTTTAATACGAGCTTAAACTTAAAATAATCCATGGATCTAGAGGTGACACATTCAAGTAAACACTCTCATATTTATATATATTGTAAAATTATTATTATTATTATTTTTACATATTATTTTCAGAAAAATAAAAAATAAAAACAACTTAATCTCCTTCAGTTTAAACACTACTGTTTTGTCACATCGTTTATAGCTTACGCGGATCGTGTATAACCTTACGCGAAACGCGTAGTCCCAACACATACGCGGAATGCGTATACATACACGCGAAACGCGTACACTTTAAACCAGTACTGTTTCGATTTTTTATTTAAATTTAATTTTTAATTAATTACTTTAACACTAATATTAATTTATTTTAAGTCATAATATTTATAATAGTAAACACTACATTAATTCACCTTTTATTAATTTAAATCATCCAAAACCAAAAACCAACTAAAACCCCATTTTCTAGTATAATTAATTGTCATTAAATTCTTGAATACGTTTCTCCCTGTGGAACGAACCGGATTTACCAACAAACTAAACTACACGGATAGGACTAGTTGCCTATATATGTTTGAAACCAACCTAAAATCGTTAAAATACCATGTATACAATAAATCAATTCGTGTAACAAAATAACTCAAATCCGTTCATAAATAAAGGTACTGTTTCAACGCATCAACTTTTTGGCGCCGCTGCCGGGGAGAAATTGTTCATTCAGGAATTTAATTACTTTTAGCTATTTGATCCTTTCGTCGGGATTTATTTTCCTACGAAAGTTCTGTTTTATTTTTCTCTTTGTTCTTTTTAAATTTCAACTAGGTTCCAGTCAGACTGTAATATAGATGATTTTGAGAATATGACCATGGAAAATCTTTTTAATGCCCAACAATTTAATCAATACTCTCAAACAAGTTTTGAAGATAATTGGTGCGATTCATCTATGTTTAATAGGGTTGAAACTACATATATTTGTGAAAATTGTGGAGGTTACCATTTGACTTGGGAATGTGATTATCATATTTCCATGGATCAAATAGAGAGTTATGAACCTATGAACTATATATGGAATGAATATCAAGAGAATAACTCGAATCCAGATTTTTATTATCCAAACCAACCTTATTACGATTCCCCACAAAATTATCAACAATACCAATTTTCTAACCAAATGCCACAAAATTTTCAACAAACTCAAAATGAAGAAAATTACTCGTATGATTTTCAAAATATTATGATGAATTTTATTGAAAGTCAAACCGAAACTAGGGAATTACTAAATCAACAATGCCAACAAAATCAAGCATCTATTCAAAATCTAAAAAGAGAAATGGATCATTTGTTTACTATTCTTTCGGAAAGACAATCGGATGATTCATCGGTTGAGTCTCCATTTTATTATCCTAACCCTATTTTACAGGTTTCAAATGACCAAACAATTAATGAGGAGGACGAGGTGCAAATTGAAATTGTAAAAATTAATTCACATAACCCTCCTGAATTAAAAGAATATGAAATCTCTATGAAAAACATAAATGAACGTGGGGTAAATGAAAATAAAAATGATGAGCATTATGATTCCGAGGTCGAAGTGGTAGAACCAGTTAATCATACGCCAGAGATCTTTTCCTGTTATACTAATCCGCTTTGGTATAATGATGAGGAAAATGAGGGTGTTACACCCGAGATCTTTACAGTTTATAATAATCCACTAGCGTATAATTGTGATAATGAGGAGGTCAAATTGATGAAGTCGTCAGAAAACATTGAGGATGAAAAGTTTAATATATTAGAACCACTTGAGAAGTCACCTTCTCATGTGGAATTCGTATATCCTCAAGAGGTTAACATTTGGAATATCTTAAAAAATGATCCATTTGGACAGGATCCACCTAGGAGAATAAAATTTTTATTGCAAGCCGCACTTAGAGAAGAGTTGTGCGTTGACTCTCGGGTTGAGTCATCCTTTTTCGGTCAACTGAAAAAGTATTTATCTGATATATTATATACCACCCGAGATGTAAATGAATGGCTCACTCTTCTGATTCGTGGAACTTTCTCCACTGATTTTACATGTCGTCCGATAAATATAGAAAAATTTGACCCCGCTAGGCAATAAAGTGTGGGGTCGAGTCCAGAAAACGACTTGTTGAAAAAAAATCATGTTTTGTGTGCCTTAAATTCATTATGTGATTTATAATATTAAAAAATAATAGAGTGTATTTAATTCTTATTAAATTTGTGTGATTTTTAAAAATCTAAAAAAAAATAAATAAATATTTAATACATTAAATTTTAAAAATTAAATTTTAAAATTTATGAACGGATAAAGATTAGGCATAATAGCCGAAATTTTCGTTACCTAAAAGAAACATAAATTTTATAAAGGATATTTTAAAATTCTAATTAATTACAGTTATATAATAATAATAATAATAATAATAATAATAATAATAATAATAATAATAATAATAATAATAATAATAATAATAATAATAATAATAATAATAATAATAATAATAATAATAATAATTTTTTTTATGGTGTGTTTTTAATTTATTATGCTTTTGTTTAACAAAGACACAAAAATTTTAAGTGTGGGGTAAAAATTTTTGTACTATAAATGTACAACCCCATCTTGTGTGTGATTAATATGGTTGTTTGACAGGTACTTACGATGATGATGATTTCAACATAACAAAACACCAAATTTATATTGTGATATAAGGATTGGATATGTTCATACGATAAGAATTTTACGATCTCCAATTTTTAATTAAGGAAGTTCTAACTACCTTTACACTTTTTGTCCTCTCAAATCTATACATTATTATCTAATTTTATGTAATGAGGGCATTACATAATCTTAAGTGTGGGGTAGAGAATATATAAATTCTCGAGAACTTATAACTTGGTGGTTTTTATGAAAAATTTTGAAAATTTTTAAACAAATATATTTTGTCAAATTTTAAGATAATTATGAGCAATTAAAAATTAGGTGCCAAAAACCGAAATTATTATCTCCATACATTAAAAATACATAAGTTTATTTGATTAAAACCTATAAAAGAAAACCAAGTATAGCAGAATTTATAAACTCATATGTTTAGAACCATTTATCACATGTTTCAATGAAGTTTATTGCAGATATCATTGCTTTGGAATGTATAAACCTGAATATCTTATTAAGGAAGTAAAGTCTTCCAAAATGACACACTTGCTAACTTATGTTAGAAGGTGTAGTCCAGAACAGCTGTAGGTTGATGAAAAATCTTGAAAAGTCATCTCTATCATCGGCTGGAAATCCACCTCACCTCAGCATCAAACAGGGTTTTTGGTAGTCAGACTTATCCTAACCATGAGATGGATCTGTCTCGTACAATGGGGGGCACATTGCAAATTAGCTTTTAAGACTAATGAATCTAATCCCCAGATGGATGATCTCCGTAAAGATCAACCGCATCTATGTTTGACCGCGGTCAACATACATATGCCATAACAAATTGAGGTGTACAAACTCATGGTTCACCGATGATATTTGGACACAATATAATTTTACTCTAAAACTTGTGCTATTTTATGAATTATATTGTGTAAAACCATTTTTAGGACATTCGGTTTCAAGTTCCATGATACTTCAATTATGGGGGCGGATAGCTTGCTAATCGCCGACTGAGACTTCGGTTTTCAGTTACCCTCAACCGGAATTTGAGGTTAAAACCGTAAAACGTGTCTAGTGTAAAAACTAGCATGACATTTTAAAAAATCATAAAACGTTTTCACAAGGTCCAATTTTCCCTAAGGATCCAAATTTTTAACTTTTCGTGAGACTTTAATCACGAATTTCAACTTTGTTTCTGTTGCCAGAATTTCATTTCGTGTGTGTGATCCAATAAATATCGTGTGGTGTTTTCAATTCACTTCATAAAGCGTGTGTTTTCATTTCGTGTGACGTGTGTGTGTGATGAATGATTGATATGGAAATATATGTAGTATTTCGAGTCTATTAAAAAGATATTATTGCTTGAGGACAAGCAACATTCAAGTGTGGGGTAATTAGATATTGCTCAATTAATACATATTCTTAGTCGCAATATCAGTCCCAAATGTTATGATTTTATGTGTATTCGAGTAGTTTTCATGTTTGTAATTGGTTAAAATTACCAAAGCGTCGAATGAAATGTTATTATGGATTTTTAATGATATAAAGATCAAAATGAAGATAAAATGAAGATTTCTAATGAGCAACAAAAGACTACAACATCGCGCCTCAAGACTACAAGTTAAAATGATCGAAATGACGAAATCAGCGCGCCTGCACGAAAAAAATCATAAATAAATCATACGAACTCGAAAAAAGGCGAACTAGGTGTCCAGACGTCCGTAACTCAAAAATCTACAACTTTCATGTAGAAGCCTTACGCGGAACGTGTACCAATTTACGCGAAACGCGTAATGTTTAGACGATATTCAGATTGGAACTTCACATGGGCCGGTTTCTTTTATGTTTAATATGATTTTTTTTTTCCAGTGTTACTTTACAGTAAAAATGGGTTAGACTCTACCTACTACTACTTCAAGAGATATGTTAAATAAGAGTACTATTATCAGTTGAGGAGTAGTAGTTTAGGAACACAAAAAAAACACAACACATTTCAAAGTACGCAAAAGGGATAGAGATCAAATATATCATCACAAAATTATTTTTATTTCTCTCAAGTATTCGTACCATTTTATTTTTCTTATTCTATATTAATTCTCAAGGTCAAGATTAGGATAGTTTTATTATTAAGGGGTGTATTATTCGTGATTAAGGGTATTATTGTGCGAGTGCAAGGGTGCTTTCATTTCCATTTTCTACCATTTGTAATCATTAAATTGAAGACCTTTTGTAAGTTTGTTACTTTCATTTTTATTATTGTCATTGTTACTTATTATTATGTTTATATTTATGTATTATTATTTTTACTCTCGTATCATTATCATGATTAGTTAGTAAATTCCCATAGCGTTCACTTAGATGTAGATTCCATTAAAATTATCGTTATCAATTTTTATCATTATTATTATGTTTGTATATTTATATTTTTATGTTTACCCTAGTATAATGAGTAGCTAAATTTCCCTAGTGTTCACTTAAATGTAGAGCCCCTAGTGAAATGGATTGTTACCTTTTGTAAAAGTAAAAATGCAACTTAAGTATTTTTAACATTGAGCCTAATTAAAAGAACCATTATTATGTACTTGGATTAATTAACCCCTGTCACTTAATTTATTAGATAAAAATAACGAAAGTTGTTTTTATTTATACAAATTAAGCTTCAACATTAAAAGTGATTTAGATGAACTCATGAATAATTTACTAACACTAAATTAGAAATAAAGTTCGGTGGTTTGGGTAATATCATTAGGTATATAATAGTGAAATTGTAAAAAGGTAAACCGTTATGATTTGGGTTTTGGCGAAGGTCAAAACTGGGTTGGGTCTCAATTTAAATACTTAGGGACTAGTAACTATCTAAATAAAATCAAATGAAAATTGGATTTGATTTAGTTAGTCGAAACTTTATATTTATTCGAAAGGAAAATATAAGTTTATTACTAAACATTTTAATACGAGCTTAAACTTAAAACAATCCATGGATCTAGAGGTGACACATTCAAGTAAACACTCTCATATTTATATATATTGTAAAATTATTATTATTATTATTATTTTTACATATTATTTTCAGAAAAATAAAAAAAAAACAACTTAATCTCCTTCAGTTTAAACACTACTGTTTTGTCACATCGTTTATAGCTTACGCGGATCGTGTATAACCTCACGTGAAACGCGTAGTCCCAACACATACGCGGAACGCGTATACATACACGCGAAACGCGTACACTTTAAACCAGTACTGTTTCGATTTTTTATTTAAATTTAATTTTAATTAATTACTTTAACACTAATATTAATTTATTTTAAGTCATAATATTTATAATAGTAAACACTATATTAATTCACCTTTTATTAATTTAAATCATCCAAAACCAAAAACCAACTAAAACCCCATTTTCTAGTATAATTAATTGTCATTAAATTCTTGAATACGTTTCTCCCTGTGGAACGAACCGGATTTACCAACAAACTAAACTACACGGATAGGACTAGTTGCCTATATATGTTTGAAACCAACCTAAAATTGTTAAAATACCATGTATACAATAAATCAATTCGTGTAACAAAACAACTCAAATCCGTTCATAAATAAAGGTACTGTTTCAACGCATCAGGTGTCATTGGACTCGATTTGAGTTGGCATTATTTCTATAGCATCTTGTTCTATCACATCATCATCCTCTAAAGGTCTAGTCTTAGGTGGCGGAGGAGTTTCATTAAATGTGACATCTAGGGATTCTTCTATGACATTGGTGTATTTATTTAGAACCCTATATGCCTTACTTTCTAACGAATATCCTAAAAACACTCCTTCGTAAGCTTTAGGTTCAAACTTTGTAAGTTATTCCTTTTTGTTTAAGATGAAACATTTGCACCTGAACACTCTAAGATGACTTACGGTTGGTTTTCTACCATTTAAGATTTCATAGGGTATTTTATCCATTGATGGTCTAATTAAAACTCTATTTTGAATGTAGGTGGATGTGACGACCCAGGAATTTTCGACCAAATTTAAACTTAATCTTATTATGATTTCGACACGATAAGCAAAGTCTATTAAACTGAATCTCATAAATTTTGAACTGTTTCATATATTCAATTGACTATTGATGATTCCCGACGATTCACGAACAATTGTGTGTAAATAGACATGTAAATATATATATATATATATAAATATAAATATAAGTGTATATATAATAATTAGAATTAATAAAGTACACTTAATCAATTGGATTTAAAAATGTAAAATAATAAATAAAATAATTAAGTTACTATTATATGAAAATATATAAATATATATGTGATATTATTATGAATCTATATATATATACATATATATGATCTCTATAAATAATTATTATATTGTAAAGAATAAATATTAAATATTCAAATATGTTATTATATATATATATATATATATATATATATATATATATATATATATATATATAGGTGTTATATAATTATTAAATATTACATGATTAATAAATTGTAATATATTTAATTACAAGTTAAAATAAATGTTATATTAACAATATTATATTTACTTTCATTATTTATATATTAGTATTAATATTAATAATAATATTAGTATATTATTATATAGTATAATATATAGAATTGATACATTTAAAATATTATATAAAATTAGTAGAAAAATTATAATTTTAGGTCGTTATGATTATTTTGATATTATTATTTTGTTTACCAATATTATTACTATTATTAGAATTATTATAAGTTATATTTATTAGAAAATAATACAATCTATTGTTATTATCAATAATAATATAATTATTATTATTTTTATGAGTTATAGTATCATTATTATTTATAATTATTATTAATATAATTATTATTATTAATAATTTATTTATTAATTATTAATATTAGTTATATAAATGTAAATTATAAAAACTTGAAATTCGTACAATCTGTTACCTTTAGCTTTCGATCTGTAGATTTTTTTGTCAATATCTCTAAATTATTACAAGACCGAATCAATTTCAGTACATAGAAATCGAATCTGTTCAAGTCGTTATCTTCTTTATCCAATTTTTTTATATTGTGGTTTCGTTTGTTTCTTCTTTTACTGGATTCCATCTGTCGATTTTCCCGCCACTATAAAACAATCGAATCACTTGTTATGAAAGAAAATCATTCAATTTGCCATCACCATTATCAATTACTTTACCTACAGATACAAAAATTTTGAATTTAAAAACAGAAACGTAAAAGGAACTCAGATAGTTCCTCTGTTCTTGCTATCAAATATTTAAAAACTAGATTATGAATCAAATTACAAAATCTAAAATCGCAGAGTTATGAGGAATCATATATTGAAACTCTCTATAAATTTTCAAGTCTCAAATCATCATATTGATTGTTAATTTTGAGGTCAAAGTTTATATTTCAAAAGTCAACTGACATGTTCATAGTAAAATTTGAGTTCGTTTTAATGAATTTGGATCAATTGATGATTCACACAGTTTATATGAATGAATTACTACATATTTCAAGTAGTAATTTCAATCTGAAAACAATTAGAAATCAAAATCAAGTTTAGAGTTCATAGTGTTCCTCGTAAGAATATTTCTGTCATTTTATTTTCTGTTAAATCAATTTTTGAACACGAAATTATTTCTGTTTCATTTACATATCCTACTTCAAGTCCTAAATCGATCTTTTATTTGGCCGTTTGAGTGAATTACAATCTCTGTCAATTAGGATATAAAGAAAAGAGTGAGAACAGACAACTGGTTAAATAAAGTTAGAATATTAATTATGTCAGATAAGTCAAGACAGTGAGATGGTTAATTGGAGTGTTGGGTTAACGAAAGGTCCGGGGTTCGAGCCCGGGCGTGGGCAGCCATTTTTTTTAAAGCTTGGAGAGGTAGTTTTCTTCTAAAATTTATTATTATTATTATTATTATTATTATTATTATTATTATTATTATTATTATTATTATTATTGTTGTTGTTGTTGTTGTTGTTGTTGTTGTTGTTGTTGTTGTTGTTGTTGTTGTTGTTGTTGTTGTTGTTGTTATTATTAATTATGATTGTTGTTATTATTACTATTATTATTAGTTATTGTTATTTTTACAAGTATTATAATTGTTATTATTATTATTATTATCATAATTATAAGTAATATATCTATTATTATTATTATTATAAGTATTAATTATGACATTACTATTAAATTTAAAGCTTTAATACCATTACCATGAATATGTTTATTATTATTATCATTATGGAAATAATACAAATTATTATTATTTTCGTAAATATTAGTATTAGTATCATTTTAGACGTATTATTATTATTAACAAAAGTATTATTATTAGGATTACCATTCGTAATAAGGTTATTATAATTATTAAATATTAAGTATTAATATCAAAATTATTATTTTATCATCATTATTATTAAATTATTCATTATATTAAAAACTACTGATATTATCATTATTAGTATTGTTATTATTAAAAACTATTATTTTTACAACTATATTATTATTAAAAGAATCATTATTAGTAAAACTATCATTTTATCATTTTTATATCTAAGTATTAATATTATTATCTTTACTTTAACAGTATTATAATTATTAAAAAAAAATTCAAACAAAAGAGATTTATATATAAAAGTATATTATCTACTATATTTTCATATGAAATAATAATAACTATAATGATAACTAAATTACATATAGTATATAAAAATATTTTAAGATATTATAAATAATAATATAAACACATATAAAAATATAAATATTAATTATAATACATTATATATACATAACAATAAGTTACAATTTAATAATATATTATAATAAATATATATACAACTTTGTTCGATTACAATTATATGTGTTAATATATATACAAATGTTATAGGTTCGTGAATCCGAGGCCAACCCTACATTGTTCAGTTGTTCAATGTCGTCATATGTATTTTTACTACAAAATACAGTATAGTGAGTTTCATTTGCCCTTTTTACCCTTTACATTTTTGGGCTGAGAATACATGCAAATGCTTTATTAACCGTTTTACAATATTTATATGCGTGAGTTCATTTGATTCCCTTTTACTCTTTACATTTTTGGGACTGAGAATACATGCGCTACTTTTACAACTGCTTTATTAAATGCTTTTGAAATACATTTTGAACTGCGAATACATGAAATGCTTTTATAAATTTTTGACGAGATAGACACAAGCAAAACATTCCTTGAATGAATTATGTGGATGTGATAATTACCACCATTGAATTATGTAGACGTGATAATTGCCACAATTGATATGAATATTTTTCCCCTGATTATTATTGCTTGGTAACCTAAGAATTAGGGAACATCACTAATTTTGAGAATTAGTGCACGCCTAATTGACGCGAATCCTTAAGGTAGCTACTGGGTTTAACACCCCCACCTAGAATGTTCACTAGACGGAAGGGCTAGTGGACGTGGTGTTTAGTACTTCGAAGTTTATATGATTATTATACAGACAAGATGCTCTGTTTTGGGGATATTATTATGCGCATTATATGTTAAGGTCGGTTACCAAGCCAAGCTATGAAAGAAATGAAAAGTGAATGTTATGTATCGAGAAAATGATTTTATACACAGGTTATGTGTATGTTATTTTTGTGCACGAGATATGTGTACGGTTACTAAGATTTATGAAAGATGATTTCGTACACGAGAAAGGTGTACTGTATTTAAAAGATATCGCATGTACATTACAGGTGGGTATAGGATTTGGGCCCATTTGTACCATGCAGCATTTAAATCTTGTGGTCTATCAAAATGATGAATTTTATTATTTTATGATAAACCTATTGAAAGGACCCGTCCTAATCCACCTGGACGAAGTCATCAACATTTGGTCCCATTGCGATGATCGGCTCCAAGTAATGTCCTTTTATTGAGTAAATGCACAGCAGAAGACTTAATTCATACCTGAGAATAAACATGCTTTAAAGTGTCAACCAAAAGGTTGGTGAGTTCATAGGTTTATCATAACAATTATTTCAATATGTTAATAGACCACAAGATTTCATAATCATAAACATAATACACTCGCAAGTGTATGTAAATCATTCTAAGTGGTTGAACACTTGGTAACCATACTTAACATTTAATCAACGTCACATATTCCCTTTATTATGAAATCTCACTACACTGTACCAAGTGTAGTCACCAAAACGAAGTACTGTGCAACCGTTGAATACTGGTCGTCCAGTCCAGTTGGGGTTGTCAGGCCCGATAGATCTATCAACAGGATTCGCGTTTACAATACCCATGTAAATAGTAGTTACCAAGCTACAAGGAAATATGCCAGTGGTACAACTCAACGTAGAATATATTTTTAAGTACTTGTGTCTATTTTGTAAACATTTATAAAAGCAGCGCATGTATTCTCAGCCCAAAAATATATATTGCAAAAGCAATTAAAAAGGGAGCAAATGAAACTCACTTTTGCCTTGAAGGTATTTAATTCGACTTGGTCTCCGATAGATATCACGAATCTAACCATATATATAATATATCAACATATTTTCTTTTTAAGTAATCGTTACATATATATATACTTTTAATACTTTTAATATTTTCTTAGTCCGTAGTTAGCAGTCCGATGTTAGTGGTCCACAATTAGTTGCTTAAATAAAATAAATAAAGACCCCATCGTATTCGTATTGATCAGAATTAATCTCGACCCATGGTACCATGTTGTCAAATGACGTGTTGCGTACATAAAGTACCGTGTTGCGTACAATCATGAGGTCTTATGATTAATCTTCTCGTGTTGTTTACGGGTGGTCCTGAAATATATAAAATCAAATCATAAATAATTATATATAATAAAATATCATATTAATTAGAAAAGCTATGATTAATTTACTTTTTCTCCAAATATTTTCGTAGCTAGACTAGCTTCGGATACCCAATCTTGTTTTAGTCGTAGTTTCTTCATTACAACTCCGTTTTTGTTGGTTCAACTTGCTACTTCCTTGGATCGAGTCAAAATTTAAGAATATGAACTGAAAATACCTTAGTTTGTATTCGAAATCATAAGTTATAGGTCAAACTTTGGTGAAACTTATGAAAGTGATCATTTTCCATCATAAAAACAACATTTAATGATCATTTTTCTAAAAATACTTACACTTTGAGTTAAACCATGAAATTTTTATGTGTTAACATATTCATAAGAAATATCATTTTTCCAGAACATGAACTTCCAATTCAAAGTTCAAGATGGTTTTTAATTATCCAACCCAAAACAGCCCCCGGTTGCACTTCGACGACGTAGATTCAGTTTTTAAGATGTTCTTTGTAAAACCAAGTTATATCTTGTTAGGTTAGCATATCACTATGATATATTACAGGTCTTGAATTATTTTAAAAGTCAAGTTAGAAGGATCTATTTAGTTTGCGAACAAGTTTGAAATCATTCAAACTATGTTCTTGTTGTTAAAATTTTATACCACAAAATAAGATAGCTATATGAATATGAATTGAATAAGATTATGAACAAGGTTACTACCTCAAGTTACTTGGACAAAGTTACTGCAAAACATAAGAAATAATCTTGGAATCAAAGAGTGGTGGAGTTAGATCAAAAGGTTGGAAGTAAACTTCTTCAAATGGGTGGTTATTTTGATATGTTCTTGAAAGAGTTTTCTTATGGTGTTTAAGGCTTGTAATTGAAGCTAAATGATGGGGAAAATGCTTGGAGATGATCAAGTATGAAGTTAGGAGTATTTTGAGAGAGAAATGAGGGTGTAGGTATGAGAAAATGGAGTGAAGAAATGGTGTTCATTTATAAAAACGTTTTTAGTTTATAAAGAAAGAAAAGGATTCCTAATTTTGTTTTCTTACTAATAATTCATACTACTTGACAAATCCTAGTTATCTCATATCTAGGGCAGTAATAATGTTGATTAGGATGTTGATTTGATGTGTATATACCAATAGTAAATACGTATAGAAGCTGGGTATGATACGGGTACATATACCCTAGATATACGTATAGAAATCTTGAGGAAACGGAACGAGAATTCAAATATAGCTATCTTTTGTGAATATACTTATATTGTTTTATGTATTTAAGTCCTTAAAAAGTGATTAAATACATTATATATAGGATACATGTATAAGCATTATAGATTATAAGTATATATATCAAAGAATGTTACGTATAGTTATCGTTTTGAAAACTTAAGTTAGTAGTTTCAAAATATACTTATAACTCATTGTCATTAGTACACAATGAGATGTTAAACCATCCTTAGATCATGTTAAATATATATAAATACATATATATACACAAACGTATAATTATCGTATGTTATATAGTTCGTGATATCATCGGTCATATTGGACGGTCAAACGTTGTGTAAAACTCTTTTCAAAAACACAAGTCTCAACAATTTGGATTGCTTATCATGTTGGTATGGTTTAATTTATGTAAATATTAATCTCATAAGTATAATTTGGTCGGAAAATTCCGGTTCATTACAGTACCTACCCGTTAAAGAAATTTCGTCCCCGAAATTTGATAGAGGTTGTTATGGATAACAATAAGAAGGTTTTCATGACAAATATAAGGTGATAATGGAGTTTTATCATCATTGAGTAATGTAGATAAAACAATTCGATTATGCGAAGAATATAAATGAGACTATCGTAAAAGAGTGAGATGAGTAAAATATATTCGTCTTAACCGATGACGTAGTTATGATTGATTTACAGGATTTAAGGGATTTAAAGAGAATCTTACGTAATAAGATTTGGTTCTTTGGTGATTAAGGTAATCAGAATCTTCTTTGATTATATGCAATAATCTGTTTCGATTGCTCTGTCAGATATTTCACTATAAATTCACCCCTTCGTTTCCTTATTTTCCACGACTCACACCTTCTATTCTTTCTCCCTTGATTCTTACTTTAAAGCATTCATCAATATGCTCCATCCAGTCGTGATTCTTGATATACTCCTAACTTTTATATCTGTCATTCTTCTTTTTCATCTACCACCAGAAGAATCTATTTACTTCTACTATACTCTTGTGTTTATAGTGTTTCTAATTCTCCCGTGTTTCTATATTGCTATCTGCATCGATATACACGGTTTGTAATTTCGGGGTTATTATAAGTTTATATTCTTCATTATTTTTCGGAGCTTCATGCTTTCGTTTTCTCTTCCCGACTTCGAGTCAAGCGAGTAATGGTCCGGAATTCGTAGATATGAAATTCAGAATGAACATAGCTAATGCTCTAAGAAGAAAATGGTAATAGAACGATTTTGATTTGTTAAATTACCAGAATACCCTGGAGAAGACCGAGTCATCCAGAAAAATATTCTCTTGATATGTTTAGAGATTAGATAGAATGTAAGAGTCGTGTAAATGGCACATGATGACGATACTGTGAATCATCATGCTTCATTAGAAACTCAGCATGACTTACTGTAATATAATGACGTTGATCAAGTGTCATTATATTATACTACTCCATGCTTCAGTTTCCAACACTACTTCAAAACATTCATATTTTAAACTCGAAGGTTTCAGAATTTAGAAACTAACACAGTTTCTTTTATGTTGCAGATATTACGGAGAGATAAATGATCTCAGATAAGAATAGTTATGAAAATATCGCAAGAAATATGGAGGATATTTATAATAGAACATACGAGAATATCTTAGAATTTCTAATATCAATGGATGATGAAGAAGATTTGTCTGTGAAGGTTTAGAATGAGAAATAAGATGTTTGCTAACGATTTCAGCAGGCATAGAATCATTTGGATTCTTTGAAGGCAAACTTATTCTTTGTGATTTGTCCACGGCTTTCTTCATAGTTTCACATAATCCACTTTTCGGTACTAAATTTTCTATCGAGCGTTCCTAACACTCCTTTCTTTATCATCAAACTTTTGGCCATTAAGATCATCTACAACATGCTGCTTCGTTAGCATTTTCAAAGTTAACTGATCTGGGTCATCGGTTATCAAACCGAGGTAGTTTCAGGAGAATTGTGTTTTTAGAATGATTAATCGCTGATGGTAATATTGTGGAATATAAAAGGTTCCCCAGTAACAATAAAGAGTACGCATATATATCGCGGTTATAATAAAGTTGTTTCGGATGAAAAGTCGGAGTTAACTTGCTGGAGCTGTGACAAAATTAGCTACTTTGGAAAGGGATTGCAAAACGATCTTCGGTAATAACAATGTCAAAGAAACTAGAACAGATACGTGTCAAACGTTTACTGAGTTTCCGAGGGTTTTTCAGATGCATAACTATATGCATCAATCTTTTCTTCCGTAGATGAAGTGCGGTTGGTTTATCCTCTCGATTGAGGTGTTTTTAAGAATCATGATAGATTTGAACGCTGATTGTAATCGTCGAGATACAATGAGGTTTAAGATTAAATCAAGTGGCAATCTTGAAGAAATGTTTAGTTTCATATGTTATAATCAATATTTTAATTCATTTTAATTGTCCAATGTCATTAGTCCACAGTCGATAGTCCACAGCAACAGTCCAATAATTCATATATAGTTTAATATATAATATACGAATTAATTAATACGTGTCGTGACCCGTATACGTCTCAGACTCGATCACAACTCAAACTATATATATTATTGTAGAATCAACCTCAACCCTATATAGAGAACTCGATCATTACTGCATATAGAGTGTCTATGGTGATTCCAAATAATATATATAGATGCGTCGATATGATATGTCAAAACATTGTATACGTGTCCCGATATTTAAAGTGCGTAAAATAATTACAGAAATTAAATGACGATAAATAAAATTGCGATAATTAAATTGCGATAAATAAACTGCGATAAATAAAATGTAATCAGTTAGCTAGGAACAGTTAGCTGGAACAGTTAGCGTGGATTCTTAACAAAATTTTTCATAGTTAATTTGTTTGTTTCTAACATATTTTATTTTGTCATATGTTTTCTTCATATGCCACTTGTTGGATTCTGGGAAGTCAAAATTCAAATATGAAATTGAATGAAAATGGTTATTCTGTGGTGAACGGATACGTATATTGGTGGTTGTAAGTAGGATAGTAAATGACTGTTGAATCAGCTTCGACGAATGTACAATATAACTTATTAAGATGAAATCTAATTATTCCTCGGGTATTACCTACCTGTTAAAAAAAAATTTCACCATTAATATTTTGTACAAAAGAACTTTTTAATTACAATCTTTATGAAAACATATATACATATATATTTTCTTCAGATGAAATCATGAATTTAATGAGTTAATATGATATTAATCTCATTTGCTTTTCGGTTTGAGCTAGAATAAGAAATCTCTAAAACTTTTTGAAACCACATATTCTTCACAGAATATCAATGAAGTTATGGATCAATACTTCATCGTTCATTATTGTTGGTACTCCTTGGTATCTATGGTGCGTATGATGTTGATGTTTGTGGGACAGATTATGATGTCGAGACGTGTGATGCGGATGTTGTTTGTTTGTGGTGATGATGGTATTGTTGATGTTATTGATGGTGGTGCTGATTATGCTGCTGGTGCTGCTGCTGGTGTTTGCAACCTTCGCACCATGTTCTCCAAAGCCGTCACGCGACGCGAAGTTCGTTAACTTCTGCTAGTACACCGGGATGATTGGCGGTTGGAGCGAGCGAATGAACAAGATTTGTAATATGGGATAGTATATAATCGTGACGAGATACTCTAGAAATGAGAGAGAAAATGGTGTTTTGAATAGGTTCGCCGGTAAGTGCTTCAGGTTCATCGCCAAGATGGCAATTTGGTGGATGGAATGGATCACCTTCTTCTTGTCTCCAGTGATTTAGTATATTACGAACCCATCCCCAATTCATCCAGAATAGATGATGGGAAATTGGTTGATCCATTCCGGTGACGCTGCTTTCGGAGCCCGAATGGAAATCCATATCGGCATAACTGTCGGAATCTGAAGAATTCGAACTAGATGCGGAATCCATCTTGTATAATGGGGAAAATGAATTTTTGGTATGGAATAGATTATAGGAGTTAGATTTGGTACTCTTCAATACATAATTTACATATGTATATATAATACCAAAATCTCGTAAATTACGGAGAATCTTTGAAAAGATATCAGTCAAAGTTCGCAATAACAGATATGCTAAGATAAGAATTCGTCTATACACTATCAATGCAGTAAATGCAGTAAAACGTGTCTAGACTTATGAATGATTAGCAGGTAATTTCCTAAGGATGATAAGCAGATGATTTCCGACTAGAAATGATAAGCAAAACTTTTGACATGTAGACACGGTCGAAGTCCAGACTCATTAATGCATCCTAACAACTACTAGTTAGACACACTAATGCAAGACCTGGTTCGCTACGACCACCGCTCTGATACCAACTGAAACACAGTGGGGACGCATCCCACTCAGTGCCTTCCCAGCTAATTGCCTGGTGACCACTGAGCGTACCTCAGACACTGATTTTACGGCCCGCCTCTCGGAAACGTACAGCCAACCCGAATAGGGACCGCAAGGAGTAAGAGCCAATGCTTCGTCACAGGTAACACTGTGAGAACCCCCTCTACGATTAACCCGTTCATAAACGGAATTAAACCAGCTCTGATACCAACTGAAAGGACCCGTCCTAATCCACCTGGATGAAGTCATCAACATTTGGTCCCATTGCGATGATCGGCTCCAAGTAATGTCCTTATATTGAGTAAATGCACAGCGGAAGACTTAATTCATACCTGAGAATAAACATGCTTTAAAGTGTCAACCAAAAGGTTGGTGAGTTCATAGGTTTATCATAACAATCATTTCAATATGTTAATAGACCATAAGATTTCATAATCATAAACATAATACACTCGCAAGTGTATGTAAAGCATTCTAAGTGGTTGGGCACTTGGTAACCATACTTAACATTTAATCAACGTCGCATATTCCCTTTATTATGAAATCTCACTACACCGTACCAAGTGTAGTCACCAAAATGAAGTACTGTGCAACCGTTGAATACTGGTCGTCCAGTCCGGTTGGGGTTGTCAGGCCCGATAGATCTATCAACAGGATTCGCGTTTACAATACCCATGTAAATAGTAGTTACCAAGCTACAGGGAAATATGCCAGTGGTACAACTCAACGTAGAATATATTTTTAAGTACTTGTGTCTATTTTGTAAACATTTATAAAAGCAGCGCATGTATTCTCAGCCCAAAAATATATATTGCAAAAGCAATTAAAAAGGGAGCAAATGAAACTCACTTTTGCCTTGAAGGTATTTAATTCGACTTGGTCTCCGATAGATATCACGAACCTAACCATATATATAATATATCAACATATTTTCTTTTTAAGTAATCGTTACATATATATATACTTTTAATACTTTTAATATTTTCTTAGTCCGTAGTTAGCAGTCCGATGTTAGTGGTCTACAATTAGTTGCTTAAATAAAATAAATAAAGGCCCCATCGTATTCGTATTGATCAGAATTAATCTCGACTCATGGTACCATGTTGTCAAATGACGTGTTGCGTACATAAAGTACCATGTTTTCAAATGACGTGTTGCGTACAATCATGAGGTCTTATGATTAATCTTCTTGTGTTGTTTACGGGTGGTCCTGAAATATATAAAATCAAATCATAAGTAATTATATATAAAATATCATATTAATTAGAAAAGCTATGATTAATTTACTTTTTCTCCAAATATTTTCGTAGCTAGACTAGCTTCGGATACCCAATCTTGTTTTAGTCGTAGTTTCTTCATTACAACTCCGTTTTTGTTGGTTCAACTTGCCACTTCCTTGGATCGAGTCAAATTTTAAGAATATGAACTGAAAATACCTTAGTTTGTATTCAAAATCATAGGTTATAGGTCAAACTTTGGTGAAACTTATGAAAGTGATCATTTTCCATCATAAAAACAACATTTAATGATCATTTTTCTAAAAATACTTACACTTTGAGTTAAACCATGAAATTTTTATGTGTTAACATATTCATAAGAAATATCATTTTTCCAGAACATGAACTTCCAATTCAAAGTTTAAGATGGTTTTTAATTATCCAACCCAAAACAGCCCCCGGTTGCACTCCGACGACGTAGATTCAGTTTTTAAGATGTTCTTTGTAAAACCAAGTTATATCTTGTTAGGTTAGCATATCACTATGATATATTACAGGTCTTGAAGTGTTTTAAAAGTCAAGTTAGAAGGATCTATTTAGTTTACGAACAAGTTGAAAATCATTCAAACTATGTTCTTGTTGTTAAAATTTTATACCACAAAATAAGATAGCTATATGAATATGAATTGAATAAGATTATGAACAAGGTTACTACCTCAAGTTACTTGGACAAAGTTACTGCAAAATATAAGAAATAATCTTGGAATCAAAGAGTGGTGGAGTTAGATCAAAAGGTTGGAAGTAAACTTCTTCAAATGGGTGGTTATTTTGATATGTTCTTGAAAGAGTTTTCTTATGGTGTTTAAGGCTTGTAATTGAAGCTAAATGATGGGGAAAATGCTTAGATATGATCAAGTATGAAGTTAGGAGTATTTTGAGAGAGAAATGAGGGTGTAGGTATGAGAAAATGGAGTGAAGAAATGGTGTCCATTTATAAAAATGTTTTTAGTTTATAAAGAAAGAAAAGGATTCCTAATTTTGTTTTCTTACTAATAATTCATACTACTTGATAAATCCTAGTTACCTCATATCTAGGGCAGTAATAATGTTGATTAGGATGTTGATTTGATGTGTATATACCAATAGTAAATACGTATAGAAGCTGGGTATGATACGGGTACATATACCCTAGATATACGTATAGAAATCTTGAGAAAACGGAACGAGAATTCAAATATAGCTATATTTTGTGAATATACTTATATTGTTTTATGTATTTAAGTCCATAAAAAGTGATTAAATACATTATATATACGATACATGTATAAGCATTATAGATTATAAGTATATATATCAAAGAATGTTACGTATAGTTATCGTTTTGAAAACTTAAGTTAGTAGTTTCAAAATATACTTATAACCCATTGTCATTAGTACACAATGAGATGTTAAACTATCCTTAGATCATGTTAAATATATATAAATGCATATATATACAAAAACGTATAATTATCGTATGTTATATAGTTCGTGATATCATCAGTCATATTGGACGGTCAAACGTTGTGTAAAACTCTTTTCAAAAACACAAGTCTCAACAATTTGGATTGCTTATCATGTTGGTATGGTTTAATTTATGTAAATATTAATCTCATAAGTATAATTTGGTCGGAAAATTCCTGGTCATTACACCTATGAACTCACCAACCTTTTGGTTGACACTTGAAAGCATGTTTATTCTCAGGTATGAAAGAAATCTTCCGCTGTGCATTTGCTCATATTAGAGATATTACTTGGAGTCATTCATGACATATTTCAAAAGACGTTGCATTCGAGTCGTCGAGTTCTTCAAGATTATTATTAAGTCAATTATAGTTGGAGGTATTATGAAATACTATGCTTGCCGTCAACTTTCGATGTAAAGAAAGTTTGTCTTTTAAAAACGAATGCAATGTTTGTAAAATTTATCATATAGAGGTCAATTACCTCGCGATGTAATCAACTATTGTGAATCGCTTATATTGTGTATGAACGGGCCATTTCAGTGGAGGTGGCAACGGCTTCACTCAAAAACTTTTGAGGTATTGATTGTTCATTTAACATTGTTCGACTCATTTCTTGAAGAGTTCAGTTTTTCCTTTCAACAACCCCATCGGATTGAGGTGTGCGAGGAGCCGAGAAATTATGAGAAATACCATTTAAATCACAAAAGACTCCAAATTGAGCATCATTATCAAATTTTCTACCATGGTCCGTTCTTATTGTTACTATAGTACAACCAAGCAAATTTTGTATCTTAGTAGCAAAAATTATAAATCTTTCACACGCTTCATTCTTATGCTTTAGAAATAGTGTCCATGTATATCTTGAGAAATCATCTACTATTACTAAAGTATAAAAATTTCCTCCATAACTTTGAACGGCCGATGGCTCAAATAAATCCATGTGTAAAAGTTCTAGACATCTTTCAGTAGAGATAAAGTTCTTAGGTTTATGACGTGCATGAACTTGTTTTCCTACTTTGCATGCATCACAAAAGTGACTTTCATATTTCAATTTAGGCAAGTCTCTAGCTATGTCCTTTGAGGATATGTTATGAATTAGTTTCATATTAGCATGCCCTAGTCTCCTATGCCACAAGGTAGTAGTATCATGTATAGATGTGAGACAAATATCTACATGTTTGAAATCATCTAATTTGCATGTATAAAGACCTTTCTCCCTAATTCCATTTATGACACTTTTACCATCTTTTATTATGTGTGAGGAATTTTTAGTAAATGTCATGTTATATCCTTTATCACATATTCTTCCTACACTTAGCAAGTTAAAACTTAGATTTTTAATGTGTAACACATTACCAAGTGTAATCTTTTGATTAGTAATGTTACCTTTACCTACGATTTTTCCTTTCACATCGCCACCAAAGATTACATCACCTCCATTGTGCTCCGTATACTTTGTGAAGAACTCTTTGTTGCCTGTCATGTGTGTTGTACATCCACTATCAATTATCCACTCTTCATTTTGTACAACACCATTGAGACAAACCTATATTTAATCAATTAATAACTTTGATACCCAATGTTTGTTGGGTCCGGGATGATTACCATTAAAGACTTGTAACACCCGAATATTTTTATACGCGAAAAATGGATATATATATATATACATATATATATGTATATACATGGGCATGGAGATTAAGTATAGATATATGTATTGGAATCGGGTTACGTGTGAGTTTATATTTATAGTAGAACAAGAAATACGCGGAGTACTTAGTGTACATTGCATGTATGTATAAGTGTATATATGTGTAAAAGGTGATGGGTGCGCATGCATGCAAGGGTTGTTGGTTTAGGTTCATTCTAGGGTTCCTAGAGGGGTTTATCTTGCGTAAACAAGTCGGTAATGGTATGTACGAGTGAGATTATGAGACGAGGATTGTTTAGACAAAAATTTGGAGCAGAACTGGTTAAACGTCGCGCCGCGGGGAATTGGGTCGCGCCGCGACCATGCAAACAGAAAACTGGACAGAAAGCAGGAAAATAGAGGTACCAGCTGCCGTTATTTGTCGCGCCGCAGAGGGGCAGGTCGCGCCGCGACCTGTCTGGGTTCAGACTCGATTTTCAGCTTTTAAAGGGGTGTGTTCAAGGGCAAATTCGTCTTTTCACGTTTGGATCAGTTTGTGAGGATAAATCTTAGCCACTTATCACTTTTATTTCATTTCCTTTTTCCATTTTCTTTCCATTTATCCTCTCAAACATAAAACCCTCAAAGATTAAAGTGGAGATTTGGAGCTCAAGAGTTGTGATTCGATCTTTGGCGTAGTTGGAAAGTGTGTTCTCCTCATTCTTGGCTACGTGGTGATACTAGTGGTAAGCTCTAACTCTGAAATTCGTTTTCGTGTTCATCATTCAATTTTAGGGCTTTTGATTGTATGATTCTTGATGAAACCCATTTAGTTGTTAATTGGAGATTAACACCAATACTCGGGTTTATTGTGATTATTGGCGGGTTTTGGGTTTGGTGTGCAAGTTTGAGTTTAAATGACTTGTTAATAGTGATTAATCACTAGTGTTAGTGATTATTGAGGTTTTGGTAATAATTAGGGTTCTTGGAGTTGACTAAATTTGACTAGAGTCGAATTTAGGGTTTGGTGATGATTTTGACCCGATTATGGATTAAACGAGGTTTGTAAACTTAAAATGGATTAAGTTGAAGCATTAAACCGATTTAAATTGTGTTTTAGTGTTAGACTAGTAAATGGCGAGATTTTGACTTAATGGGTCAAAACTAGGGTTTTGGTGTCAAAATGGGTGAGACGCGTGTTTAACACTTATGTTCGAGTTTAATTGGCGAGTTAGGACCGTTATCACTTGTGTTCGTGATTAATTGGTTAAGTTTGGGTGCGGTTTGTACTTGGAAGTGCATTTGGGTCGAGTTTGCACTGAGTGTCGAATTGGGTTGGTTTGTAAATCCAATCTAATTGTGTTGTGGTATTTATGTTAATGGAATAGGTACTTTCCATTGGCGCATTGCGGATTACTTGGAAGCTTTTCTCAAGACTTCATGGTGAGTGTTAATATCCTATGTACATATGTATGTATAAGATGGGTGCGGGTCGGGTGAAGTGATTCTCGGTTATAGAGCTCACTTCACATATAGGTGGATTTGATGGACTTGTGTATAGGTCCAAATGGCACGGTTGTGCGTTTTGGTTGGCCACCTTTGGCGAGGTACACGTTTGTGTGCATGTTGTCACATGTGATTGTGATGTGGATGTTATAACCCAATGGCGAAGGGTTGATGTGGTTGTGATGAGTATGGCCCCGACGTGGTGGATTTCATAATCCCGTGATCGTGGGTTTTGGTATTGAGGAGTGAATCTCGGGTAGTGCGGATTCATGATGACTCGGGTTGTTCGGTCATCTTATGGTTGTGAAGTGAATTTCGGGTTGTGCGAATTCACTAAGGCTCGGGTTGTCCGGCCAATGTGCGTATGATTGAGGTTAAGGGGTTAACCTTGTGTTATTATTATTGTGTTATTATTGTATTATTTTAATGTGTTGTTGTGTTGTAGCTAACCCTCCGGGTGTAGCTATTTGGCGTGGTTCACTTCGTTGTGGTGAACTTGTATATCGTTGTTGTATCTTAGCTTGTGCTTAGTGTTGTATGGTACGCCTAGTCTAGCTTGCTTTATTGCTTGGATGTACGGTATGCGGTATTTGTTATTTGTTGACGTGTCCATTTTATACATATATATGTATGTAGTATGTTAGCACTCACTAAGCGTTAGCTTATCCTCTCGTTGTTGACTCTTTTTACAGATTGCATGCTTGGCGGTTCGGGTGAGCTTGGGATTAGAGATCCTTGCTAGGTTGCTTAGAAGACCTTGCTTTTGTACTTGATTAGGATTTGGGTAGCGTTGTCCCAAATCACCATGCTCGGTTTATGACTTCATTAACGTATCGTTGTTCTGAAGAGTTTAAAATATTAATGTTGTTTTAAGTTATTAAACTTATTATTGTGTTAAAGACGTTTTGGAATTATTAATGGGACCTAAAGTATGAATTATAACGTATTAAAAGGAGAAATTTTTATGGGGCGGAACTTAATACGGGTTGGGTTGTTACAAGTGGTATCAGAGCATGGTCTAAGGGATTTAGGCGACTTGAGATAGGTGCCTAGACTTAGACTTTTGTGTGTGCTTAATTGCTGCGGGATTTGTAGGAGAACGGGACGGACGGGAACTTGGTTAGTGCCTTAGCGTGTAGGTGAACTAACTAGGATTTTGGATTGTGTTGTGATGTTATTCCTTGCGTACGTTTATATGCGTAGGAATTTTGTTGTGTTGGTTATTATCATCGAGCGAGGCGGTCGTTGTACTAACGAGTCGATGCGGTGTGCCTGCGTAATAAGAACTTGCAGACCTTATTACGGGTGCAAATCGTGTCTAACAAGTGATGTACGATGAGTGTTTAGCAAGATGGGGTGGTGTTGTGCGTGTTTACTCATACGTTCGTGATCTAATCATTTTGCATTCCTTAGAATGGCGACGGGAAGTGGGATCGATACGAACGACGCGGAGTTTAACGCTAGGGTTGCGGCCACCGTTGCGGAGCAAATGCGTGGGTTGGAAGAAAGAATGGAAAGGAAGTATTCCGAACTTCAAGGTAGTAGTGAAATGGAGCGTTATCTTAAAAGCTTCATGAGGACTAAACCCCCGATGTATGACGGAAAACTGGATCCATTGGTAAGCACAACTTGGATTTCGGATGTCGAAGGGTGTTTTCGTACTATAGATTGCCCTCCCGAGAGGAAGACGAGACTCGCTACGAGTTTGTTGCGGGGTAGGGCAAGGGATTGGTTGGATGGTAAGATTGATCTTGTCGGTGGTGAGACGTTTATGGCCTTATCGTGGGATGAGTTTAAGGAGGAATTCTTTGAGGAGTTCCGAACTTCGGCCGATTTGTGGGAATTGCGCAATGAGTTGCGAAATTTGCGACAAGGATCTATGGATTTGAGTACTCTCAAGGCGACCTTTATGGCGAAGGCTCGTTTTTGTCCGGAGTATTTGGGGAATGATCGTTTGTTAATGGGGGATTTCTATCGGACCTTGAATGATGACTTGAAGAGTAAGATTAGCCGGGGCTACGCGAAATCGTTTGCTGAATTGTTCGCCGTGGCTAGAGGTTTCGAGTCTTATACGCGATCAAAGGTGGGTGAACCTTCTAGTGAAAGGAGGGTTGTTTCTTATGGTGCTCCGAGTAAGAGGACTAAGGGTCCGAGTGCGAGTACGAGTAATGTGGTAAAAGGCGCGACGGATTCTCGTGCGCCTAGGTGTTTCAATTGTGGTGTTGGGGGCCACAAGTTGTGGGAATGCACGATGCCGAGAAGTGATGACGGAATGTGCTACTATTGTCATAAGGAGGGACATCGCAAGCCGGATTGTCCCGAGTTGGCGGCGGCGAATGCCGCGAGGAGACGTTGAGGTACGTTCAATTTAATAAATATGTCTTTTGAATATTTATTTATGTGACGTATAAGTTTGGATTTGTTAATTGCATTGTGATGTGCATGTTATGGTTAAAGGTGACGTTCCTTACGGAAGTACCCTATGGGGATGTTTGGTTTTTGGATAAGGGGCGTAAGACTTGGTGTAATCAAGCATTCCTTAGTATTGGGAAATATTTATACCAATCCATGGAAATGGTTTTGGTGTTCGATTGTTAAGCGCGTGTTCGCTTTTGTGTTGAAGTGATGAACCGTGAGGTTCGTCGGGTGATTGAAACCGTTGAGATCGAGTGTTTAAAATCTCGATGTGTGTTGGTAATGGAGTCCTTATGACGCGACATTAGGTGCCTCCTCTATACCTACTAGCGTGGTGTTTGACTCCGATTGTGTTGCGGTACACTTTTCGTTCAAAGTAATTAGGAATTTGTTTAAAATCCTTCGAGTGCTCGAGGTTAGAGCAAGGTGTAGGGTGGGTCGTGTGTACCCAATCGTTGGTAAAGTCTACCTTTGGTAGCATTGTACGGTTGTACGAGTTGTGAGATAGGAACGTGGTTCCAAGTGGGGGAGTCGCACTCCCGCACGAGGAAAGTGTTAGTGTGATATTTCGGATGATGCTTTTGGTAGATCCGTAAATTTTACCGAGACCTAGTTTTGGGTCGATTTGTGGTAGAGTGCGATTTCGGATAAATTGTACTTATGGTTTGGATTAGAAATACCACCGAGGTGGTAATGTGGTAAATCTCGTTGAGAGATAATGGACGTGTTTGGTGAGCAAGGTGAAATCCTTCGGTTAAGGAAGGTGTGTGTCGGGTTCTCTTTTGGAGAATTCTTGTTCGGTACCTATGTTTGATATAGGTGGTTCTTGCTCGACTGGTATGGGTATGATGAAGCATGACCTTCGGGGTCCGCTGACTTCATCATGGTATTGACAATTAATGAAGCATGATCTTCGGGTCCGCTGACTTCATTATGGTATGGTTGAGTGATGGAGCATGATCTTTAGGGTCCGCTGACTTCGTCATGAGCGTGATGTTGAGATCGGTGAAGCATGATCTTCGGGTCCGCTGACTTCATCAAGAGATTTGTGTTGTGGGACGTGAATATCGGGTTGTTCGTATTCACAATATCTCGGGTAGTACGATTGTCCCTGTTGGTTGGGCTCATAGTTTGAGGTAGTGAATGTCGGGTAGTTCGGATTCACTAAGGCTCGGGTTGTACGGCCATCCTCGGTTATACTATGTGTCGGTGGTAGTGAATATCGGTTTGCGCGTATTCACGATGACTCGGGTTGTGCGGTCATTTCGTTGTGAGATATATGGATTGGGTTGGTGGATTTCGGGTCGTGCGAATTCACTAAGGTTCGGGTTGTTTCGACCATCCTCCATATGTATTTTGGCTCGGGTTGTTTCGGCCATGTTGAGTTGTGATCTATCGGTTGTTTTATACACCGATGGTGGGGTCGTGAGGACCGTGTGGTTTGATCTATTGGTTGCTTTATGCACCAATGGTGGGGTCGTGAGGACCATGTTGTGGGAACTATCGGTTGTTTTATACGCCGATGGTGGGGTCGTGAGGACCATGTTGTGGAACTAATGATGCGATAGCCGTGTTTCGCTCATATGTTGTTACGGGTGTGACGATAGTCGATTTTGTACACCTTTGGATTAGCGTAGCCATAGTCATTTTGGGCGCTATCGGTTTTAGCCGTTTGATATGATATTACGGTAGTTGCGTATTGGTCGTGTTGCGCACTACAAGGGGCGTTTAGCGATTGATGATATCCGTAAGGATTCGTTTGGTTCGGTCTTCATCGTTTCGGATTGTCGACCTTAGGTTTGAGACGTGGTTGCTTTTAGCATTGTACTTGGTAATGGTACGTTAGAGGGTTGATATCTCGGTTCGAGGTTGGTTGAGTTTCCCGGTGTGCGGGATTGAGCATGGCTTTAATGCTCGGATGGTAACTTGATAATCGCGGGTGACGATTTTGGTTGTTAAAAGGTGATTCATTGGAAAGAGTTGCCTAGGAAAGTCGGTTTGGGACTTAAGTTGAGGACCGTGGAGTGTGGTTCGTTTGATTAAGTGACAAGGATCACGAGGACGTGATCGATTCTAAGTGGGGGAGAGTTGTAACACCCGAATATTTTTATACGCGAAAAATGGATATATATATATATATATATATATATATATATATATATATATATATATATATATATATATATATATATATATATATATATATATATATATACATATATATATGTATATACATGGGCATGGAGATTAAGTATAGATATATGTATTGGAATCGGGTTACGTGTGAGTTTATATTTATAGTAGAACAAGAAATACGCGGAGTACTTAGTGTACATTGCATGTATGTATAAGTGTATATATGTGTAAAAGGTGATGGGTGCGCATGCATGCAAGGGTTGTTGGTTTAGGTTCATTCTAGGGTTCCTAGAGGGGTTTATCTTGCGTAAACAAGTCGGTAATGGTACGTACGAGTGAGATTATGAGACGAGGATTGTTTAGACGAAAATTTGGAGCAGAACTGGTTAAACGTCACGCCGCGGGGAATTGGGTCGCGCCGCGACCATGCAAACAGAAAACTGGACAGAAAGCAGGAAAATCGAGGTACCAGCTGCCGTTATTTGTCGCGCCGCGGAGGGGCAGGTCGCGCCGCGACCTGTCTGGGTTCAGACTCGATTTTCAGCTTTTAAAGGGGTGTGTTCAAGGGCAAATTCGTCTTTTCACGTTTGGATCAGTTTGTGAGGATAAATCTTAGCCACTTATCACTTTTATTTCATTTCCTTTTTCCATTTTCTTTCCATTTATCCTCTCAAACATAAAACCCTCAAAGATTAAAGTGGAGATTTGGAGCTCAAGAGTTGTGATTCGATCTTTGGCGTAGTTGGAAAGTGTGTTCTCCTCGTTCTTGGCTACGTGGTGATACTAGTGGTAAGCTCTAACTCCGAAATTCGTTTTCGTGTTCATCATTCAATTTTAGGGCTTTTGATTGTATGATTCTTGATGAAACCCATTTAGTTGTTAATTGGAGATTAACACCAATACTCGGGTTTATTGTGATTATTTATCGGGTTTTGGGTTTGGTGTGCAAGTTTGAGTTTGAATGACTTGTTAATAGTGATTAATCACTAGTGTTAGTGATTATTGAGGTTTTGGTAATAATTAGGGTTCTTGGAGTTGACTAAATTTGACTAGAGTCGAATTTAGGGTTTGGTGATGATTTTGACCCGATTATGGATTAAACGAGGTTTGTAAACTTAAAATGGATTAAGTTGAAGCATTAAACCGATTTAAATTGTGTTTTAGTGTTAGACTAGTAAATGGCGAGATTTTGACTTAATGGGTCAAAACTAGGGTTTTGGTGTCAAAATGGGTGAGACGCGTGTTTAACACTTATGTTCGAGTTTAATTGGCGAGTTAGGACCGTTATCACTTGTGTTCGTGATTAATTGGTTAAGTTTGGGTGCGGTTTGTACTTGGAAGTGCATTTGGGTCGAGTTTGCACTGAGTGTCGAATTGGGTTGGTTTGTAAATCCAATCTAATTGTGTTGTGGTATTTATGTTAATAGAATAGGTACTTTCCATTGGCGCATTGCGGATTACTTGGAAGCTTTTCTCAAGACTTCAAGGTGAGTGTTAATATCCTATGTACATATGTATGTATAGGATGGGTGCGGGTCGGGTGAAGTGATTCTCGGTTATAGAGCTCACTTCACATATAGGTGGATTTGATGGACTTGTGTATAGGTCCAAATGGCACGGTTGTGCGTTTTGGTTGGCCACCTTTGGCGAGGTACACGTTTGTGTGCATGTTGTCACATGTGATTGTGATGTGGATGTTATAACCCAATGGCGAAGGGTTGATGTGGTTGTGATGAGTATGGCCCCGACGTGGTGGATTTCATAATCCCGTGATCGTGGGTTTTGGTATTGAGGAGTGAATCTCGGGTAGTGCGGATTCATGATGACTCGGGTTGTTCGGTCATCTTATGGTTGTGAAGTGAATTTCATTTTGTGCGAATTCACTAAGGCTCGGGTTGTCCGGCCAATGTGCGTATGATTGAGGTTAAGGGGTTAACCTTGTGTTATTATTATTGTGTTATTATTGTATTATTTTAATGTGTTGTTGTGTTGTAGCTAACCCTCCGGGTGTAGCTATTTGGCGTGGTTCACTTCGTTGTGGTGAACTTGTATATCGTTGTTGTATCTTAGCTTGTGCTTAGTGTTGTATGGTACGCCTAGTCTAGCTTGCTTTATTGCTTGGATGTACGGTATGCGGTATTTGTTATTTGTTGACGTGTCCATTTTATACATATATATGTATGTAGTATGTTAGCACTCACTAAGCGTTAGCTTACCCTCTCGTTGTTGACTCTTTTTACAGATTGCATGCTTGGCGGTTCGGGTGAGCTTGGGATTAGAGATCCTTGCTAGGTTGCTTAGAAGACCTTGCTTTTGTACTTGATTAGGATTTGGGTAGCGTTGTCCCAAATCACCATGCTCGGTTTATGACTTCATTAACGTATCGTTGTTCTGAAGAGTTTAAAATATTAATGTTGTTTTAAGTTATTAAACTTATTATTGTGTTAAAGACGTTTTGGAATTATTAATGGGACCTAAAGTATGAATTATAACGTATTAAAAGGAAAAAAATTTATGGGGCGGAACTTAATACGGGTTGGGTTGTTACAAGACTCCTACTCTAACCCATCTTTTAACAATATTAACATTGTTGTTCTTTTTAATAAGTGTTTTAGTTTCGACCTTATTTCTTCCAAAGTTTTGATTAATCATTCTTCTTGAAGGATTTTTTCACAAGTGACTTGATTTCTTTTCTACTTGTTTTAACTTGATTAGTTATGGAAGCCTTTGGTTTTGGTGTTTCCACTACTTTGGGTTTAACAAACACTATCGGCTTATGTTTGGATGATTTTACCTCAAGAGTATTTTCCTTGTATCATAGCCCTTGTTTGTTATTTGTTGGTTTTTGAACACTCAAAATATTTTCTAACACTTTACTACTTCCATCATATTTTGAAAACTTAATTTTATTTTCAAGTAGTTTGTTAGTTTTGTTCAAAGCAAGATTTTCATGATTTAAGTCATCACATGTAAGACATTCTTGTGAGTTAGATAATCTTTCTTTAAGTTGTAAGATTTCTAACCTAAGCAAGTTATTTTCTTCCTTTAGACTTACGTTTTTGTTACTTACTTTACTACTTAAGACACACAATTTAGCAAAGTTGTCAATACTAAACTGAAAAGAATTTGAAAGTACCTCATTGTCGGTTTATCTTACTTGCGATGCCTTGTCGTCATCACTTGGAATATCAATGGCCATAAGACATGTTTCCTTTCCTTCTTCTTGTGTGTCGTTTTCTTCATCATCACATGCACCTCCAAGAAAAGCCTTTTCATTCGTTCTCTTAGGACATTCACTTATCAAGTGGTTTGGGTCACCGCACCCGACACATTTTCGTACAAACTTTTTCTTGGAATCGAATGGCGTTTTCTTTTGTTCCATTGGAGGACGAACATGGTTTTCCGGCCTTTGATAAAATTTCTTAAATGAGCGAACAATAAATGCAAGTTGTTCATCATCATTTAGAATATCATCATCGTCATCATCGATGTCATATTCATCATGAATCTTGGCCTTTAGAGCGATTGACTTGTTCTTTTCTCTCTTGGACTTTTCTACTTCATCATCTTTATCTAGTATGACCTCATGTACTTTGAGATTTCCAATGTGTTCATCTAGAGTTAACTTCTCTACATTCTTTGATTTGTCAATTGCCGTCACATTTGGTCTCCATCTTAATGGTAGAGCCCTTAAGAATTTTCGAACATATTGCTTATCCGTGTAGATTGTACCTAGAGCTTTCAAACTTGAACATATATTGTTAAATCTAGTGTAGGCACTATCTATTTTTTCATAATCTTCAATGGCAATTTGTTCATATTTAGTTATAAGCAATTCTACTTTATTTTCTATGACTTGTGGGTTTCCATGATGGGTAACCATGATACTATCCCAAATTTCTTTAGCACTACCCATCATAAAAACTCTCTCATATTCTTTCCTAGGCAAAGCATTAAAAATGGTCATTTTAGCTTCATAGTTTTTACCTACTTCTACTTTGTGTTCCTTAGTCCATTCTTCCTCGGGTATGTATATTTTAGTTTTCTTATCATCACCAAACTTAAATGGAACATAATCACCTTTAGTAATAATGTTCCAATAGTCTATATCTTTGGAGCGGACATACTTTCAAATCGATGCTTCCAATAGTAAAATCCTTCACTTTCAAGAAGTGGAGGCCTTTGCATGAAGCATCCTTCACTATAGTTCAAGTCCTCAAATTTTTGGTCAATGATCTTAAACTCTAAGATTTGAAAAAATTAGTCTTAATTTCAAATTAGTAATTTTTGAAAAAACGTTTAAAGCAACCGCTCTGATACCAATTGTAAGTAACTAGAGGGGGGTGAATAGTTACTTAGTAGATTTTTAAAATTTTCTTTGCGTTTTCTTGAACTTGAACTTGATATAGTGTGACTTGAAATGTTTGTTCTCAACTAATACTAACAAGATATATGTATGTAAAGATGTAATCAAAAAGATAAGGGAAGAGAGAACAAACACAACGATTTATAGTGGCTCAGGAATATGTTAACTAATCTTCCTTAATCCACTCCTCAATTCTACGAATTGAGATTTTTCTTCACTATGATACTCCAAACTCGGTGGAGTGTCCGGAGACAACACTAGTACTTCGATATACCGCAACTTGTGAACCCTTATGTCCCTTTGAAGACTTCACAAACACCTATAGCTCTTACCATAAGATCCTAATAAACTATCCTAGTGAAAACACAACTACCTTCTAGATCCCTTTAAGAAGATAGTTTACAAGTAAACTTACAACTTAAGCTTACAAGTACTCTTGCTAGAATCACCCTAAAAATATTACAATTTAATTATAAGAATGATATAAGTAAGTATGAGAAAATATGAGTGCAAGAGGTGAGTCTTCAAATGCTTCAAGGCTTGGATTTTATAGGAAAGAGAAATCTGCCTGGAAGCTACACGGCTCGCTGCACGGTCGACCGTGGTTCGACCGTGTACCTCTGACATCTGATTCTTATGGCCATTTTTGACCTTTGAAAATTGTCATTTTCCTTTGTTGAATAGCTGCAACTAAAGACCAAGTATCTCTGAAATCATCCCTATTACCCCTTTTGTTTTGGACATAAGTATGGAGATTGACATGTCCATAAAAGAAGAAAGCCTTCAAGCTTTGACCATTTGTCATTGATTACTTAATGAGGTAATTGCAGAATTTTGTCTCTTGACAAACCATTATCTTCCAAAAACTTCATCAACCTTTCTTAATTACTTGTCATTTTGCTAATGGAGGTATATTGCCCTTTGGAACATTGTTACAACTCAAATGAACTAGTTTGAGTATAGTTTGAACATAATGATCCTTGTTACAATTTTGACTAGCTTGAACTAATCACATTTTCATACATGCAATGGTATATAGAATTAATGGGAGAGCAACTCTTTAATTGGGACTTCAATGACCATTATTAGTATGTTTAAATGACATTATGAGGTAGGATAAAAAGATATAATACTTGTGTATTTAATCTAAATTTGGCTTAAAATGTCATTAAGATGTCATTAGGTGTGATTAGTAAAAATTAACATCTTTTGGTTCAAAACTCCTTTGAGATCAAAGAGGGCAACTATCATAAGTATGCTTAAAAAGGTTTTATAAATTATAGATGCCTCAAAGTGGTCTAACTTAAAGTGGATGAATTTGGTAACAGAGAAAACTACAGTCGAGCTGCGATCGACCGTGAGGTTAGCCGTAGATTGACAGTTTTAGAAAAACTTGAATTCGTTGGTACAGGACACACACGGTCAGTTACACGGTTGACTATGGTGCAGTCACGTACCATTTTTACCAAGATGATTACTTATGCATTGGTCTTTTGCTAGAGATAGTTTAGGCTTATGAACTCATGTCGTCTTACATATGATTAACCACTTATCTCTTTTGTGCCATCATCAAAACAAAGTGATTAACTTTTGAATATTATGATTGAAATCTTAACCAACATGGGATATATGCAATGTTATTCAGTTATTCTTTAATATGCAATTTCTATTTATATTGACATTTTGATACATCCAACACTTACTAAGTGAAATTTTCAAGTATGTCAAGCTCGTAACTTAGGTTTATCAAGTGCTTACCTGTTGAAATCATTGCCATCGCTGCTAAACCAATTCATCATAATTAACCAATCAAATTAGGTCTGTAATTTTTTAGAAAAATGAATTCCAATTTTCAAGTTTATAGCATCTAATTGGTGTGTTTTCTTTGAAACTATACTATTTTCGAAAAGGTAATATCATCGAATATTAATCAATCTTAATGAAATATTCTCATATGAACAGATCATCTTTAATTAACTCGGAAAATTTACGGTACAAATAGAAGCTCACCTCGACTGATATCAAGATAAAGATATACAAAGGTAACAAATGAAATGCCTATTAGTTGTGCACGTATCCACAATGATTGACCTCAAGCACTTTAAATCTTTCACTACCGCCACCGGTGTTGAATAGCAGCTGCAAAAGAATTTTAATCACTCGCACTGCCAACAAATATCGCCTCTATCATTTTAATTTAATTATATACCTTTGTGGAGTCACATAGGTCTAACATTTGTGGTTGACCTTAAGTTAATGGCACAAATTTGAATTAGAATAAAGCAACTAATTAGTCAAATGAGAACTTAAAGTAAAGAAGAACAAAATGTTTGCTTCTAGTTGTAATCTATTTATAGTATTCTTCTAAGTTTGGTTATTATTCCAGTATAAGTAGAACACATGCATTCCATGTCTTTTAAAATTTATTTGTAGTATTAATTTTGTTATAACAAACATGCATATCTTTTATTTTGGTTTAACAGTAGATAGCATTAGGAAACAGAATATGGTGAAACATCTAACTTGCAAATAAGATGCATTAGGAAACAGAATATGTTGAAACATGTAACTTGCAAATAAGATGTTTAATTCATGTCTAGAGTAGCTATTTAGTATTTTTAGATGAGAGGTGTTTAGATAGAAGTAGTTTGGTTTGGGTCATTTATCAATGGCCTATTTCTCCCAATCAAATTTTGAGGGTAACATGTTGTTTCTTAAAGAAATGGGGAGTCAATTTTTAGATCTCGAAATGAACTCAGTTCCGTAGACAAACACTGAGACAATGGTAGATAACATAAAAGTGAAAATTAACTTACATTTAAAGGTTGCAATGTAAGTATTTGATTTGAAACAATTTGTAGCGTACTTTTTTGGACAAAACTTGTTTCGTTAAACGCAACCCGTCTGTTATGACCCTTGATAAAAAGATTTACCTGTTAAGATCCGAAATTTTTTTGACATCCCAAACTCAAACAGTGCACGGGGAGCTACCAATATTTACAAAGAAATTCCTACTTTAAGAATGTTATAAACCAATATGTATTAGAGCATAAAATTGGCCAATTTCAATGTACATACTTTTAGATTCTTGTTGGGTAACATCTGATTAATTAATAGGAACACCATAGTTAAAAAGAAGATGAAGTAAGGTCTGCTGCAATAAAAACAATACTTATAGTAAGTAATTTATTGTGGTTATAATATTATTAAAAAAGCATATCAAATAATCTGAAAAGATCTATATAACACAATAATTTCTAACCACTTCGATTCATTGAATTGTGATATGATAAATTAGCATTGTAGTTGGACAAACCAGGCGTTTGAAAAATAATTGAAGCCAGAAAATTTGAACAACCAAGAGTTAGATACTCAAAGTGACTAACCCATCTCGTGCCATAGTAATAGTCATCGTTGTTGTTGTTGTTGCTTCCATTACATAAGACAATGGCGTCCACATATGGCTCAAACTTGACTGACGACCTTTTCATTCATTCTTCACCTCTACAGGAAGGTTACCCAACCTTAACCAACCAATTTTTTTAATTCCAATTCTAATGATCCAAATAACTACTTTTAATCTGCATATCAGCACGAATTTAAGCACAAAATCTCAATATATGTCATAACGCCTTTTCTCCCATAAGTTAAGCAATACAGCATTAGCTTTACTAACATTATCAACATGAGAATCGAAAGATGTTATTTATTTTAGTCAATTATTATCATTTCAACAAAAAAAATTACATCAAGTCGTTGAAACATGTGTAAACAAAATTTAGTTTTACACATCATCAGTAACCATCATTATTATCAATTTATCATCATTACTACACATCAATATACAGTAGAAACTCGATAAATTAATACTCGATTATTTAATAAACTCTCTAAGATAATATTTTTTGCCGGTTCTAACTCGGGGATAGGGTGCTAAATTAATAATTCGCTAAAATTATAAGATAATAAAATTTTGATAATTTCTTTAGACCCCATATAAAATATAAATTAATAATTCCTTATACAGTATATAGCATATTACATGAATGATTTATGAAGGTTTCTTGAAAAATGACTCAATTGTCTTTTGTTTTTTGTTGAAATCAATTTCCCCTTGAATCTCGTCTCTAATTTTCCTGAGCATGGTAAGAACTTCTGGTGTTATTTTCTCATAGCTCAACAAGAAATTTTTCAATGTGATTGCCGCTTTAATAACTTCATTTCTCGAAGGGGGCTCCATTGTAGAACTTTCATCATCTTCTTTATCGATATCATCTTTATTAATTCCAATAACGCTTTCAATAATTCATTCATCAGTCAACAACTGTGCAACTACATTTTCTTCTGGGTGAGTCAGAACATCTTCGACATCAACTGCATTACGATAACCCAACTCTTTGATCAAATTCTGGAGTTCTTGAGTGCTTTCACCACCTTCATCTGAGTTCTCAAAAGTCATGTTATCTGTTGATCGAAGTTTACAATGACAAAAGCAGTTCGCAATTGTATTTGCACGAACATCCATAGTCCATGCTGAAATTGCAAGATTTATTGCATCTAATACATTTATTTTTGCTGGATTTGGAACCCCTAATTTATAGCCCTCCAAAAGGCTTCTATAAAATTGACGTAATGCATCTTAAGAGCTCGTATGATCCCCGCGTCACAAGGATGAATTTTTGATGTTGTGTTTGGTGGCAAAAAAAATAATTCAACATTTTGTAATCCTTCAATAATTTTTGGATGAGCAGGGCAATTATCCACAATCAAGAGAATTATTCTTCCAACCATTTTTTTTGTATCAAGTTGGCGAACATATTCTTCAAATAACACACCAGTCATCCAAGCTCATTTTTTAGCACGGTACTCATAGTTCAGACTGTTCAAGTTTACATTCTTGAAGAACCTTGGTTTAGCATATTTCCCAATAATCCATAAAGGAAGTTTTTCAGAGCCGTCCTCATTACATCAAATAGCAACAATTAGTTTTTCCTTGTCTTGTTTTTTCCCTTCAAGCTGCATTGTTGCAAGGGAAAGATCCGACCGAAGTCTAAAAAACAAACCTGTTTAAGATTAAAACATGTAAATAATTACATCACTAAAGTACAAATTATAAAATAAAATAATAAAAAATAAACCTGTTTCATCCATATTAAAGATGTCTTTCATTTCAAACTGATCAACTTTGTCTCTTATGGATTTTAATTTGTCCTTCATGCCCTCCATTTCAACAGATCCACTCTGTCCAAAACGCCAGAAATTTTTAATTCCATATCTTGCTTTGAACTTTCCAAGCCAACTAATAGAAAAAGTAAAGTCTGGAGTATCCACTGGATACATAGAGAGATTTTTCATAGAGATTTTTCATAGAGTAAAGTCTGGAGTTCACCTGTCATATTCACATGTTCTTGATATTGAAGAATCCATTCATAGAGAGATTATTCTAGGTCAGGAATTTTTGCCGGTTTGTGTCGCTTAACATCGTCTCTTTCGGGAGCAAGTGAAAGATACTCTAAAGACCGCTTAACTGTATTCGATATTGTCGCTTGACTCACCTGCAAACCATAGTTACTATGAACCCATTCTTGCAATTACTTTTGAGTGAGTCTTGGATTATCCTTGTTGTGCTTGCATAATGCTCTTCGAATCTCGTCTGTCATTGTTGTTTTTTTCACAACTTTAAGATGGGAAGCCATGTTGTGTGTATGATTTGTTTGTGTTAACCTATTTTGATCTTGTATTTATATAGAAATTTTTTTTAATGTCCATAAAGTGATACATTGAACACAAGAAGCATAATAAGGTGGGAGATTGAAGGTTTCTTTCAAATTGAGCCATTCATTTGATATACATGCATTGTATACAATAATTAAGTGAAAGGTTGAAAGGTGTTTGTAAACTAAGTATTCTACTATAAATTAATAAAATATTATTTAGTATATAAATTAATAATTATTAATTTATCGATTAATTAATAACTCTTTTAATTAATAAATTTGGTGGTCCCAAGTGTGACGACCCGTCCTTATCCTCCTGGACGAAGTCATCAACATTTGATCCCATTGCAATAATCGACTCCAAGTAATGTCCTTAAAATGAGCAATTGCACAGCGGAAGACTTAATTTTAACCTGAGAATAAACATGCTTGAAAGTGTCAACCAAAAGGTTGGTGAGTTCATAGGTTTATCATAATAATCATTTCAATATTTTAATAGACCACAAGATTTCATAATCATAAACATAATACACTCGCAAGTGTATGTAAAGCATTCTAAGTGGTTGAGCACTTGGTAACAATACTTAACATTTAATCAACGTCGCATATTCCCTTTATTATGAAATCTCACTACACCGTACCAAGTGTAGTCACCAAAACGAAGTACTGTGCAACCGTTGAATACTGGTCGTCCAGTCCGGTTGGGGTTGTCAGGCCCGATAGATCTATCAACAGGATTCGCGTTTACAATACCCATGTAAATAGTAGTTACCAAGCTATAGGGAAATATGCCAGTGGTACAACTCAACGTAGAATATATTTTTAAGTACTTGTGTCTATTTTGTAAACATTTATAAAAGCAGCGCATGTATTCTCAGCCCAAAAATATATATTGCAAAAGCAATTAAAAAGGGAGCAAATGAAACTCACCATAATGTATTTTGTAGTAAAAATACATATGACGACATTGAACAAGTATAGGCTTGAACTCGGAACTCACGAACCTAAATCATTTATATATATATTAACACACATAATTGTAATCAAACGAATTTATATAGTATTTGTTATTTTAGTAGATTATATGTTTCATTAATAAATTAATTAACTATTTTTATTCTATATACTTTAGATACATAATTGGTACTTATTATAAAAATATTAATATAGTTATGTCATATGTATTTAAATATATTTTTATATAACAAATATTTATTTGGTAAAATAATATTAATAATAATATATAAAAGGTGTATTTGATTAATAATAATAATACTAATCATGATAATAATAATAATAATAATAATAATAATAATAATAATAATAATAATAATAATAATAATAATAATAATAATAATAATAATAATAATAATAATAATATTTCATTTGAATCTTAATTATAATTTTAATTATTTTCATAATAATATATGTATTTATATTCCTTAATCTAAATTTAAGCTTTATATGTTATCATAATCTTAATTATCTCATCTTAACTATAATATATGATCCTTAAATTACAAGATCATAATCATAAGCATTATATTAAGTAAAAGCTTGGATCGAAAATTATACCCTCGATGTAGACGATCAAGAGAACAATAGAGACGAGCAATAGAATTGTAAATCGAATAACAACTAGATGGCGTGTGGTGGTGTTTGTCAACCCGAGACAGAAACAGGAGACGCGTAAATAGAAGCAATCTTGTTCGATTAAAACAAGGATAGCAGCACTAGTGACCCGAGTTGCAAGAAATGGCCCGACTACTTGGTTAGCTCGATAACCAATTTCAACAACTTAGTAATCGTTGTTGAGTTAATACCCATCAATTAGAAACCCACGATTTCTTTAGTTCACCAAAGACCTCATCTAATACATCATCATAACTCAATCGTGAATCACAATCATCATTCGTTATTATTATCAAGTCCTCCTCATCATCAATTCATTTATCATCATCATCATTAATTCATAACACCTTACATCATAATCCTTATCATTATCTAAATTTTGTAACAAGTGCTCGTGATGGTTTCGGTCCAATAGCACAAGCCATACATGGCCCAACGAAAATGGCAGTCCATCCGACACTCTTGTTTCACGGCCCAACAAACAAGAATTGGCCAACTAAAATTAATTGATTTCGGCCCAATCTAATTACGGGTCAGTATCATAATTTAATTAGGGTGAGTAGGTCTTCGGTTTTCAAACGAAATAGACAGGTATTAGGAAAACAAAAAAAAATATCGTGACTAAATAAAACAGCTGGAGAGTCACCATTCTTTGTGGGGTTTAACTTTTTAACAATTTGTCTGCCATAATAGGGGAAAGAAAACACGCACAGGAGTCTTGATTTGATAATATCATTCATCATTCAATTCGTGATTACATCATACGATCATCAACATCTCTGTTTTCCTTCATCACGTTTATGATTATTTCGATTATTATCAACGTCATTAATTTTATCGTGTATCATCATTTATCGTTGCTATTCAGGAACCGAAACAGAAGAAAACGGGAAAAATAGTTACAGTAGCAGTAGCGAAAAGGATTTGATGGTGATAAAAGTGGTGGGTTTAATGTTGATGGTTATGGGTGGCATGGTGGGTTTGTGGGTGACGGTTTAGGGTAACCAACAGCAATAGCATTTTAGTTTGACAGTAGCGTAGTAGTCGAGCTTATTAGCAGCAAAATAGGTGTGTCTGACTTCGGTTTAGTAACAGAAATAAAAACAAAAATCGTAGCAGCAGCCCTGTAGGTTGTTTTAAGCAATATGGGTTGGGTTTATATCGAGCAAAAAAGGGTAGCTGGGTTGATTTTGATTGCCAACTGCTTAGAAACAGAAGCAAGTACTAGTAGTAGTAGCAGTCATGATCTAAGGTGTTGTAAGATGGTTGAGTGGTGTGTGACGGTGTAAATAAAAAAAATGAGAGAGAAAGGAAAGTGAGAGAGAGAAACGTGAGATAGGGAGGTGGTGGATATTCTTGGTGATAGGGTGGTGTGTGATTGTTTATGATGATTCTATGGTGATTTAAGAAGTGATTCGTGGTGGTTATCATCGGTTGCAGAAACGACTAGATGGCGGATGGTGATGAGATTATAATCAAAGGTAATGGTAGCTTTGTTGTGGTGGTGGTTAAATGAATGGTCGTTTGAATGGGTCTTGAAGGATTAATTAGTAGGAGCAAGTTTTAGTCAGAAACAGAAAATGGTAACCGGTTAGTAGTGGTGGTGATTGATAGTTCACGGTGGTTCTTGATTGTTTAAGAAGGTGAGGTGGTGGTTGATCATTCAAATGGAGAATGAATTCCTATCTCTCTATCTATGGTGCAGATGGATGTATATATACATAATTCTAAACTTAAGATTAATATTAATAATAATATAATAATAATAATAATATATATTAACAATCCTAATATAAATCAACTTGAAAAGTTGAAAGGAACGTACAGCCTATCACACAGTAATATTAATAATATCACATGAATTATAGTGTCATGAATCCACAAATATCAAGAACAGGGTACAACCGGGTATTTGGCATTTTATTAAATTACGGAGTATTATATCGCGGTCCGTTGTTTACACAGTGGCGAACAAAAGTATTCAGAAAAATCCCCAGTTTTTATTTTAGTTATTTTTATTTATTCTAATCATTTAATATTTATTTTTAATATTCTTTATAGAGATATATTTTAAATAATAATTATTATAATATCCTATATTTATTTTATTTTACATAATTAATTTTAATAGCAACAACATATAATATTTCAAATTATATTTTCAATTATATATATATATATATATATATATATATATACACACACACACACACATATCTATTTATAATTAATTGTTCGTGAATCGTTGGAAGAAATTGAAAGTCAATTGAATATATGAAACAGTTCAAAAATTTTGAGATCCTACTTAACAGACATTTCTTATCGTGTCAAAAATATTACATCGTATCGAGAGTTTGGTTTAAAATTAGTCGAAATTTTCCGGGTCGTGACAGTACCTACCCGTTAAAGAAATTTCATCCCGAAATTTGAGTGAGGTCGTCATGGCTAACAATAAAAATATTTTCATGACGATGATGAGTTGATAAATAGAGTTCTATCATTTTTTTTTAATATAGATAAAACGATTCTATTACTCGAAGCGTACGAATGAAGCTATCACAAAAGATTGAGAAGTTTCGTCTTAACTTTTGACGTAGTCATGGTGGATTTCCGGAATTCAAGGAATTTAAAGAAAATCTTCTAAACATAAAGGGAACGTAATAGCATGATTAAATTAGCAAATTTCTAGAATCAAGAAAAGATAGGAATATCAAAAAAAATATTTCATTAATACGTTTAGAGATTATGTAGAATGAAAGAGTTATGTAACATAGCACATGATGAGGGCATGATATGTTAACCATCATCACGTTCCATTAGAAACTCAGCATGACTTACTGTAATATAATCACGTTGGCCAAGAGTCATTATATTATACTAACTCATGCTTCAATTCCCAACACTTCTCCACAAATCATTCATAATTCATACTTAGATTTTACAGAAGTTTCCAATATAATGGAATACTTAAAACACGAAGAGGTTGATAATTTCGGACAAGAATATTTATGAAAATATCCTCAGAAATATCGAAGATATTTTATGATGATATTTTGGAATTTCTAAGTTCAAAGGTTGGTAAAGAAAAATTTTCCGCAAGATTTTAACATGACTTTGGAGCAAGATATTCTCTAAAGATTTCATCGGATCCAGAATTACCTGGATTCTTTGAATATAGGGTTTAGTCCTTGTATTTATCCTTGGTCTCCTTCATGGTGTGCTCAATCCGATTTTTAGTACCAATTTTCTATCGAGCGTTTCTAACACTTCCTTCTTTATCATCAACTTTCGGCCATTAAGACCATCTACAACATGTGCTTCGTCAGCATTTTCAAAGTTAACGGATCTGGGTCATCGATTATCAAACCGAGGTGGTTTCAGGAGAATTGTATTTTTAGATGATTAAACGCTTATGGTAATATGGTGGAATATAAAAGATTCTCAAGTGACAATAAAGAGTACGCATATATATCGAGGTTATAATAAGGTTATTTCGAATGAAAAGTCGGAGTTGACTTGCTGGAGCTGTGACAAAATTTGCTACTTTGAAAGGGATTACCAAATCATTTTGGGTAATAATAACACTAAAGGAATTAGTACAGCTATGTTAAACGTTTACTCAGTTTCCGAGGGTTTTTCAGGTGTATAACTATATGCATCAATCTTTTCTTCCGTAGATGAAGTGCGGCTGGTTCATCCTCTCAATCGAGGTGTTTTCAAGAATCGTGAAAGGTTTGAACGCAGATTGTAATTGTCAAGATACGAATGAGGTTTAAGATGAAATCAAGTGGCAAACTTGAAGAAATGTTTAGTTTCATATGTTATAATCAATATTTTAGTTCATTTTAATTGTCCAATATTATTAGTCCACAGTCGATAGTCCACAGTTAACAGTCCAATAATTCATATATAGCTTAATATATAATGTTCGAATTAATTAATACATATCGTGACCCGTGTACCGGTCTCAGTATTGATCACAACTCAAACTATATATATATTTTGGAATCAACCTCAACCCTGTATAGCTAACTCCGTCATTTGCATATAGAGTGTCTATGGTTGTTCCAAGATAAATATATAGATGGGTCAATATGATATGTCGAAACCTTGTATACGTGTCCCGTTATTTAAAGTGCGTAAAATAAATACAGAAATTAAATGACGATAAATAAAATTGCGAGAATGTAAATTGCGATAATTAAATTGCGATGAATAAAATGTAACCAGTTAGCTAGGAACAGTTAGCTAGGAACAGTTAGCGTGGATTCTTAACAATATTTCAATTAGTTAATTCGTTTGTTTCTAACAAATTTTACTTTGCCCGATGTTTTCTTCATTATGCCACTTGTTTGATTTTGATAGATCAAAATCCAAATATGAAATTGAACGAAAATGGATTCTGTGGTGAACGGATACGTATATCTATGGATACAAGTAGGATAGTGACTGACTGTTTAATCAGAGTCGAAGAATGTACCGTGTAACTGATTAATGTGAAATCTAAATATTCCTCGGGTATTACCTACCCGTTAAAATATTTTCACCATTAATAGTTTGTACAAAAGAATTTTAATTACAATCTTTATGAAAATATACTTGCATATATATTTTCTTCAGATGTAATCGTGGATTTAATGAGTCAATAAGATATTAAACTCATTTGATTTATCGTTAATACTAGATTACATAATCTCTAAAACTTTTAGAAATTATATAGCCATATCGAGCGGAAATAATCGATATAGAACGATATGCAGAACGTAGATTAATGATATAGAGCGATATGTAGAACGATGGTTATGCTCGAGATACAGATTGTGATGTCAAGGTTGGTGATGCGGATGTTATTGTTAGTGGTACTGGTGCTGCTGGTACTGTTGCTGAAGCTGGTAGGTTTTGCACCATATTCTCCAAAGCCACTACTCGAGCGCAAAGCTTGTTGACTTATTACTCCGGGATGATTGTCGGTAGGAACGAGCGAATGAACAAGGTTTAGAATTAAAGATAGAAGATAATCGTGACGAGTTACCCTGGAGGTGAGGCTAAAAAGGGTGTTTCAGATAGGTTCAACGGTAAGTGCTTCAGGTGCTTCGCCGAGGATGCAGGTTGGTGGGTGAAAAGGATCGCCTTCTTCTTGACTCCATTGGTTAAGTCGACTACGTACCCATTAGATGAATTGGGGATGGCTGATTGTTTGACTCATTCTGGTGACACTGCTTTCGGAGCTTAGGTGAAACTCCATATCGGAATAGCTGTCGGACTCTGAGGAACTTGAACTAGTTACGAGTTTCATCTTGCACGGTTAGATAAAGAATTTTCGATATGAAATGATTTTCAGATGTCGAATGATATTCTAATTACATAGAATACCTATCTATAGTACAGAAGATCCTGTAGATTATGGAGAAAAATAAGGAAACGTGTCAGGCAAAGTTTACAGTAACTGATATGCTAGGATATGAATTTATCTATATACTATCTATCAAATAAGTGCAGGAAGTCGTGTCTAGACTTAGGAATGATAAACAGGCAATTTTCCACTAGGAATGATAAACAATACTTATAATATGCAGCTAAGGTCGAAGTCCGGACTTGCTAATGCATCCTAACAACTATCAGTTAGACACACTAATGCAAGACCTGATTCGCTAGGACCAATGCTCTGATACCACCTGTGACGACCCGTCCTTATCCTCCTGGATGAAGTCATCAACATTTGGTCCCATTGCAATAATCGACTCCAAGTAATGTCCTTAAAATGAGCAATTGCACAGCGGAATACTTAATTCGTACCTGAGAATAAACACGCTTGAAAGTGTCAACCAAAAGGTTGGTGAGTTCATAGGTTTATCATAATAATCATTTCAATATTTTAATAGACCACAAGATTTCATAATCATAAACATAATACACTCGCAAGTGTATGTAAAGCATTCTAAGTGGTTGAGCACTTGGTAACAATACTTAACATTTAATCAACGTCGCATATTCCCTTTATTATGAAATCTCACTACACCGTACCAAGTGTAGTCACCAAAACGAAGTACTGTGCAACCATTGAATACTGGTCGTCCAGTCCGGTTGGGGTTGTCAGGCCCGATAGATCTATCAACAGGATTCGCGTTTACAATACCCATGTAAATAGTAGTTACCAAGCTATAGGGAAATATGCCAGTGGTACAACTCAACGTAGAATATATTTTTAAGTACTTGTGTCTATTTTGTAAACATTTATAAAAGCAGCGCATGTATTCTCAGCCCAAAAATATATATTGCAAAAGCAATTAAAAAGGGAGCAAATGAAACTCACCATAATGTATTTTGTAGTAAAAATACATATGACGACATTGAACAAGTATAGGCTTGAACTCGAAACTCACGAACCTAAATCATTTATATATATATTAACACACATAATTGTAATCAAACGAATTTATATAGTATTTGTTATTTTAGTAGATTATATGTTTCATTAATAAATTAATTAACTATTTTTATTCTATATACTTTAGATACATAATTGGTACTTATTATAAAAATATTAATATAGTTATGTCATATGTATTTAAATATATTTTTATATAACAAATATTTATTTGGTAAAATAATATTAATAATAATATATAAAAGGTGTATTTGATTAATAATAATAATACTAATCATGATAATAATAATAATAATAATAATAATAATAATAATAATAATAATAATAATAATAATAATAATAATAATAATAATAATAATATTTCATTTGAATCTTAATTATAATTTTAATTATTTTCATAATAATATATGTATTTATATTCCTTAATCTAAATTTAAGCTTTATATGTTATCATAATCTTAATTATCTCATCTTAACTATAATATATGATCCTTAAATTACAAGATCATAATCATAAGCATTATATTAAGTAAAAGCTTAGATCAAAAATTATACCCTCGATGTAGACGATCAAGAGAACAATAGAGACGAGCAATAGAATTGTAAATCGAATAACAACTAGATGGCGTGTGGTGGTGTGTGTCAACCCGAGACAGAAACAGGAGACGCGTAAATAGAAGCAATCTTGTTCGATTAAAACAAGGATAGCAGCACTAGTGACCCGAGTTGCAAGAAATGGCCCGACTACTTGGTTAGCTCGATAACCAATTTCAACAACTTAGTAATCGTTGTTGAGTTAAGACCCATCAATTAGAAACCCACAATTTCTTTAGTTCACCAAAGACCTCATCTAATACATCATCATAACTCAATCGTGAATCACAATCATCATTCGTTATTATTATCAAGTCCTCCTCATCATCAATTCATTTATCATCATCATCATTAATTCACAACACCTTACATCATAATCCTTATCATTATCTAAATTTTGTAACAAGTGCTCGTGATGGTTTCGGTCCAATAGCACAAGCCATACATGGCCCAACGAAAACGGCAGTCCATCCGACACTCTTGTTTCACGGCCCAACAAACAAGAATTGGCCAACTAAAATTAATTAATTTCGGCCCAATCTAATTACGGGTCAGTATCATAATTTAATTAGGGTAAGTAGGTCTTCGGTTTTCAAACGAAATAGACAGGTATTAGGAAAACAAAAAAAATATCGTGACTAAATAAAACAGCTGGAGAGTCACCATTCTTTGTGGGGTTTAACTTTTTAACAATTTGTCTGCCATAATAGGGGAAAGAAAACACGCACAGGAGTCTTGATTTGATAATATCATTCATCATTCAATTCGTGATTACATCATACGATCATCAACATCTCCGTTTTCCTTCATCACGTTTATGATTATTTCGATTATTATCAACATCATTAATTTTATCGTGTATCATCATTTATCGTTGCTGTTCAGGAACCGAAACAGAAGAAAACAGGAAAAATAGTTACAGTAGCAGTAGCGAAAAGGATTTGATGGTGATAAAAGTGGTGGGTTTAATGTTGATGGTTATGGGTGGCATGGTGGGTTTGTGGGTGACGGTTTAGGGTAACCAACAGCAATAGCATTTTAGTTTGACAGTAGCATAGTAGTCGAGCTTATTAGCAGCAAAATAGGTGTGTCTGACTTCGGTTTAGTAACAGAAATAAAAACAAAAATCATAGCAGCAGCCCTGTAGGTTGTTTCAAGCAATATGGGTTGGGTTTATATCGAGCAAAAAGGGGTAGCTGGGTTGATTTTGATTGCCAACTACTTAGAAACAGAAGCAAGTACTAGTAGTAGTAGCAGTCATGATCTAAGGTGTTATAAGATGGTTGAGTGGTGTGTGACGGTGTAAATAAAAAAAATGAGAGAGAAAGGGAAGTGAGAGAGAGAAACGTGAGATAGGGAGGTGGTGGATATTCTTGGTGATAGGGTGGTGTGTGATTGTTTATGATGATTCTATGGTGATTTAAGAAGTGATTCGTGGTGGTTATCATCGGTTGCAGAAACGACTAGATGGCGGATGGTGATGAGATTATAATCAAAGGTAATGGTAGCTTTGTTGTGGTGGTGGTTAAATGAATGGTCGTTTGAATGGGTCTTGAAGGATTAATTAGTAGGAGCAAGTTTTAGTCAGAAACAGAAAATGGTAACCGGTTAGTAGTGGTGGTGATTGATAGTTCACGGTGGTTCTTGATTGTTTAAGAAGGTGAGGTGGTGGTTGATCATTCAAATGGAGAATGAATTCCTATCTCTCTATCTATGGTGCAGATGGATGTATATATACATAATTCTAAACTTAAGATTAATATTAATAATAATATAATAATAATAATATATATTAACAATCCTAATATAAATCAACTTGAAAAGTTGAAAGGAACGTACAGCCTATCACACAGTAATATTAATAATATCACATGAATTATAGTGTCATGAATCCACAAATATCAAGAACAGGGTACAACCGGGTATTTGGCATTTTATTAAATTACGGAGTATTATATCGCGGTCCGTTGTTTACACAGTGGCGAACAAAAGTATTCAGAAAAATCCCCAGTTTTTATTTTAGTTATTTTTATTTATTCTAATCATTTAATATTTATTTTTAATATTCTTTATAGAGATATATTTTAAATAATAATTATTATAATATCCTATATTTATTTTATTTTACATAATTAATTTTAATAGCAACAACATATAATATTTCAAATTATATTTTCAATTATTATATATATATATATATATATATATATATATATATATATATACACACACACACACACACACATATCTATTTATAATTAATTGTTCGTGAATCGTTGGAAGAAATTGAAAGTCAATTGAATATATGAAACAGTTCAAAATTTTTGAGATCCTACTTAACAGACATTTCTTATCGTGTCGAAAATATTACATCGTATCGAGAGTTTGGTTTAAAATTAGTCGAAATTTTCCGGGTCGTGACACCAAGTGTATTATTTTATAGAGTTTCTACTGTACCTGGAACATAAAAACCTAAAAAAGCACCATCTTTTGTTGCAAATTAAACCCTAGTATCATACAAAATCTCATTAAACAAAAATTTCAAATCATTCTTTTGTTATCATCCGTAGATTAGAAATCCTAAATTTGATAGATTTGTAACAAAACAAAGATTTACTAGTAGATGAAATTGAAAATCATTGAAAATACATAACGGTGAAGACGATTACATTAATGGTGACGATTGTGACGGGATAGTGCAAGAAGCGGCGGTGACGGCGGAATTTGCGGGACATCAAGAGCGGCAATGATCAATTTTAGCGGTGGTGTGAGATGTGTGTTTAGTGAATAAATGTTGCTGCAGAGGCATTTGGAAAAAGGAATTTGAAGATACCAGGAGAGATCAGGGGTTCTTGAAAAGGGATTGGAAACCCTAGTTTGAGGCGAGCGTGCGTAGAAGAAGAGAGGAGGAAGAATAATTCAAAAGTATTGGATTGAGTGTGGTTAAATAGGGGAGTGAGATGTCGTTTTTGTGGTTTTTTTTAAAGGGAACGACCAAACACTAGGTGACATTTAGTATATATAGAAATAATAATAATAATAATAATAATAATAATAATAATAATAATAATAATAATAATAATAATAATAATAATAATAATAATAATAATAATAATAACCTTTATCTCTATCATATATAAATCGTGGGATTAAATCAATACGTGGTATCCATTTAGTGGGTCCAAAAATTTCGGCACACGTGTCAGTTAAAAAAATAACCTCCATTTTTTTAGCCTAAGTTTTAATGACGTCTTCTGCTTATGCCACTTGTCCACGGTTCAAACAAATAACTTCAAGAAATCGTTCCTTCATCCAGATCTCCACGGTTAATTCAATTGACCACAAAATCAGTAGCCATACCATCTCTACTCTGTAAACAAATTGAAACAAGGTATGCATTCTCCAAGAAGTGGCGGTTTCAGCGGTCGTAGCGGCGGACAAAGCGGTGGCCGCCGTAATGATTTAATATCCTAAAAGTTTCAATCGTCGGAATATCTTTCATAATTGACAAATCGGTGAAGACTCCCTCAAACATACGTAATGGTGTATCCTAGGGGATACACGCATAAACGCATCATTTTTATACAGAAAAATAGATCAAGGAGCACAAAAGATAATAATATTTGGCGGTTTTTAGCATTTGCCGCCTAGCGTACAGCAGGCCGCCCATCGTCATGCGTAAGCCCTGCAGGCAGCTTCAATGCTTAAGCCCTTTTACTAGGCGCGTGAGCAGCATGTAGCCACGTCAGCACATGTCACTGACCTTCTAGATATTTCGCATAACTGAATTAATCAGCGATTGACACGTGTATCCCGAGAATTTCGGACATTCTACGCCTATAAATAGACCCCCTGGGTCACCACATTTCGGGAGATCTGATCTGAACTTCAGTTAGAGAGAAGTACACTTTCTCTCACACACAGTTCTTTCTAAAACATTAACCGCTTAAAAGCAGAACACTAGACGGATCAATTACAGATTGATCCACAGATTGATTGAGGCCACCCCACGGATCTCACATCCGTGTTCCGGGTCTGCAGAGATTATTTTCCGAAGACAAACGTCAATCAACATACTATCATTCTACGCATGCTCGGCGGATATTGTTCTTGTACTGTACCTTACGCCCAACAATATGTAAGTTAAATTTGCAAGGAACGTAATCCAATCGGTGAACATATTTAATACCTTTTTGTAATTGTGTAATTGTATGTTATGATCAAATTTTTGATTTATTCCAATCAAATAACCCTAATCTTTTTCGATTAGGGTTGAGTTTCATTCACAAATCACAACCCTTTTTCAGATTTCATGATAATATGATGTTCTAACGTAATCGAATGAGTTTACATGTTTATGAATTGCTCCTGTTTCAAATTGATATAAAATTCCCTAAATTAACCTCCTGCAACCTGCAAAACAAATGATGTTTCGAACCTGAAATATCAGATATGTTTTTGGAGGATATTAAAACTTCATCCAGCTGGTAAATTTAATTTTTATCTCTGTTCATGAATATACATGTAATTTGATTTTTTTTATTTTTTATTTAGTTAATTTAGGGTTTGAGATTGCGTGAATATACTGGTGGATGAACGGTTGTTACACATCATCGGAATAATAATGATTGTTTGTGTATCAACTGTTCTATCAGGTTTTTTAATCGAATTGTTTTTAGTATCTTTGAAGAAACAAGTGTTTTTGTTTTTGGTTTTTTTTTTTTTTTTTATTAATTATATGTTAGGGTACATTGTGAGTTACTTGAATAAGTTCCAGGAATTTTTATGAGGAATTATGATGCTGGTGGTTCTAGAATTCAATCAGGTTTCTAGACTTATTGTGCATCAATTATCTTCATGACATTGCTTTATTTATATAAAGAATTTTACTGACAAGTTCAAATATTTTCTTTCATTTTCAGCTTAGGATGATCTGGTCATGGTTTATATGATGAAAATGGATCCTATTGTTAAGATTATCATCAATCACAATAATGTCTCATTCGATTTCGATCATTTCAAACAACTATTATTCCTCTTACATTTTCCCTTTTGATAATACTGCGTTGTTGTTGTTGTTGTTGTTGTTGTTGTTGTTGTTGTTGTTGTTGTTGTTGTTGTTGTTGTTGTTGTTGTTGTTGTTGTTGTTGTTGTTGTTGTTGTTGTTGTTGTTGTTGTTGTTGTTGTTGTTGTTGTTGTTGTTGTTGTTGTTGTTGTTGTTGTTGTTGTTGTTGTTGTTGTTGTTGTTGTTGTTGTTGTTGTTGTTGTTGTTGTTGTTGTTGTTGTTGTTGTTGTTGTTGTTGTTGTTGTTGTTGTTGTTGTTGTTGTTGTTGTTGTTGTTGTTGTTGTTGTTGTTGTTGTTGTTGTTGTTGTTGTTGTTGTTGTTGTTGTTGTTGTTGTTGTTGTTGTTGTTGTTGTTGTTGTTGTTGTTGTTGTTGTTGTTGTTGTTGTTGTTGTTGTTGTTGTTGTTGTTGTTGTTGTTGTTGTTGTTGTTGTTGTTGTTGTTGTTGTTGTTGTTGTTGTTGTTGTTGTTGTTGTTGTTGTTGTTGTTGTTGTTGTTGTTGTTGTTGTTGTTGTTGTTGTTGTTGTTGTTGTTGTTGTTGTTGTTGTTGTTGTTGTTGTTGTTGTTGTTGTTGTTGTTGTTGTTGTTGTTGTTGTTGTTGTTGTTGTTGTTGTTGTTGTTGTTGTTGTTGTTGTTGTTGTTGTTGTTGTTGTTGTTGTTGTTGTTGTTGTTGTTGTTGTTGTTGTTGTTGTTGTTGTTGTTGTTGTTGTTGTTGTTGTTGTTGTTGTTGTTGTTGTTGTTGTTGTTGTTGTTGTTGTTGTTGTTGTTGTTGTTGTTGTTGTTGTTGTTGTTGTTGTTGTTGTTGTTGTTGTTGTTGTAGTATCCTGCTAGGCTTCAGTTTAATGACATATTCTTAACCGATTACCGTCTTGAAGTTACATTCAATAGGATGGTGATCTTTATCATTCTAAATTTTGTGGTCAAGTTATTTTGGTGTTAGATCATGTCTATTAAAGTTCCTTAAACGCTTAGTTCACTTATTGTGATTTGTTGGAGGACGTACTTTTGCTAAAGTGTTTTATGATTCGATTCATAATGTTGTGGTGTTTTTCAATTTTTATCATGAATTATGATAATACTACGTAACTGTTACTTTTCTGTCATGAAGGCTTTAGTTTACTAGAAATTAAATGAATCAGAGTTGACATTACAAGGTTATAGTGATTGTATTTTAGTACTATAGGAGACGTGTTATAATGAAATGCACAAAGTTCATTATGGCTAAAGTTTATGTTTTCTTGCATCTACTTTATGGGTTTAACTTAATATTTAAAATTTGATCAAATGGGTTGATCAAGTAGAAAGTAGTTGTTGAGATATTTCTTAAGTGATGCCTGTAGTTTATAAAGTATGACCATAGTGAAGTACAATGAATACTGATAGCTGTTTCCAATACATTTCATTTTCATTTTTGCCATTATGGTCTTTTCACATATCATTCCTCGGTGCATAATCTTCTTTTGTTTTTAATGTGATGAGAACTAACTAAGAGTCTGATTACTGATTTCATTGTTTATGTTTTATCTTCAAATTGATTTACTAAGCAATGTGATTATGGTTCTTCCTGTATTGCAATGTTAGCATGACGTTTGTATGTAATACTATTATTGGATATTTTATTTGCAGTTCAATATATTGTTTCCACCTACCAAGTGTGCAGTCCTCTATTCCCCATTGGTTAGTTGGTCCGTCTGAGGTACTAATCCATTCTCTGGTCTCAAATTTATATTACTTTTGCAGTAAACATCGATATTTATAGCGACACAATATATCGTTTATTGATTATGTTGTACTAAAGAAAGCAAAGTGTGGTTCATATCAAGAACTCAGGTACTTTTTAGTTTGTTGTTTTATTGGATTTATTATATAGGTATGTTCTTACCCTTATTGAAGTTTGCAAATCCATGATTTTGATTTGTGTTGAAGATAATGGTGTTAAACAATTACACGGGAACAACTATTTTTCTTTTTCTATGTTCATGATTTACTGCTTAGTCCTTGCACTAAGTTATATTCTATATATCTAAATTCAATTTATACTAACAGTGTAAGCTTTCACTTCTTCCTTTTTTATCTTTGTTCCTATAAAGTCTTAGATTAATCAGTCATATAAATTAAAGAGTTCTAAAATGCTTCGAAAAATTGGCTGGGCACTTTAAGATGGATCAAGTTGGTTGGGGCAAATGGGAACACTTCATACTCGATACTCTTCATTAGGTTACCTGCAAGATTATGTCTTAGCTGAAAAGCAACATCAAAATGTACAGTCACGAAATGAATATGGTGGTGGTTAAGCCGCTTCTTTAATTTCTTTTTGCATTTTGTGTCTTTGCTAATTTTATCGATTAGTAATTGAGAAGTGACCTGCTCCAACATAATTTTTTCAGCCATCTATCTTATTTGTGCTTTTTTCAGTGAGTTAACACTGAAATCCGAAGGAAATAGACTTTCTGAAAAGTCAAATTGCAATGTCAACAAGGTGAAAGTCAAAGTTCCAGGTAGACTAGAGGTAGACTAGACTGGTCAATAATCTTTTTGCACAAAGTTGTTGTATATTGGAAATGGGCGGCAATATGCGCATGAGATGGACTGAACATAAATTACAAGATGTTAAGTTAAAGTGATGATAAGGTATTGAACTATGATATTATTTGATAGCTTATATATAAATACAAATAAACGATATCTTTAATGTTATTATAAAAAACAAATTTAACATCATACTTTCAAAAAGAAAGGTATGTATCTGTCAATGAAAGAAAGGTAGCATCTAAATTTATGCTTTGTTCGTTATATGTATTTGTCTTCTGCTTATGTTATTACTTTTTCATTCTCTATTACATGTAAATTGATATAGGGACGGGCTGAGACTGTCATGAAAGGTGGCAACATTCAACTTCTTTTTGACCTTGCAAGATCGTGGAAGGAAGGGCTTTAATCAGAAGCAACTAAGGTTGAATCATTAGTGTTTTTTTGGTTCATTGACCAATAAAGTATAAAGGAATATATTGTATATTGTAATCTAATGATAATGATAATATGATTGTTATTGTAGGCTATTGCAAATCTTTCGGTGAATCTCACCTTTGCCAAATCGGTTGCCAGATGGCTTTGGAATCTTTCTGTAAGGGAAGCGTTTAAGGTTGTTCGTTTTCATTTTGTTTGTCAAACATGGTTACGTTTGGCTTTTAATTTTAATGTTGATCATATGAATAATAATCTTTACGATTGACTCAACTCTGCTAAGTAGACGACAATGGTAACGTGGCTATGGCTCCCGATGATTTAGACGGGACTTTTCCCATATTTTTTGGATAATCGCATTGCTGGTCAACACGTAAGAGAATGTACAATTTCTTAAATAATTAAATCTTGATGTATGTTTTAACAGAGAAAAGAAATTACTTGATAGATACTACTTTAACGGGGAGTTCATATTGTAGAAATTCTTGTGATGCATCTGTTGACAATTTCCGATTGAACGCAGCAAACATCATGCTTTTATTTGTATGGTTTGGAGAGTGACTAAAACTTTTTAAGTATTCACTTTTCTATTTAATATGTTATATTATATTATATTATATTAAAAGCTGAAATCACGTATGACATTTTAGGTTCATTGTAATTGTATCATATACCCAGTGTTGTAAATCTCCCGAGGTGTCCCCCGAGATCTCGTTTTTAGAAGGCAACCGAGACGAGATGTTCATCTCCCGAGATTTCTCGGTCAACGGGGTCAAACCTAGTCTAAGCCACGATTTCTCGAATTTTCCTGCTAATTTGTAAGATTTTCTTGTAAATTTCTTAATTTCTAAGATTTTCTCGCTCATTTCTCGGATATTTTTTGTAAAATCTCGTAAAAAAGTATATAAATATACATATATTTAGGTTTTTATGTATATTTTTATTAAAAAAAACTATAAAGTCAACGTAAGTCAACGTCCGAGATCTCCCCGAGATTATTCCGAGATGCCGAGATCCCCCTAAAAAAGTCCAAACGAGATCTCTCCGAGATCCGAATTCTCCAACCTTGCATATACCTAATCGGTACCAATACAAACTTTTTCAAATACTATTTTATATTTTATAGAGCTGTCGTCTAGCGCACAGGCTCTTAATAAATCTATATCTTAATAAGAAAACAAAAACATGCTTACTTATAAATTATAATAAAAACATCATCACTCATCGTAATGATCAATTCAATATGATTCAGTATCTTGAAACATATATCCTAACACCATATAAATGTCATCTCATTCTGATTATATATAGTGGTAAGTTTGGTAAATTTGTTCTTTACTTTTAATTTTTTTTGCTTTTAATCTATTCATAAATTTTGCTTGGTGGCGATTATAGGCTCCACTTCCTCAACTCAAAACATCCTAAGAAAGTGATGGCGATATCAATTTTTCGGATCACAAACGGATGACAACTCAGGTGATACTGCATTTCTATCCTTTATCTCCAACTTACGCTGGATCTACTTTTTGCCTTTGGGGTTCTACAGTTGTTTGAGTTTCTATTAACGATTGTTGGTGGTAAAAATATCGTTAAGCTGAGTTCTAAAGTGCTACCTATGATTCTAATACTTCCTTATGAGCAGCTCACCTGAATATTATTTTATTCTTCAGGCTGCCATGGGAAATAATTGTGCCGTTGGTCCTTCATTTCACCCCAAAAAGCTAACAGCGTCCCTCAAGTTTTTTTTTTTTTGGCTTTCAGCGTCCCTCTATTATCCCATTTAAGCATACCGAGTCCCTCCGTCAACCTTCCGTTTAAATTGGACGTTAAGTGCCATCACGTGCTTGAAACGTGATGGGTAAAATCGTCTTTTTATCCTCACCTTCATCCCATATTGAGAATCTGTAAACTTATCACAAACAAATATCATCAGATCTACAAAATTTTACAATCAATCTTCATCATCAATCATTATTCCATCTTCATCAAACAACATCATAATCACATCATCTCTTAATCATATCAACAAAAACAACATCGCACAACTTATTCAGATCTAAACAGCAATAGAAAACAACCCATCTTCATATTTATCAACGTGTTCTTCAATTTGGGTGTTTTCTATTCTATGATTTTACAACAAATCGAGCCTAGATCCTTGTTCCTTATCATAAACCGAATCATCAAACCTGATTTTCAGATTCGAAATCATCAAAAACAGATCGTGTTCTTCGTAGCCCGAAAAGACGAATGGCGTAGGTCCATGGAATAATCCAGAATGTTTTTGAGAAAATTAAATTTTTTGAGTTGTTCACAATATGATTGTGAACGTTTCTGCAAATTTTTAGATTATAATTCGTTCATTTGATCATTAATTCGTTGAGTCAAAGCTGGAATCTAAAAAGTCAAAGTTTATTTCTAAAACTTGAAATCTTCAAATTATATCAAATCAAGAGGTTTTACATACTGAATTTAAGTGTCGAGAAGGCAAAGGAAGGATTTTGAATCTGTTGTGGCTTCAACGATATCTTTGGAACAAGAATTTAGATTTCGAGTTTTTTGCGGCAGTAAATTTTTTTGGATTAAATATTGAGCTCTCATCATCTTTTCATCAAGAAAGTTTCATCTTCAATGAGCTTCACGACTTCTTTCGGGTAACTAAATCTTCCAATTGCAAGATTTTTATTTGGCGTTATTTGATTAATTTTTGGGATTTTTAGATAGTGTTAAGAGTTGATTTTCACCCTCATGTATCCTTTATATATATCTGTGTATTTCGGATTCAAATATAGGTTTTGTATTGTATTGATTGTTGTCTACAATAATTGAGTTTGTGAAAATATTGAAATTGTGGTCTATGTAATGCTACTGATATATTTTATAAAAGAAGTTAGGGTTTTAATTTTGGGAGAAAAACATCTCACATTCAGATGAAAAAGAAGAGAAAGAGGTTTGAAAGTTTGTTGAGTATTAAAGTTAAGGTTTTAATTTGGGGATGAAGATGAAGGTAAGATGATGAAGATAAAAGAAAAGAAAGATCAATTAAAATAAATGAAAAAGAAAAGAAAAGGACAAATAGATTAAAAGGACGAAAATACCCATCACGTTTCATGCACGTGATGGGACTTAACGTCCAAGATTAACGTCTGACTGACGGAGGGACGCGTAATCAAAAAAAGTGAATATAGAGGGACGCTGAAAGCCAAAAAAAAAAAACTTGAGGGACGCTGTTAGCTTTTTGGGGTAAAATGGAGGGACCAACAGCACAATTATTTCCTGCCATGGTCAAGGTTATCCACACTATTTGGATAATAACAGGGTTCTGTTTGGTTTCTGGAACCCTAAGTGTCCAGGGTTAGAGTCTTATGTCAGTGTCTTGGTACTGTTACAGGCTTAATATATGTTGTTGGTATGAGATTGTTTGTGCTACTAGATGTTATCTCAAGGGGTATAAAGATGGTAGGTTAAATTGTTGTAGTCAACCAAAGTCAAAGGTATATGGTCATGTTAGCTGCTACCTTAGTTTTGATTATGAGATGGCTTCTAATAATTTTCATTGGCTAAATAAATGTTAAGCCTACTACTACTGTATTTCTATATTCACTACTACTCTATTTCTATATTCACTGTTACAAGGGATAATGTTGATGGTGGTCTGATCTTAATTATTATGTGCACTCCAAAAAATCAACGAGTTAGAGTTTTGAAGATTAACAATGGTACTCTTGTCATAAGTTGTTGGAGCTGCTTTCATATCTAAAATAGGGTTTGGGTTATCTCAATAATGTGGTTTACCATCATGCTAATGGTTCGATGCAAATGGTTATGGTGTTACTATCTATCTATAGTTAATATTAAAATACTATAATGATGATGTCATTATTAAGCTAATTCCTTTATTAAGAAAAAATAAAAATAAAAAAAAATTAAGCATGGTGAATGATGTCATAATTCTAAATAAATTTGAATTAAAATTAAATCTTACTGTATTAATTAATTATTATTATTATTAAATCTTATTAATAATAATTTTAATCATTAAAATTAAATTATTTTGATATATTTTAATTAATTATTTTGAATTGAGTACGAAAAAGTATATAAAAGTTAGGCAGAAGAAAATCAATTCTAAATATATATTTTAATTTACACTTTTAAAATAAAATGACAACCAATATTATCTCTTATGATTGGATGTGGATTGTTTAATATGCATTTTAGGTGTTTGATGAAATGTTCAGCTGACGAGTTTCTTAGTCGGACTCTGTGGTTCCACGGATCATTAAACTAAATAACTTAAGTATTTACGTTTACTTAATACCTACAACATATCATTAAACTGTTTCGTTTAAACAAACTCGTAATTCCACGGATCATTTTACTAGTTATGTTTATTTTGCTTTGTTGAAATTGCTCAGTAACCTCAATATTGTGAATTGGGTGATACTTGGACTCCTAAAAGTCAAAGGGTAAACGATTTGGTCAATTAAAATTTGTTAGTCATTATTGTGTCATTTGTAAGTGTTATGGCTTTCACTATGAACACCCCTTGGGCTCTACTATTCGGTAACTTATTGATTTTTTTCAATTTTTGATTATAATTTTATCATGCGGCATGCTGTTACTTTCGCTGTGAACAATGTCAATGTCAAATTATCTAAATCGCTCTTCATTCGCTTATTATGCGATTATATTGATCCATTTCCATGTTTGGTCACTTGATCCTAACAAATATGTTGTTGATGAAGATGAAAATACTTATAGCTGTCGTGTTTCTGGTATATATGTATATCAGATTAACCGTTAGTAACTTTTCCTATAATATCGTTATTGCATATATAAGTTTAAAAACCAATAATATTTGCGGATGAGTCCTTGTGCAACGCACGGGACTCATAAATCTAGTATAATAATAATAATAATAATAATAATAATAATAATAATAATAATAATAATAATAATAATTAATGATAATAAATATGCTAACGTAAGATAAAATAAACCTAAACGAATTTATCATTTTATTAGTAAATTGAAGTTGATTTACCGTTGAGCAATAAGACTGATACTAACCCGGCGTGAAATCAAACTCGTCAGATGATGTGTCGCCATTTAACGGAAAGTGACGCCCCTAACCGGGCGTCAAAAACTGACGGAGTAGGGCGTCAGTCGGAGATTTGACCTGCACATCATGTGGCGTGAGATGAAGGGGGACCAATCAAATAATTTACTTTCTGTTTTTATTTTGTTTTTTGTTATTTATTTATTTTTCCCACCCAATTTTCAATCAGATTTTACCACCTCACCCTTCAAATATTTGACACAAAAATTTGACATTTTGGGTTAACGGGGGTCAAATACAGTCACAGTTAAAAATCCACTTTTTCACCAAAAAGTGCACAATCCGACTCTGACATCACAGTCAGGGTTAGAAATAGTCTACTCGGAATGTGAAACATATATAGTTTTGAAAACATGACTGTAAATCCCAAGATTTAATGCAAAATTTGCGTTACATATCTTCATCTCATAAAACTCAATTTATACGTGTTCGTAATTCGTAACTCATTCACAAATTCACTAAAATAAATTATTCTCCCCGGACTCTTACAAAGTATTTGGAGGGATAGTAAAACAGATACGTGCTAGAAGATATCGACGGAAACCAAGAATATTTTTAGATCACGCTTCAGTAAAAAACTCATTTTCATTTCAAAGGTAAAATTCATCCGAACTTTAATTTTAATCAGTTATCCATTTTTATAATTTTGATGAAACGAACTGACAAATCAACAATTCAGTGATGATATGGGAAAGTTTTTGAGTTTGGGTAGATGGCTCACTAACGAATCGTATTCTGGAAATAATACACTTGGTGTACTATAATAGGATGATATATCTAAAAGTTATTTGACCGATGATCAATTTAACGAAACTGAAACGTATTCTATATTGAATTCAATGGAAATTTAAAATGAAAAATAAAATAAAATGGTTTATATATTACGCGAAGATCTCTTGATCATATGGTTATTTTTCAAATGTTGCAGTTAAAAATCTTAGCTAATGAGCGATTGAAACTTAGAGATACAACATGCAAGTATAAATAAATTGTTTATAATGAACAAACTTATAAAGGCGATTTGATATATTTAGAGAACGTTACAATATATATTGGTATTAAGAATTTAGGTAGCAAAAAAGTTTAAACTCCACGCAATTGGACTAAATTATTTTTATGTAGGCATTGTGGAGACTTGTGAGGTATCTTTTCAGGATTTGAGAGCTTTAAGCCCAAGTATTAATGTTCATATACTTTTTTTTTTTTTTTTTTTTAGTGTTATCTCGATTTTGATTATTTTGTTAGTTTGACGTCATTGCTTGTGTGTTCTGATTCTTTCTATATCTGCTAAAGTAAAAATTACGAAGCTTTATAATTTGTAATAACTTTTGAGAAAAACGTTTGGTGGAAAATGATTTTGAATACTTTGCGATGATTATTATCGAAATTTTGACAAAATCTTTGTGAATTATGATTTTCGAAAATGTTATTATTTCGAGCGTTTTTAATTCGTTTGATTACGTTCTATATCCACTGTGGACACAATATGATGTGTGGTTGGTTTACAGGTTCATTGTGCTACCATTGAACTCCAACCATAGAACTCCATATTTGTAGACAAAAATAGGTTTACCGAGTCAATTACTTGTGTCAACTTTTGTAAAGGTACCTTCGAGAAATAATTCATTACTTATAATAAAAAAGTTGATGATGAATTTTTTTTTACCGATGAATTTTATTTACCGATGAATTGATGATGTATATAGTGTAATGATAAATTGATAATGGATTCATAATGTAGAATAGTTTTGGGGTTTTGTAGTCAGTCCAATGTATAATAATAAATGCCTATAAGAAACCGTTATGAGATTGGAATTTAGTAAATCAGAATTTATTTATTTTAATTCTTTTCGTACATGATAAATAGACCAGGATTCGAAACTAGGAGTCGAATCATGTTGACAATCTTTAAATTCAGCAATTAACGATTATCATCAATTTATCTTTTTGCAGCTTGTTGTGTTTAAAATAATCCATATTGTTTGATTAAGATACAATGGATCTGTTAGAGGCATATCCGGAATTACTTGATATTGTTGCTCTGAAACATATGGAAAATATGGATTATTTTGAAGATTATTTCAATTTCTCTGGGGTATGTAAGTCCTGGCATTCGATTGCCGTTCAAGCTGTAAAGAAAATTGAAGTCTCATACTCTAATGGACTTCCTTCACGGTTTCCATCTCTTTTGCTTGGAGAGAAAAAAGAAGATGTTGAATTTCGTGAATTGTTTTTCCTTTCGAACAATAGCATCCGTAAGATACGACTTCCAGAAGCATATGGTAAATTTTATGTCTCTTCATCTGGGTGGCTAGTAACAGAAGATGTTAGAAGTGATTATACTACTAAACTTATCAATCTGTTTTCACGTGAAATCATCGATTTGCCGAATATGTTTGAATATTTAGATTATGATGACAGAATCCGAAAACTACTCTTCTCTAGACAATTGCCAGTGTTGGTGGTGTTATGGGGATGCACTAAATTATGTTTTTGTCGTATTGGAGATGTCAATTGGACATCTTGTGAAACAAGTTCGTGTGGGGCTATACACGATATAACATATTATGACGGGCGAGTCTATCTCCTCGATGATTGCTATTGTTTAAAGTCATGTGATGCTCGTGGAAATGGCCTGGTCATTGTTGATGTTTCACAACTACCTAAATGTTTCCATAGCAAAGAACTGGAACTAGTTTATATTATAGGATTATATGATGGAACGAAGAAGTTGTTGGTTGTCATTAGACAACTATTGACCATATTAACGCAAGATGAGATAGATGGTCATGGAGTCCATCATATGACTTACAAGACAAAGAATTTTCGAGTTTTTGAGTATGATTTAGAAGATGGAAAATGGTCAAAAGTGAATGATCTTGTTAAAAAAACTTTGTTTTTGGGATTTGGTTCATCTTTTTGTGTAGAAGATACTTCAGGGGTGATCAAGGGTAATTGCATATATTATACCGAGCATAGCCCATTATGCTTTCAGAGGTGCTTTACAGATGAACATGATAAGTTGTACCGTAACAAAAACAGTTACAATAGCAAAACTGGAGCGGAATGGGATATGGGGATTTTTCATATGTGTGACGGAACTATCGAGCCTCATTTCATCGAAGAATCATGTAGCGAAGTCGACCCGCCAATTTGGCTTCAATCAATGTAGTTTTTATACACATTGCTGTTCTTATTTTTGTTTAAATCAATTCATAATTATGTTTACGACACGAAGATAAAATTTTCTTGCTTTTTGTTAATTTTATGACATTTTTTCTTTGTTTTTGTTATCCTCGGTCTTTTAGTTCTGTACATGGCTGCAAAAGTTAGGTTGTCGACGTTATTCTCATTTTTCCTTCATTTTGATGGGATTATGCTCTGTAACAGAAGTTTTAGATGTTAGTTTGTCTTGAATTGGTTTGTTTTTTACTAATATGATGTGCTTACAGGGTTGGAATAGTGCTCGTTTAACTGAAGCGTGGGGACTGTCTTTTTCAGAATCTTAGGTTGTGATCTGCTGCTTTGTTTGTGGTGTGGAATCTGCATTTTTTTTTTTTTTTTAGTTTGTGCTATGTAAATTTATGCGTAAATGTGTAGCTGTTTTCATACCTGGGTTAGTTGGTTTTACAGTTTATTGAGCTAACTACCCGGATGATGATAGACAACATTAACCTCTTTCACCTAAATAAATCTGAAAATAAATACTAATTATATTATATTGGATGAAATCTATATATAATGATTACTAAAATTTCTAGCCTCTTATAATGGAGTTTGTAAGCGTTTTCCAATAACAAATTAATTTAAAAGTGCATCTGATTCTTGTATGGTTGTTGGTGATATGTTGATTGAAGATCTATGAAATCCAAAGTCTTAAACCGAGTAACTTCGAACCACGAATAAAGGTCGAAAGCATCCTTTATATTGTTAAAATAATAACTTTAATGCATAACTGAGAAAAATAATTCAATTGATCATCATCAAATATCAACAAACAGACGTCTTGCATAATAACGTACACTCCAAAAAAGTTCATGTTATTAGAACTATGCAATGGAGTGTACGTTATTATGATGTGTACATTATTATGAAAAGTAAATTCTTTGTATGCCAATTCTATCTAGACCAGGATAAGCTAAATTTTTTATTCGATTAACTAAAATATAAAACATGAACATAAAAAATACGTGCATATACATATTCTATTTACCAAATTCAAATTAGAACCTTGATCAAGTAATTGTACACGCATAACGTCACTTGTTAATTTCATTCAATAAAATTTGAAGTACTCAAACAAATAAATTTGCTGAAATTCTTATATACAAAGCAATTATCTACATTAATTTACACTCAACAATCTACATATACATTAACATTTCACATAAACCCAACTCCAAACTAAAAACTGTTAACATCTTCAAGCGAAACTAAAAATTCAAATGAAAACCAACTTAGTAATTCCATTTCACCCAAATCATTGTGGGTCATGTTGGGAAATTACGGCCTCACTAATTTCCACCACCCAGCCCAACAATAATAGTAAAGAAATAAGAACAATACACAACACAAGATTTAACGTGGAAACTCCAAAACAGGAGAAAAACCACCGGCCCCCAAAGAGAGAAATACACTATATCACAAATTGTTACAATGATATAGACGACTCTCTTAAGCCAACTACACTCTCCAAAATATTTAACTAATACAACTCTCAAACAAGGGTAAGAAAGAAAGAAATAATCAAATACTTAAAGTGTATTGATTGGTGCAATTTGGAATGAAGACTTAGCCCCTCTTATATAACCAAGTCACTCACCCCTCACATCTTCCTCCCACCAGTGTGGGATAAACATATCTTCTACTAGCCAAAATAAACTAACAAATCTCCACCTTTTGGATAGAAGAAGATAACCATGCTTCCACATTGCAAGGATAACCGATGTAGAAGCTTCCTCGACGACAACTTCAAGATCCTCATCTTCATGCCGTTGACATTATCTCCCAAGAGACAAAACTTGCATCTTCATCGAACATTGTCTAAACCGACAATCATTGTCATCACAGACAATCATAACTCTTAACAAGAATTATCATACTCCACCATTAAGAGTATAGCACTTAGAATATCACATTCCAAGCATTTCACCTCGGCACATGTTGTTGAACAACCAGCTGAAACTTTATGGTGCAACTTCCTTGTTTGGCTTTCCCGAAAGTCCCATCAGCTACAACATCAGTTTCCACCACACAGCCTGCATCAACGCCAAACCAATGCCCATGTGTAATTGTAGAACCGCTAACGAACATCCCTTTCCACGGTGGCGCGGACACACCATGAGGATGACGTGACTTCAGAGGAATTCGTCACTCTCCGTAACAACGGAGACAATGTTAGCGTCTTTGGAGCCATTTGCCGGATTAGCTCCACCGGGACAATTAACCCTTACATGTCCAGTCTTCCCGCACTTCCAGCATGTCAGATTCTTTCTAGAGTTTCTCTTCTGCCTATCCGAACACAACACTATCGTATCTCCTGATGACGAGACCCCGTTACCTTCCAGTCTTTTCTCCTCGGATAGGAGCTTGCTAGTAACGTCTTCAAACTTCAGAGTTTTCTTTCCATACATCAAAATAGGTTTCATGTGTTCATAAGACGATGATAAAGATAATATCAACCTCAAAGCTTTATCTTCATCATCCGTTTTAACTCCAATAGCCTCCAGTTCTGAAACAATACCGTTAAGAATACTTAGATGATCTGAAATCTTTGAACCCCCATCCATACGCAGAGTATGAAATTGTTCTTTAAGACACAACCGATTTGAGATGCCCTTGCCCTGGTACAACTGCTCTAGTTTAACCCAAAGCTCCTTTGCCGTTGATAACCCGTGCACATTTGCAAGCACGTTCTTTGCAAGACACAAACGAATCGCACTTGCTGCCCTCAAATCCATATCATCCCATTCTTCTTCATCGAACTTACTGCTAGAATCACTGCCAGGAACAAGGGTGGGTTTACCCTTCAAAGCCTTGTGTAAACCGGACTGAATCAACACATCCTTGACTTGAACCTGCCATAAGCCAAAATTGATCATCCCATCAAATTTCTCTACATCAAACCTCATTGGACTGAACTTCGACATCGTATCCGTATCCTATAGACAACAACTTTCTCTGATTTTGCTCACGTTTCGAATAGCCAAAAGATGTAGCAGGTAGCCAGGACCCTTTAAATCGGAAATCCACAACTAGGCCACTAACAAATCCAACTATTACTACGAATCAGAAAAAATATTGTCTAACCAGACACCCTATACGATCAATAGAACTCGTTTCTGATGTGGACGATCCACTCACGTGGCAACCACAGAGCATACTCCGACTCCTATAACCGAGACCCCCGTCAAACCTGACGCTCTGATACCAGTTGTTGGGAAATTACGGCCTCACTAATTTCCACCACCCAGCCCAACAATAATAGTAAAGAAATAAGAACAATACACAACACAAGATTTAACGTGGAAACTCCAAAACAGGAGAAAACCCACCGGCCCCCAAAGAGAGAAATACACTATATCACAAATTGTTACAATGATATAGACGACTCTCTTAAGCCAACTACACTCTCCAAAATATTTAACTAATACAACTCTCAAACAAGGGTAAGAAAGAAAGAAATAATCAAATACTTAAAGTGTATTGATTGGTGCAATTTGGAATGAAGACTTAGCCCCTCTTATATAACCAAGTCACTCACCCCTCACATCTTCCTCCCACCAGTGTGGGATAAACATATCTTCTACTAGCCAAAATAAACTAACAGGTCAGTCAGTTTCGTGGCTGAAATCGTTTATTGCACACTTCTATCTCCTTATTATACACTAAAGTAGACACTCGATCTAACCATTACAATTCCACGTGCTCTAACATCTCGAGAATAAATATAGATAAAATATTAAGGGTGCGTTTGATAAACCTGAATGATTTAGCGCTGAATAGTTCATAATTTATATGACTCAAATGTTCTAAATGAAGTTGCTTCTGAATAAAAATATCCTGTTTGATTTGAATGAATAATGCGAATGATGTAAAAATTACCTTATTTACGTTGACGTTAATATAGTTATTTAATAAGGGTCCATGATGTAATTTAAAGAACATAGTACATAAAATTTAGATGTTTAATGGTTAAGAGATGGTTCTAGCTCTGAATGATGAACCATTCAACACCATCTGTCATTCAAAGGTAAGAAACAAACGCGTTAAATGTTGCATGATTCAACATTCAGTACTGAACCATTCGACTAAGAGGTAAACAAACGCATCGTAAGATTGAAGGCGACGCTGGTAGCTTAAATCTTAATTTAAGAGAGGATGACCCATAAAGTGTTGACTAATGTTTGTGAAGAAGGAAATTTAAAAGGGCAACCAAAGGTGGAGTATAGTTGATAATTAATCTATCTAATTTAAATACTCCTAACTATTTTCATTTATATTACCATTTCTTTCCTAACTAGTTCATAACCTGCGGGTTTGCGGGTTTTTAAAATTAGTGATTATGAAAGTTCGTTTGAAAAGTAAGCATAAATGTTATGCAACGAATAATCATTGCCAAATGGAAAAAAGAGAGAAATACGGTGGAATATAATCCATAACGTTAATAAAGGACATGTAAATTAAATTAAAACAGTTAAGTAAGACGAAGAATGCAAAAGTTTAATCAATCAATATCAAAGAGGCATATATTTGAATAGTATAGAGAATAAACGGTCATTTCATATTTATGGACGTGTTTGCAAGCATAGTTTATTGCTCATATTCTCTTGAAGTACGCGTTAATGGACAATAATGATTCTGCAAATTGTTTAGTTGCAAACATCTGTTGAAGTTTACTCAAAGTGTTTATACGCAACTGATCAGCCTGCAATGTATGAAAAGATGGTAATTGTTGAAAACTATAGAAGCAATATTGATGTTTACTTTAACTAATATTAAAAAAATAATAAAAGATAATAATTAAGTTCGATAATGTGAACAACCTTTAAATAACATTAGAAAAGATAATAATTATAACTTGATGTAAATAAGTTTTCATAGAATTGAAATTTCCCATGAACTTTGAAGAAATAATTGTGCCGTTGGTCCCTCCATTTTACCCCAAAAAGCTAACAGCATTCCTCAAGTTTTTTTTTTTGACTTTCAGCGTCCCTCTATTATCACCTTTTTTGATTAAGCGTCCCTCCGTCAACTTTCTGTTAAAAAAGTCCGTTAAGTCATAGCATGTGACTTGCATGTGAGGGTAAATCAATCTTTTTACTCTTTTCTTCACTAAACACTAAGGACTAGTGACCCAAAAAATTCTTATACATATTATTCCCCTTCATCTTCATCTTCCCTATTCATCTTCATCTTCCCTATTCATCTTCAGCATTTAAAATCATAAACCCTAATACATATTATTCACATAAATTCATTCCCTAGAGTATTTGGTAATACATATTCGTTGACCCAAAACAAATGTAATAAAACAAATTTGATCTAAAACTCAAAATGATTTGTAAACAGATGGTTTCATCGAATATATACAGTAATATCAAATGTAATAAAACAAATTTAAGTCACTTTCGTCTTTCTTTATCATGTACTGTAAAACAAGTAATATAATAATTTAATTTAATTTCATCCAAATATTGAAAAGTAGTCCTACAGAACATAAATTGAACTTCAACATTTAAATCTCGATTGAATGTTTATTTGATGATGAATCCCTTACAAAAAAATATTATAAATCCTTCACATAACCTTTGCCAACCATAAACATCAAGGATTGCTCGAATTGGATTCATGAACATGTGGTTGACTTTTAACTCCAAAGTTTGACCTTCAAATTCAATCTCAAATCATGATGATATGATCTGAAGTTTTGCAGAAACGTTCACATAATGATTGTAAATGACTTTGTAATTTTAGTTTTTGCAAAATTATTCCGAATTTTTCCGTGCACCTACGATTTACGTTGTTTCGGTTAGTGATTAACACAATCTGGAAATCGATGAATTCGTAACTGTTAATTGTAACTGAAGATCATCGAGTGTTCGTTTTTGGTTCTAGATCGTGAATCCGAGCTCCGTTTGAATTTATAACCTCCAAATTAAAAACGCCTAATTCGGTTTAAGCTTTGCGGTTAAGGAGATGAAATTCATCAACGAATTTGAATCTGAACGAACTTCGATTTGTTTTTGTTGACCTATGAATCTAACTTGCGGATGATGATGTGGTGATAAATTGATAATGATCAGTTGATCAGATGAAGGTGAACAACAATCTAATATTATGATGAAGATTGATTTGTTTTTAATAATAGAGAGATACAATATGATTGATGATAAAGAGATATACAGATCTAGTCATCATTAATAAAAAGACTGATTTACCCTCACGTGCAAGGCACATGCTATGATTTAACGAACTTTTTTAACAGAAAGTTGATGGAGGGACACGTAATCTGTAACACCGGCCATTTTTTTTTTTTTTACAAACACAGCGGAAGACTTTATTAACAAATACAATATAAGTCACGTCATTACATTAAACCGTGTAATTACATTTAAGTTTACACAACGGTGTTACGTTATTACAAAACATTATTTATACAAAAGTCCACATCAGAGTTGGGTTGTCAAACATGTCTTCTGGAACAGCACCCATCCCGACTAGCAGTACCTAAACCTGCAAGGGGAGAATATGTGGGGGATTAGCGCACCGCTAAGTGAATGGAATCTATCTAACAAATATAGCTTAAGCCACACACAAGCTATATACTAACAACATCACTTGCTAACTACCAACTAGCATACAATAAGACAATACGAGGATCGGCGGCTTGTACGAGCACACGACTCTCAGCTGATCGGGCCTGAGTCTACCGATAGTCCCTGCTACTCAATTCACAGTATAGTTATCCTGATGCAGGGGGTGCATCGTTCACACTATACTCCACAATTAGTAGCCTATGGACCCAACCTCCCCTAGGCACGGTTAACCTCATACGGACTCTAACCTCTCCTAGGCACGGTCTCGAGTCCCCAGTCTCCCTAGGCCCGACTGGTGCCATTCACACAGTGTACACATAATTCACATACAACATTAGGCCTACTATATTATTCTAACATGGAAATTTCTACACTATTCATGGTAAAGGAGTCAATTACAGTAGCATGATATGCTACTTAAACTTTATCCGAAGATAGACCCACTCACCGATTACCAGCTATAGTTCAATTATCTTACTTCTGAGCTTCTTTCTTGTTCTTATTACAACAAGCCCAGGTTTCAGTCTGTTACAAATCCACCCCCTTAAATAGATTCCGTCCTCGGAATCTGGTCTTGGTCAAACAAACGAGGGTAGCGGTGAAATGTCCCGTTCATATTGATTATAAACGTTCCATATTAATTGATTTCATTGCGAGGTTTTGACCTCTATATGAGACGTTTTTCAAAGACTGCATTCATTTTTAAAACAACCATAACCTTTATTTTATCAATAAAGGTTTCAAAAGCATTACGTAGATTATCAAATAATGATAATCTAAAATATACTGTTTACACACGACCATTACATAATGGTTTACAATAGAAATATATTACATCGACATATGTTTCTTGAATGCAGTTTTTACATAATATCATACAAACATGGACTCCAAATCTTGTCCTTATTTTAGTATGCAACAGCGGAAGCTCTTAATATTCACCTGAGAATAAACATGCTTTAAACGTCAACAAAAATGTTGGTGAGTTATAGGTTTAACCTATATATATCAAATCGTAACAATAGACCACGAGATTTCATATTTCAATATACATCCCATACATAGAGATAAAAATCATTCATATGGTGAACACCTGGTAACCGACATTAACAAGATACATATATAAGAATATCCCCATCATTCCAGGACACCCTTCGGATATGATATAAATTTCGAAGTACTAAAGCATCCGGTACTTTGGATGGGGTTTGTTAGGCCCAATAGATCTATCTTTAGGATTCGCGTCAATTAGAGTGTCTGTTCCCTAATTCTTAGATTACCAGACTTAATAAAAAGGGGCATATTCGATTTCGATAATTCAACTATAGAATGTAGTTTCACGTACTTGTGTCTATTTTGTAAATCATTTATAAAACCTGCATGTATTCTCATCCCAAAAATATTAGATTTTAAAAGTGGGACTATAACTCACTTTCACAGATTTTTACTTCGTCGGGAAGTAAGACTTGGCCACTGGTCGATTCACGAACCTATAACAAATATGTACATATATATCAAAGTATGTTCAAAATATATTTACAACACTTTTAATACATTTTGATGTTTTAAGTTCATTAAGTCAGCTGTCCTCGTTAGTAACCTACAACTAGTTGTCCAACGTTAGATGTACAGAAAAAAAATTGATATATATTATCTTGAATCAATCCATGACCCAGTGTATACACGTCTCAGGCTAGATCACAACTCAAAGTATATATATTTTTGGAATCAACCTCAACCCTGTATAGCTAACTCCCACATTACTGCATATAGAGTGTCTATGGTTGTTCCAAATAATATATACACATGGGTCGATATGATATGTCAAAACATTTGCATACGTGTCTATGGTATCCCAAGATTACATAATATATTAGAATACATGTATAATACAATATAAGTTAGCTAGGATCTGATTAATATAGATTTGTTATCAATTTTCACGTTGCTACAACAAGAAAAATTATCCAATCTTGTTTTACCCATAACTTCTTCATTTTAAATCCATTTTGAGTGAATCAAATTGCTATGGTTTCATATTGAACTCTATTTTGTGAATCTAAACAGAAAAAGTATAGGTTTATAGTCGGAAATATAAGTTACAAGTCGTTTTAGTATAGGTAGTCATTTCAGTCGAAAGAACGACGTCTAGATGACCATTTTAGAAAACATACTTCCACTTTGAGTTTAACCATGAATTTTTGGATATAGTTTCATGTTCATAAGAAAAATCATTTTCCCAGAAGAACAACTTTTAAATCAAAGTTTATCATAGTTTTTAATTATCAAACCCAAAACAGCCCGCGGTGTTACTACAACGGCGTATATCCGGTTTTACGGTGTTTTTTGTGTTTTCTGGTTTTAAATCATTAAGTTAGCATATCATATAGATATAGAACATGTGTTTAGTTGATTTTAAAAGTCAAGTTAGAAGGATTAACTTTTGTTTGCGAACAAGTTTAGAATTAACTAAACTATGTTCTAGTGATTACAAGTTTAAACCTTCGAATAAGATAGGTTTGTATGTATGAATCGAATGATGTTATGAAAATCATTACTACCTCAAGTTTTCTGGATAAAGCTACTGGAAATGAGAAAAATGGATCTAGCTTTAAAGGATCCTTGGATGGCTTGAAAGTTCTTGAAGCAGAATCATGACGCGAAAACAAGTTCAAGTAAGATTTTCACTCGAAATAAGATTGTTATAGTTATAGAAATTGAATCAAAGTTTGAATATGAGTATTACCTTGTATTAGAAAGATATCTTACTGTAAATAATAAAGATTTCTTGAGGTTGGATGATCACTCTACAAGATTGGAAGTAATCTTTCAAACTTGGAAGTATTCTTGATTTTATGAAACTAGAACTTGTAGAATTTATGAAGAACACTTAGAACTTGAATATGGAACTTGAGAGAGATCAATTAGATGAAGAAAATTGAAGAATGAAAGTGTTTTTAGGTGTTTTTGGTCGTTGGTGTATGGATTAGATATAAAGGATATGTAATTTTGTTTTCATGTAAATAAGTCATGAATGATTACTCATATTTTTGTAATTTTATGAGATATTTCATGCTAGTTGCCAAATGATGGTTCCTACATGTGTTAGGTGACTCACATGGGCTGATAAGAGCTGATCATTGAAGTGTATATACTAATAGTACATACATCTAAAAGCTGTGTATTGTACGAGTACGAATACGGGTGCATACGAGTAGAATTGTTGATGAAACTGAACGAGGATGTAATTGTAATCATTTTTGTTAAGTAGAAGTATTTTGATAAGTGTCTTGAAGTCTTTCAAAAGTGTATGAATACATATTAAAACACTACATGTATATACATTTTAACTGAGTCGTTAAGTCATCGTTAGTCGTTACATGTAAGTGTTGTTTTGAAACCTTTAGGTTAACGATCTTGTTAAATATTGTTAACCCAATGTTTATAATATCAAATGAGATTTTAAATTATTATATTATCATGATATTATGATGTACGAATATCTCTTAATATGATATATATACATTAAATGTCGTTACAACGATAATCGTTACATATATGTCTCGTTTCAAAATCATTAAGTTAGTAGTATTATTTTTACATATGTAGTTCATTATTAATATACTTAATGATATGTTTACTTATCATAATATCATGTTAACTATATATATAACCATATATATGTCATCATATAGTTTTTACAAGTTTTAACGTTCGTGAATCACCGGTCAACTTGGGTGGTCAATTGTCTATATGAAACATATTTCAATTAATCAAGTCCTAACAAGTTTGACTGCTTAACATGTTGGAAACACTTAATCATGTAAATAACAATTTCATTTAATATATATATAAACATAGAAAAGTTCGGGTCACTACAGTACCTACCAGTTAAATAAATTTCGTCCCGAAATTTTAAGCAGTTGGAGGTGTTAACGTATCTTCTGGAAATAGATGCGGGTATTTCTTCTTCATCTGATCTTCACGCTCCCAGGTTAACTCGGGTCCTCTACGAGCATTCCATCGAACCTTAACAATCGGTATCTTGTTTTGTTTAAGTCTCTTAACCTCACGATCCATTATTTCGACGGGTTCTTCAATGAATTGAAGTTTTTCATTGATTTGGATTTCGTCCAACGGAATAGTGAGATCTTCTTTAGCAAAACATTTCTTCAAATTCGAGACGTGGAAAGTGTTATGTACATTCGCAAGTTGTTGAGGTAACTCAAGTCGGTAAGCTACTGGTCCGACACGATCAATAATCTTGAATGGTCCAATATACCTTGGATTTAATTTCCCCCGTTTACCAAATCGAACAACACCTTTCCAAGGTGCAACCTTAAGCATGACCATTTCTCCAATTTCAAATTCTATGTCTTTTCTTTTAATGTCGGCGTAGCTCTTTTGTCGACTTTGGGCGGTTTTCAACCGTTGTTGAATTTGGATGATCTTCTCGGTAGTTTCTTGTATTATCTTCGGACCCGTAATCTGTCTATCCCCCACTTCACTCCAACAAATCAGAGACCTGCACTTTCTACCATAAAGTGCTTCAAACGGCGCCATCTCAATGCTTGAATGATAGCTGTTGTTGTAGGAAAATTCTGCTAACGGTAGATGTCGATCCCAACTGTTTCCGAAATCAATAACACATGCTCGTAGCATGTCTTCAAGCGTTTGTATCGTCCTTTCGCTCTGCCCATCAGTTTGTAGATGATAGGCAGTACTCATGTCTAGACGAGTTCCTAATGCTTGCTGTAATGTCTGCCAGAATCTTGAAATAAATCTGTCATCCCTATCAGAGATAATAGAGATTGGTATTCCATGTCTGGAGACGACTTCCTTCAAATACAGTCGTGTTAACTTCTCCATCTTGTCATCTTCTCTTATTGGCAGAAAGTGTGCTGACTTGGTGAGATGATCAACTATTACCCAAATAGTATCATAACCACTTGCAGTCCTTGGCAATTTAGTAATGAAATCCATGGTAATGTTTTCCCATTTCCATTCCGGGATTTCAGGTTGTAGTAGTAGACCTGATGGTTTCTGATGTTCAGCTTTGACCTTAGAACACGTCAAACATTCTCCTACATATTTAGCAATATCGGCTTTCATACCTGGCCACCAAAAATGTTTCTTAAGATCCTTGTACATCTTCCCCTTTCCAGGATGTATTGAGTATCTGGTTTTATGAGCTTCTCTAAGTATCATTTCTCTCATATCTCCAAATTTTGGTACCCAAATTCTTTCAGCCCTATACCGGGTTCCATCTTCCCGAATATTAAGATGCTTCTCCGATCCTTTGGGTATTTCATCTTTTAAGTTTCCCTCTTTTAAAACTCCTTGTTGCGCCTCCTTTATTTGAGTAGTAAGATTAGTATGAATCATTATATTCATAGATTTTACATGAATGGGTTCTCTGTCCTTTCTGCTCAAGGCGTCGGCTACCACATTTGCCTTCCCTAGGTGGTAACGAATCTCAAAGTCGTAATCATTCAACAATTCAATCCACCTGCGCTGCCTCATGTTCAGTTGTTTCTGATTAAATATGTGTTGAAGATTTTTGTGGTCGGTATATATAATACTTTTGACCCCATATAAGTAGTGCCTCCAAGTCTTTAATACAAAAACTACCGCGCCTAATTCCAAATCATGCGTCGTATAATTCTGTTCGTGAATCTTCAATTGTCTAGACGCATAAGCAATTACTTTCGTTCGTTGCATTAATACACAACCGAGACCTTGCTTTAAGGCGTCACAATATATCACAAAATCATCATTCCCTTCAGGTAATGACAATATAGGTGCCGTAGTTAACTTTTTCTTTAACAATTGAAACGCTTTCTCTTGTTCATTTTTCCATTCAAATTTCTTCCCTTTATGCGTTAATGCAGTTAAGGGTTTTGCTATTCTGGAAAAGTCTTGGATGAACCTTCTGTAGTAACCAGCTAGTCCTAAAAACTGGCGTATGTGTTTCGGAGTTTTCGGGGTTTCCCACTTTTCAACAGTTTCTATCTTTGCCGGATCCACCTTAATACCTTCTTTGTTCACTATGTGACCGAGGAATTAAACTTCTTCCAACCAAAATGCACACTTTGAAAACTTAGCGTACAATTCTTCCTTCCTCAATACTTCTAACACCTTTCTCAAATGTTCACCGTGTTCTTGGTCATTCTTTGAGTAAATAAGTATGTCATCAATGAAAACAATGACAAACTTGTCAAGGTATGGTCCACACACTCGGTTCATAAGGTCCATGAACACAGTTGGTGCATTAGTTAAACCAAACGGCATGACCATAAACTCGTAATGACCGTAACGTGTTCTGAAAGCAGTCTTTGGAATATCATCTTCTTTCACCCGCATTTGATGATACCCGGAACGTAAGTCAATCTTTGAATAAACAGACGAGCCTTGTAGTTGATCAAATAAGTCGTCGATTCTCGGTAGTGGGTATCGGTTCTTGATGGTAAGTTTGTTCAACTCTCGGTAGTCGATACACAACCTGAATGTACCATCTTTCTTCTTGACAAACAAAACAGGAGCTCCCCACGGTGATGTGCTTGGTCAAATGAAACCACGCTCTAAAAGTTCTTGTAATTGGCTTTGCAGTTCTTTCATCTCGCTGGGTGCGAGTCTCTAAGGAGCACGAGCTATTGGTGCAGCTCCTGGTACAAGATCTATTTGAAATTCAACGGATCGATGTGGGGGTAATCCCGGTAATTCTTTCGGAAATACATCGGGAAATTCTTTTGCGACGGGAACATCATTGATGCTCTTTTCTTCAGTTTGTACTTTCTCGACGTGTGCTAGAACAGCATAGCAACCTTTTCTTATTAGTTTTTGTGCCTTCAAATTACTAATAAGATGTAGCTTCGTGTTGCCCTTCTCTCCGTACACCATTAAGGGTTTTCCTTTTTCTCGTATAATGCGAATTGCATTTTTGTAACAAACGATCTCTGCTTTCACTTCTTTCAACCAGTCCATACCGATTATCACATCAAAACTCCCTAACTCTACTGGTATCAAGTCAATCATTAATGTTTCGCTAACCAGTTTAATTTCTCGATTCCGACATATATTTTCTGCTGAAATTAATTTACCATTTGCTAATTCGAGTAAAAATTTATTATCCAAAGGCGTCAATGGACAACTTAATTTAGCACAAAAATCTCTACTCATATAGCTTCTATCCGTACCCGAATCAAATAAAACGTAGGCAGATTTATTGTCAATAAGAAACGTACCCGTAACAAGCTCCGGGTCTTCCTGTGCCTCTGCCGCATTAATATTGAAAACTCTTCCGCGACTGATATCGCGTATTTTATACACATTTTCATTAGCGATATCGGTCACATTTTGGTCCATTCGGATACGATTTGGCGGTTATATTGATCATATTGAGATTTGTTCGAGTTTAAAAAGCTAAGTGTTGAAACGTGGTGTTTTATGGAGTTTATAAGGCGTTTTGTTAGTTTGTTATTGCTAAAGGCGCACCGAGGATGAAAACGTTAAGTATTTATCGGGTATATTGGGTTTTGAGTGAAGAAAGAGTGTAAAAAGTCGAAGGAACCAGACGCAGTGTATCGTCGCGGCGCGGAAAGGGGCCTCGCGGCGCGACATAGTACTAGTTTCCAGATCAGAAAGTGAGTTAAGAAGGTAATTATTTTATGAGTATCTCCGCGGCGCGACCAATAACGTCGCGGCGCGACACCTCTGGCGGTTCAGCTATTTTGGCAAGTATAAAAGGCCCGAATTTAACCTTAAATAATTCATTATCGTATCCAGACGAATTCCAGCCACTTTTTGACGAACTTTGGTGATTTTTGGGGATCTTCAAGGTCATTCTAAGGTACCAATCATTCCGGGAACAAGTCTCGATTCGTTTATCTTTCAGGATTCAATCTTTGATTAGGTTTATTCTTTTGTTATCAACAATGAATTTCTCTATTTCTTTGATTGTTATTTTGGTTTTAGCCATGATTGTAGGCTAAGCTTTTAATGTTTGTCTAGACTGAATATTTGCAAGTGTTTGGATGAAACCTTGATGTTTTATTAATTGATGCATGATAATTATGAGTTTTGATTAAGAACCATTCTTGTGGGTATTGATTATTGTTACTAGGTTGATTAGTGAATCTTGTTTGAACAAAGGGAACCCTGTTTCAATTTAGTGATCTAATTTCTAATTGATTTGTCTTAACCGATTGGGTGCTTACTGGACCAAGGGGGTAAACCGGGTAACGTAATTGAACAAAATAGGGGTGAATTGTGTGGAGCGAACGCGTAACCAATTGAATCTTAATCTTATAATTAGCTAGTTACTAAGTCACAAACGAAAGATGGTATTTGGTGAAAGGGAACCCTAAGCCAATTAATCCTAGTTTGACGTGTTTGCTAAAAGAGAACTCTGGGTAAACCGACTCTGTAATTGCGTGCATTGATTAATAGAACTAGTGCTTAATAACAAATCATCCAACACTGCGAATAGGATATCTAGGCGAACATTCTTTTATCCATTGAATTCAAATATCTTTACTTTTCCGTTGAGTCTGCATTTCTTTTACTTAAACTTAAAAACACAAAAATATTGTCTTTTACTTTTTAAAGCTATCTTGATTTGGCTAATCGTTAAATAGCCGCAAAACAAACTATCTCGTATTTTCAATTTTCATAGTTTAACTTAGTTTACTTTTATTTGCAAACTTAATTCTCACGTTAATACTGTCCTTGGAACGATACTTGGAATTACCATTTTTATACTATTGCACGATCGGGTACACTGCCCGTAAGTGTGTAGTAATCTTTAACCAGGCATATTTCCAAAGATAATTTATATACTAGATTTCACACATCAGCGACCTTGTCCATTCGTGTTCTCCTGGTTCGGGAAATTTCTAATAATGTGGCCCGGTTTTCCACATTTATAACAAACTACATTGGCATAACTTGCTTCGACACTACTTGCTCTGCCATTACTCGTTCCGACACCATTTGTTCCTTTCGTTCTGTTAACCCCTGGTCCGTAGACCTCACACTTCGCCGTGCTATGACCATTTCTTTTACACTTGTTGCAAAATTTGGTGCAGAACCCCGAGTGATACTTTTCACACCTTTGGCATAGCTGCTTCTGATTGTTGTTGTTGTTGCGGTTATTATTGTTATTGGGATGATTGTTGTAGTTGCTGTTGTTGTTGTTGTTGTTGTTGTTGTTGTTGTTGTTGTTGTTGTTGTTGTTGTTGTTGTTGTTGTTGTTGTTGGGCCGTTTGTTGTAGTTGCGATTGATGTTGCGATTGTTGGGATAGTTGTTGCGATTATTGTTGTAATTGCTGTTGTTGTTGTATTGGTGATTCTTATCACCGTTTTCCTCCCACTTTCTTTTGACTTGCTTCACATTGGCCTTTTCAGCAGTCTGTTCTTTAATTCTTTCTTCAATCTGGTTCACTAGTTTGTAAGCCATTCTACATGCCTGTTGTATGGAGGCGGGCTCGTGTGAACTTATATCTTCTTGGATTCTTTCCGGTAATCCTTTCACAAACGCGTCGATCTTCTCTTCCTCATCTTCGAACGCTCCCGGACACAATAGGCATAATTCTGTGAATCGTCTTTCGTACGTGGTAATATCAAATCCTTGGGTTCGTAACCCTCTAAGTTCTGTCTTGAGCTTATTGACCTCGGTTCTGGGACGGTACTTCTCGTTCATCAAGTGCTTGAATGCTGACCACGGTAGTGCGTAAGCATCATCTTGTCCCACTTGCTCTAGATAGGTATTCCACCATGTTAACGCAGAACCTGTGAAGGTATGCGTAGCGTACTTCACTTTGTCCTTTTCAGTACACTTACTTATGGCAAACAACGATTCGACCTTCTCGGTCCACCGTTTCAATCCGATCGGTCCTTCGGTTCCATCAAATTCCAAAGGTTTGCAGGCAGTGAATTCTTTATAGCTGCATCCTACACGATTTTCTGTACTGCTAGATCCAAGGTTATTGTTGGTATGTAGTGCAGCCTGTACTGCGGCTATGTTTGAAGCAAGAAAGACACGAAATTCCTCTTCGCTCATATTCAAGGTGTGTCGAGTTGTCGGTGTCATTTCCTTCAAAATAGTCAAATGAAAGAGTTAATCATATAGAATATCAAGAGTAGTCAATAGTATTTCGTAGCGTAATATGAACTTATTTATAAAAGCTCTTTCTTCATATTAGCATTTTATACTCTTTAATTCGGGTAGTACCTACCCGTTAAGTTCATACTTAGTAGCTAACATACCATTTCAACTACTACAATTCTATATGAAAAACTAATCACAAAAAAAAAAAAAAAAAATATCATATTCAAACCTTTATACAATAACTTGCAAACTTACAATACCGCTTTTTTTTACATATATCATGAAATATAGTACATAAAACTTTGATACAAAGTAGTTGCGAAGATAATTCTAGTTAATAAATAAGGCTTTCAGCAAAGGCAATAAAGACACGTAATTCATACGTCCAGAAACAAGTCATGCATTCTGGTTTTACTAATACCACTTCCCATCCTTGGTTTTGTGGAACATAACCGTTGTGACCGATAGTAAGACAATGTGTTGTAACATCGTCAAAAGGATGAAGGTTACGTAATGACCAACAGTCTCGTAATAACCTAAAAACCTCATTTCTTACCCCAATTACCGACTCCGTCACTTGTGGGAACGTTTTGTTTAATAGTTGTAGCCCGATGTTCTTGTTCTCACTTTGGTGAGAAGCGAACATTACTAACCCGTAAGCATAACATGCTTCTTTATGTTGCATGTTAGCCACTTTTTCTAAATCACGAAGTCCTATATTCGGATATATTGAGTCAAAATAATTTCTTAACCCGTTGCGTAAAATAGCATTTGGGTTCCCCGCAATATATGCGTCAAAGTAAAAACATCGTAACTTATGGATTTCCCAATGTGATATCCCCCATCTTTCGAGCGAAAGCCTTTTATAAATCAAGGCATTCTTGGAACGTTCTTCGAATGTCTTACAAACTGATCTCGCCTTAAATAGTTGTGCCGAGGAATTCTGACCGACTCTAGACAAGATTTCATCAATCATGTCTCCGGGTAGGTCTCTTAAAATATTGGGTTATCTATCCATTTTGTGTTTTTATACTGTAAAATAGACAAGAGTTAGATTCATAAAAAAATACTTATTAATACAAGCAATTTTTACATATATCATAAAGCATAAGCACACTATATTACATATATTACAACACACGAATACAACTATCTTATTCCGACTCGCTCGTTTCTTCTTCTTCGATTTTGGTTCGTTTTGCCAAGTTTCTAGGGATATATGATGTTCCCCTAATACGAGCCGTCGTTTTCCACATTGGTTTAGAAAAACCTGGTGGTTTAGAGGTTCCCGGGTTATTGTCACAACTTAAGAAATACTGGTGTTGACGATACATATAAAGTTCATCGGGTTTGAAATCAAATTTCTCTATTTTTATGCCCTTTCCCTTATTGTTCTCTTTTGCCTTATTAAATTGTGTTGGGGTAATTTCTATAACATCATCGGAATCCTTGTCGGGATCCGATTCATCGGAGAATTGGTAATCCTCCCAATACTTTGCTTCCTTGGCGGAAACACCATTGACCATAATTAACTTTGGTCGGTTGGTTGAGGATTTTCTTCTACTTAACCGTTTTATTATTTCCCCCACTGGTTCTATTTCTTCTTCCGGTTCCGATTCTTCTTCCGGTTCCGATTCTTCTTCCGGTTATGACTCTTCTTCCGGTTCCTCTTCGGGAACATGTGAATCAGTCCACGAATCATTCCAATTTACATTTGACTCTTCATTATTATTAGGTGAGTCAATGGGACTTGTTCTAGAGGTAGACATCTATCACATAATATCAAACGCGTTAAGAGATTAATATATCACATAATATTCACATGTTAAAATATATAGTTTCCAACAAAATTTGTTAAGCAATCATTTTTCAAGTAAACACGGTCGAAGTTCAGACTCACTAATGCATCATAACAAACTCGATAAGACACATTAATGCAAAATTCTGGATCTCTAAGACCAACACTCGGATACCAACTGAAATGTCCCGTTCATATTGATTATAAACGTTCCATATTAATTGATTTCGTTGCGAGGTTTTGACCTCTATATGAGACGTTTTTCAAAGACTGCATTCATTTTTAAAATAACCATAACCTTTATTTTATCAATAAAGGTTTCAAAAGCATTACGTAGATTATCAAATAATGATAATCTAAAATATACTGTTTACACACGACCATTACATAATGGTTTACAATAGAAATATATTACATCGACATATGTTTCTTGAATGCAGTTTTTACATAATATCATACAAACATGGACTCCAAATCTTGTCCTTATTTTAGTATGCAACAGCGGAAGCTCTTAATATTCACCTGAGAATAAACATGCTTTAAACGTCAACAAAAATGTTGGTGAGTTATAGGTTTAACCTATATATATCAAATCGTAACAATAGACCACAAGATTTCATATTTCAATATACATCCCATACATAGAGATAAAAATCATTCATATGGTGAACACTTGGTAACCGACATTAACAAGATGCATATATAAGAATATCCCCATCATTCCGGGATACCCTTCGGATATGATATAAATTTCGAAGTACTAAAGTATTCGGTACTTTGGATGGGGTTTGTTAGGCCCAATAGATCTATCTTTAGGATTCGCGTCAATTAGGGTGTCTGTTCCCTAATTCTTAGATTACCAGACTTAATAAAAAGGGGCATATTCGATTTCGATAATTCAACCATAGAATGTAGTTTCACGTACTTGTGTCTATTTTGTAAATCATTTATAAAGCCTACATGTATTCTCATCCCAAAAATATTAGATTTTAAAAGTGGGACTATAACTCACTTTCACAGATTTTTACTTCGTCGGGAAGTAAGACTTGGCCACTGGTCGATTCACGAACCTATAACAAATATGTACATATATATCAAAGTATGTTCAAAATATGTTTACAACACTTTTAATACATTTTGATGTTTTAAGTTCATTAAGTCAGCTGTCCTCGTTAGTAACCTACAACTAGTTGTCCAACGTTAGATGTACAGAAAAAAATTGATATATATTATCTTGAATCAATCCACGACCCAGTGTATATACGTCTCAGGCTATATCACAACTCAAAGTATATATATTTTTGGAATCAACCTCAACCCTGTATAGCTAACTCCCACATTACTGCATATAGAGTGTCTATGGTTGTTCCAAATAATATATACACATGGGTCGATATGATATGTCAAAATATTTGCATACGTGTCTATGGTATCCCAAGATTACATAATATATTAGAATACATGTATAATACAATATAAGTTAGCTAGGATATGATTAATATAGATTTGTTATCAATTTTCACGTTGCTACAACAAGAAAAATTATCCAATCTTGTTTTACCCATAACTTCTTCATTTTAAATCCATTTTGAGTGAATCAAATTGCTATGGTTTCATATTGAACTCTATTTTATGAATTTAAACAGAAAAAGTATAGGTTTATAGTCAGAAATATAAGTTACAAGTCGTTTTTGTAAAGGTAGTCATTTCAGTTGAAAGAACGACGTCTAGATGACCATTTTAGAAAACATACTTCCACTTTGAGTTTAACCATGAATTTTTGGATATAGTTTCATGTTCATAAGAAAAATCATTTTCCCAGAAGAACAACTTTTAAATCAAAGTTTATCATAGTTTTTAATTATCAAACCAAAAACAGCCCGCGGTGTTACTACAAACGGCGTATATCCAGTTTTACGGTGTTTTTTGTGTTTTCCGGTTTTAAATAATTAAGTTAGCATATCATATAGATATAGAACATGTGTTTAGTTAATTTTAAAATTCAAGTTAGAAGGATTAACTTTTGTTTGCGAACAAGTTTAGAATTAACTAAACTATGTTCTAGTGATTACAAGTTTAAACATTCGAATAAGATAGCTTTATATGTATGAATCGAATGATGTTATGAACATCATTACTACCTCAAGTTTTCTGGATAAAGCTACTGGAAATGAGAAAAATGGATCTAGCTTCAAAGGATCCTTGGATGGCTTGAAAGTTCTTGAAGCAGAATCATGACGCGAAAACAAGTTCAAGTAAGATTTCCACTCGAAATAAGATTGTTATAGTTATAGAAATTGAATCAAAGTTTGAATATGAGTATTACCTTATATTAGAAAGATATATTACTGTAAATAATAAAGATTTCTTGAGGTTGGATGACCACTCTACAAGATTGGAAGTAATCTAGCAAACTTGGAAGTATTCTTGATTTTATGAAACTAGAACTTGTAGAATTTATGAAGAACACTTAGAACTTGAATATGGAACTTGAGAGAGATCAATTAGATGAAGAAAATTGAAGAATGAAAGTGTTTGTAGGTGTTTTTGGTCGTTGGTGTATGGATTAGATATAAAGGATATGTAATTTTGTTTTCATGTAAATAAGTCATGAATGATTACTCATATTTTTGTAATTTTATGAGATATTTCATGCTAGTTGCCAAATGATGGTTCCCACATGTGTTAGGTGACTCACATGGGCTGCTAAGAGCTGATCATTGAAGTGTATATACCAATAGTACATACATCTAAAAGCTGTGTATTGTACGAGTACGAATACGGGTGCATACGAGTAGAATTGTTGATGAAACTGAACGAGGATGTAATTGTAAGCATTTTTGTTAAGTAGAAGTATTTTGATAAGTGTCTTAAAGTCTTTAAAAAGTGTATGAATACATATTAAAACACTACATGTATATACATTTTAACTGAGTCGTTAAGTCATCGTTAGTCGTTACATGTAAGTGTTGTTTTGAAACATTTAGGTTAACGATCTTGTTAAATGTTGTTAACCCAATTTTTATAATATCAAATGAGATTTTAAATTATTATATTATCATGATATTATGATGTACGAATATCTCTTAATATGATATATATACATTAAATGTCGTTACAACGATAATCGTTACATATATGTCTCGTTTCAAAATCATTAAGTTAGTAGTCTTGTTTTTACATATGTAGTTCATTATTAATATACTTAATGATATGTTTACTTATCATAATATCATGTTAACTATATATATAACCATATATATGTCATCATATAGTTTTTACAAGTTTTAACGTTCGTGAATCACCGGTCAACTTGGGTGGTCAATTGTCTATATGAAACCTATTTCAATTAATCAAGTCTTAACAAGTTTGACTGCTTAACATGTTGGAAACACTTAATCATGTAAATAATAATTTCATTTAATATATATATAAACATGGAAAAGTTCGGGTCACTACAAGCGGGTTCTCATCAACTCTTCCGTTTCCCACGTAAGATTAGAACCCAAACTGTGTTTCCACTCGATCAACACCATCGGTAACTCTTTATTTCTCAACTTAGTCTCCTTTCGGTCAACTACACGGACCGGCTCTTCCACCAATTTCTTATTCAAATCGACCCTTAAATCTTCTAAAGGAAGGAGTTGTGTTTCATCATCGACTTTACACTTACGAAGATAACACACGTTAAATGTATTATGAATACCGCCTAACTCTGGCGGAAGATCTAACACCACAGTCTGATCATTCAACACTTCACTGATAGGAAATGGACCAATAAATCTTGGTGCTAACTTACCACGTTTACCGAATCTAATAACCCCTTTCCACGGCGAAACTTTTAAATACACTCGTTCACCCACACTAAAGGTTACCTGACGTCTACGCGGATCAGCATAAATTTTCTGCCTATCTCTAGCGGCTTTCAACTTTTCTCGCGTGATTGCAACTTTTTCGGCTGTCATTTGAACAATTTCGGGACCTGCAAACTGTTTCTCCCCGGCTTCTAACCAACAAGTCGGAGTTCTGCAACGACGATCGTACAACATTTCATAGGGCGGCATCCCTATAGTCGAATGATATGAATTATTGTACGCAAATTCTACCAATGGTAAATGTGTATCCCACGAACCACCGTATTCTAACACACAAGCCCTTAACATATCCTCCAAAGTCTGCATCGTTCTTTCACTCTGACCGTCTGTCTGAGGATGATAAGATGTACTTAAATTCACACGTGTACCCAGATTCTGTTGAAGACTATTCCAAAAGTTTGACACAAATCTGGAATTTCTGTCTGAAACGATCGATAACGGCACACCATGTCGACTAACTATTTCTTTCACATACAAATCGGCTAACTCACTTAACGAAGCTGTCTCACGAGTAGCAAGAAAATGAGCACTTTTAGTTAGACGATCCACTATTACCCAAATCATATCGTGTCGTTTCTGAGTTCGAGGTAATTTGGTCACAAAATCCATCGTTATATGTTCCCATTTCCACTCTGGAATCTGTAACTGACGTAACGAACCATAAGGTTTCTGATGTTCTACCTTCACTTGAGTACAAATATGACACTTTTCGACATATCGAGCGATATCTGTTTTCATTGTCGGCCACCAATACACTATTTTCAAATCATGATACATTTTATTACTACCCGAATGTACTGTCAACCTGGATTTGTGAGCTTCTGTCAAGATTAATTCCCTCAAGCCTCCAAGCATAGGCACCCAAATACGATCATGAAAGGTTTTAAGTCCACGTGAGTCATCGGCTAGGTCAAATTTTCGTTTAGTCATAAGTTCAAATTTAACATGTTCATCTTCCAAAGCAATGGCTTGAACAGTTTTCAATTGGTCAATCAAATCTGAAGTTATACTCAAACGCAAGAATTTAACATTCTCACTAGACTTTTTGCAACTTAAAGCATCTGCAACTACATTTGCCTTACCCGGATGGTATTTAATTTCACAATCATAATCTTTGATCAACTCTTGCCATCGTCTCTGACGCATATTCAATTCTTTCTTTGAGAAGATATACTGCAAACTCTTATTATCTGTACATATAACACAATGAGTTCCATACAAATAGTGTCTCCACAGTTTCAAAGCAAACACTACTGCAGCCATTTCAAGATCATGCACTGGATAGTTCTTCTCATGAACTTTCAATTGTCGCGAGGCGTAAGCGATTACTTTATCTCTTTGCATTAATACACAACCCAACCCAGCATATGACGCATCACAGTATACCACGAAGTCGCCTGAACCTTCTGGTAAAGCTAGCACTGGTGCCTGACATAGTAGCTGTTTCAAAATCTGAAAAGCCTTTTCCTGTTCATCCGTCCATCTAAAGGCCACATCTTTACGAGTCAACTTAGTCAACAGACCCGCTATTTTAGAAAAATCTTTGATAAACCTGCGATAATAACCAGCCAATCCCAGAAAACTCTTAATCTCAGTCGGAGTCTTCGGAGAATTCCAAATCATTACCGCTTCTATCTTTGTCGGATCAACTTTTATACCTTCAGCACAAATCACATGACCCAAAAACTGCACTTCACGTAACCAAAATTCACACTTTGAAAATTTTGCAAATAGTTGCTCACGTTTCAACAAGTTCAAAACCTGTCTCAGGTGTTCAGCATGTTCACTCTCTGTCTTTGAATACACTAGTATATCATCTATGAACACAATCACAAACTTATCTAAGAATGAACGACACACTCTATTCATTAAATCCATGAAGACTACTGGCGCATTCGTCAACCAAAAAGGCATGACAAGAAATTCATAATGACCATACCTAGTTCTGAACGCTGTTTTCGGTATATCTGATTCAGCAACACGAACCTGATGATACCCGAATCGTAAATCTATCTTGGAAAAGAATGAAGCACCCTGTAACTGATCGAACAAATCATCTATTCGAGGTAATGGATACTTATTTTTCACTGTTCTTTTGTTCAATTCACGATAATCAATACACATACGTATTGACCCATCTTTCTTTTTAACAAACAATACCGGAGCACCCCACGGTGAAGAACTCGGTCGGATAAACCCACGATCTAATAACTCCTGAATCTGTGACATCATTTCACAGATTTCAGATGGCGCTAATCGGTATGGAGCTTTTACAACTGGAGTTGTTCCAGGAACCAACTCAATCTTATATTAGACTTCCCTTACCGGCGGCAGACCTGGTAACTCATCTGGGAACACTTCGGGAAATTCTGATACTAACGGAATATCAGCCACAGTTTTCTTTTCTTTCTTCGCATCAATTACATATGCAAGAAATGATTCACAGCCCTTTGCCATCGACTTTTTCGCTTTCATCATGGTTATCAATGGAAAATTATACCCACCCCGCTCCCCTCGGGCCACAACACGGGTTCCATCGGTCGAACGAAAGGTAATCATTTTCCTATCACACTTAATATTAGCCCTAAGCGAGCTTAACCAATCCATTCCTAATACTACATCAAAGCTAGGAATAGGTAACACTAAACAAGTCACCGGGAAAGACTTCCCTTCAATCTCTATACAAACCCCAGACACATATGTTGTGACGGGTGTGATCTTACCATCGGCTACTTCTGCACTAACCGGCTTGGGTAACACAGTAACTGGTAATTTCAACTTAGCACAGAAATCTAGGGACATAAAACATCTATTGGCACCACAATCAAACAATACGCGAGCAGGTATTGAGTTGATTAGAAACATACCGGTGATCACTTCGTCGGTTGCCCCGGAATTCTCAACCGACATCTGAAAAGCTCTAGCCTCTGCTGTTGGAGGGTTCTTCCTCTTTTGCCCACTCGAGGCAGTTGACCCTCCGGCTGATGCCGAACGCGCCCATGACCCTGCCCCGGAACTACCACTCTTTGACGGACAACTAACCGCACGATGCCCTGGTTTGTGACAACTCCAACACACACTATTTAGATACGGACATGCTGAAGACTCATGCCCAACAACACCACACTTTAAACATCTTCTTGTAGCCTCAGAACACTGACCACTATGAGAAGATCGACACGTGTGACACCAATTCCCTTTACCTGATCCATACCCAGAACTACTCTGACCACTTTTACCCTTCGATTTAAACCCACTAGACTTCTTGGATTTAGATCCTGATTGACCAGATACTTGCCCACCTTGTTGTAGCACATTACCAAACATTCTGTTTCTAGCGGCCTGAACATCACTTTCTACCATCTTAGCCATCACAACCGCTTGAGACAACGACGTAGCCATTCTAACAAAAGTTCGGTACTCTGGAAAAATGATATTAACAAAATGCTGTATACGAGACGCTTCGTCTGGCACCCACTGTTGTATAAACCTCAGTTTATCCATATACTTCTCTACTGCCTCGTCGATCGTCATTTGAGGTGTCATCTTTATTTCAAGAAACTCGGTCTTGATTCGGTTCATATCAAATAGATTACAATATTGTTCACACACCTTCCCATGAAACTGCTCCCATGTGATCATACTCACTTGCTCTTTTGGTATACTGGAAATCAAAGAATCCCACCAAATCATAGCCCTACCTTTCAACAATCGACTAGCATATGTCACTTTCAGCTCGGGTTCACACTGGCACGCTTCAAATACCCTTTCAATTTCTCGCAACCAATTGAGAGTTACAGTCGAATCAGTACTTCCAGAAAACTCGGAGGGTTTGCAATCACGGAAGTTCTTATAAGTACATCTTTTGGGTGGTTGCATGTAAGGTTGTTGGAACATTTGCATTTGGTATGGGTTCATCATCATGGGATTTTGATAAGTAAAAGTGTTTTGCGGTGGCATATAGTATTGGTTAGGTATTTGATTCTGAAACTGGTTCTGGTGCACATTAGGTATCGTTTGGGATTGCGCGGTTGAGAATCCAGGTGGCGTATCATCATTTCCAGAATGCCTCGCCAATTCAAGCTCATTAATTTTGTCTTCAGCCTTTTTTAGCTTACTTTCTAACTGAAGGATGTAACTATTCTGATCATCATCTGACTCAACACCCTCTTCTGGTGCTCTGAATGTTCCGGGGTTGGATGGGCCAGTTGCGTTTCTATCAGCCATACCTGTGCTACAAAACAGCTCACACAAAAGCTTAGTGGATAACAGTTAGTTCAATCACAACTAACACACGTATATCCTATTTTCACTTAGCCCCCACTCCCACATACATGTTTGACTTGCCTCAGGGTTTGGGAACAAAGTACGCGCACGTATTTGCTGCCAAACCTTGCTCTGATACCAACTTGTAACACCGGCCATTTTTTTTTTTTTTTTTACAAACACAGCGGAAGACTTTATTAACAAATACAATATAAGTCACGTCATTACATTAAACCGTGTAATTACGTTTAAGTTTACACAACGGTGTTACGTTATTACAAAACATTATTTATACAAAAGTCCACATCAGAGTTGGGTTGTCAAACATGTCTTCTGGAACAGCACCCATCCCGACTAGCAGTACCTAAACCTGCAAGGGGAGAATATGTGGAGGATTAGCGCACCGCTAAGTGAATGGAATCTATCTAACAGATATAGCTTAAGCCACACACAAGCTATATACTAACAACATCACTTGCTAACTAGCAACTAGCATACAATAAGACAATACGAGGATCGGCGGCTTGTACGAGCACACGACTCTCAGCTGATCGGGCATGAGTCTACCGATAGTCCCTGCTACTCAATTCACAGTATAGTTATCCTGATGCAGGGGGTGCATCGTTCACACTATACTCCACAATTAGTAGCCTATGGACCCAACCTCCCCTAGGCACGGTTGACCTCATACGGACTCTAACCTCTCCTAGGCACGGTCTCGAGTCCCCAGTCTCCCTAGGCCCGACTGGTGCCATTCACACAGTGTACACATAATTCACATACAGCATTAGGCCTACAATATTATTCTAACATGGCAATTTCTACACTATTAATGGTAAAGGAGTCAATTACAGTAGCATGATATGCTACTTAAACTCTATCCGGAGATAGACCCACTCACCGATTACCAGCTACAGCTCAATTATCTTACTTCTGAGCTTCTTCCTTGTTCTTATCACAACTAGCCCAGGTTTCAGTCTGTTACATAATCAAAAAAGGTAATAATAGAGGGACGCTGAAAGCCAAAAAAAAACTTGAGAGACGCTGTTAGCTTTTTGAGGTAAAATGGAGGGACCAACGGCACAATTATTTCAACTTTGAAATCTGAGTCATATTATTCATATAATTGGTTAATGCTAAACCGTCTCCTTACCACTACTGAAATATGCAATATATTAATTACATATGTATTTTGATACGAACAAGCATTAATTTAAAGCACATCTGTTTCACATCTCATTCTAAAATAGATATGAACAACATAAAATTTTCAGTCACCTAACATCACACATGTAAAAGTCTAGTGACTTTTGTTCTACATCATCTTCTATTTTCTTCTTCTTATTTTGAACTGAGTAAATTTGGCCAACAACGTATGTTTCCTCAAAATACACACAATTCATATTTAATACCAACAACAATCTTGTTACCCTATAAATATTTTTAAACAAACACAAAATATTATCATTTATTCTGTTGGTAAAGTATTACAACATATTATGGTTATATGTTCTGATTGCACATGTGTTACAATTACATTTTAGTTGCACAACGAGATTGTACGTATAACAATATAAAAAATATCACAAATCTAATGAGATTGTTTCGGAGTTTCTCACAAATACATGTAGATATTAGTTTAAATGGTGCTCCAAAAAATTAAAAGTACTCATTAAATTGGATATTCTCAGTTTAATGATAAGTTTTTCAAGTTAATGTGTATCAAGTTGATAAGTTGAATGAATCATATGTTTACCTCTTGATCAAGAAAGATCATATCATGAGAAGCAAGATCATATCATGAGAAGCAATCTCCTTTGGATTGTTATAATAGGATTGTGCCCACTTCACAAAAAAAATTGACACGGATTCTTGATCTCCCTGAATGACTGACATCCAATTCGTTTAAAGGAGTAAACAATTGTGCCTGTGATTCCATTTGCTTATTTTTATTTCAGAAGTAGAGAAACTTTGAAATGGTGAGAGTGATTGTGAATGATTTTTTTTTTTTTTTTTTTTGGCAAAGATTGATTTGGTTGTTAGTTATATGGAGATAAGATTTTATCTGCTATATCATTTCCAAAGTTAGATATATATCAAGAGATAACCATGAGGAAAAAATGTTACTTAGTTATAAGAGTTATCAAAATTTCTAAAATATATCAATTTGTAATATTTGCATACATCCACTGATCAACTAGTAGAGGTAGTTAAACTTGTTGGGAAATTACGGTCTCACTAATTCCCACCACCCAGCCCAACAATAATAGTAAAGAAATAAGAACAATACACAACACAAGATTTAACGTGGAAACTCCAAAACAGGAGAAAAACCACCGGCCTCTAAAGAGAGAAATACACTATATCACAAATTGTTACAATGATATAGACGACTCTCTTAAGCCAGCTACACTCTCCAAAATATTTAACTAATACAACTCTCAAACAAGGGTAAGAAAGAAAGAAATAATCAAATACTTAAAGTGTATTGATTGGTGCAATTTGGAATGAAGACTTAGCCCCTCTTATATAACCAAGTCACTCACCCCTCACATCTTCCTCCCACCAATGTGGGATAAACATATCTTCTACTAGCCAAAATAAACCAATAAATCTCCACCTTTTGGATAGAAGAAGATAACCATGCTTTCACATTGCAAGGATAACCGATGTAGACGCTTCCTCGACGACAACTTCAAGATCCTCATCTTCATGCCGTTGACATTATCTCCCAAGAGACAAAACTTGCATCTTCATCGAACATTGTCTAAACCGACAATCATTGTCATCACAGACAATCATAACTCTTAACAAGAATTATCATACTCCACCATTAAGAGTATAGCACTTAGAATATCACATTCCAAGCATTTCACCTCGGCACATGTTGTTGAACAACCAGCTGAAACTTTATGGTGCAACTTCCCTGTTTGGCTTTCCCGAAAGTCCCATCAGCTACAACATCAGTTTCCACCACACAACCTGCATCAACGCCAAACCAATGCCCATGTGTAATTGTGGAATCGCTAACGAACATCCCTTTCCACGGTGGCGCGGACACACCATGAGGATGACGTGACTTCAGAGGAATTCGTCACTTTCCGTAACAACGGAGACAATGTTAGCATCTTTGGAGCCATTTGCCTGATTAGCTCCACCGGGACAATTAACCCTTACATGTCCAGTCTTCCCGCACTTCCAGCATGTCAGATTCTTTCTAGAGTTTCTCTTCTGCCTATCCGAACACAACATTATCGTATCTCCTGATGACGAGACCCCGTTACCTTCCAGTCTTTTCTCCTCGGATAGGAGCTTGCTAGTAACGTCTTCAAACTTCAGAGTTTTCTTCCCATACATCAAAATAGGTTTCATGTGTTCATAAGACGATGATAAAGATAATATCAACCTCAAAGCTTTATCTTCATCATCCGTTTTAACTCCAATAGCCTCTAGTTCTGAAACAATACCGTTAAGAATACTTAGATGATCTGAAATCTTTGAACCCCCATCCATACGCAGAGTATGAAATTGTTCTTTAAGACACAACCGATTTGAGATGCCCTTCCCCTGGTACAACTGCTCTAGTTTAACCCAAAGCTCCTTTGTCGTTGATAACCTGTGCACATTTGCAAGCACGTTCTTTGCAAGACACAAACGAATCGCACTTGCTGCCCTCAAATCCATATCATCCCATTCTTCTTCATCGAACTTACTGCTAGAATCACTGCCAGGAACAAGGGTGGGTTTACCCTTCAAAGCCTTGTGTAAACCGGACTGAATCAACACATCCTTGACTTGAACCTGCCATAAGCCAAAATTGATCATCCCATCAAATTTCTCTACATCAAACCTCATTGGACTGAACTTCGACATCGTATCCGTATCCTATAAACAACACTTTCTCTGATTTTGCTCACGTTTCGAATAGCCAAAAGATGTAGCAGGTAGCCAGGACCCTTTAAATCGGAAATCCACAACTCGCCACTAACAAATCCAACTATTACTACGAATCAGAAAAAATATTGTCTAACCAGATACCCTATACGATCGATAGAACTCGTTTCTGATGTGGACGATCCACTCCCGTGGCAACCACAGAGCATACTCCGACTCCTATAACCGAGACCCCCGTCAAACCTGACGCTCTGATACCAGTTGTTGGGAAATTACGGTCTCACTAATTCCTACCACCCAGCCCAACAATAATAGTAAAGAAATAAGAACAATACACAACACAAGATTTAACGTGGAAACTCCAAAACAGGAGAAAAACCACCGGCCTCTAAAGAGAGAAATACACTATATCACAAATTGTTACAATGATATAGACGACTCTCTTAAGCCAGCTACACTCTCCAAAATATTTAACTAATACAACTCTTAAACAAGGGTAAGAAAGAAAGAAATAATCAAATACTTAAAGTGTATTGATTGGTGCAATTTGAAATGAAGACTTAGCCCCTCTTATATAACCAAGTCACTCACCCCTCACATCTTCCTCCCACCAATGTGGGATAAACATATCTTCTACTAGCCAAAATAAACCAACAAAACTGATATTCAAATCATCTTCAATAAAAGATTAATAAAGCATAATTTGACCTAGGTATTCCTCATTTTGATGGCGTCTTCATTCTCTAGGTAGATCACACGCTCTCATGGTTATCTGGTCCATCTTGTTTACCAACGGATCGTCAGCAAAATTCAATTTTGGAACTCCAATTATTGATGACTAAGGATAGAAGATTGAATGGTAATGGTTTTTTGGTACTTCTTGTTTACCATGGATCGTCAAAAAAAAAAAAAAAAAAAATCAAATTTGAAACTCCAATTATTGATGACCGAAGATTGAAGATTGAATGGTATATTTTATTGAAGATGATTTTCTATAAAATTCAATTTTCTAGCGCAATACCCGTTTCATTTGAGGATTAAATTGAACACAATGGTGTTCTGTACATAATGCTCGATTCAATTTGGACGAGAATGTAAGTGTTGAGGGGCTAGGGTAATAGTCTCACTCGACAATTGAAAATGAAGAGAGAAACAATTGCTGAGTATCAAACAATTCAATGGTTGTTATGAAAAGTTGTTCTCTATTCCAATGATCATCTCTTCTCCATTTTAAATATTTAAAAAATGATTAACTAAAAATGACTTTTTATTATATATAATATAAACAGATAGATTCTTTCTCTTGATATATCATCTCTTTATACATTAAAATAAAGCCTTAATTGAGCAATAATTATAATTAAAATTTTCTTAGTAGTCATTGGATCAAAAAATTACATCAAATACCCATATGATCCAACCATTCATTTTTTTCAAATATCTTTATTGCTCTATGTGTCAAATCATTAGATTATTTTTCCCGATTTATCTTTCTTGCATTATGAACATGGGTGGTTCCAATCCTAAATAATTAATTATGTCGTTATGTTGATATGTATACATGTAATATTGTTTTTTGTATGATTAAATTCGGTTTTGTATCATGTTAATTGCTTATGATTGATCTGAAACCCTAATTTTTAGTCATGATAATGGTATAAATATTCGTTTTTTGATTCTTATTGGAAATGTGGGATCAATTTAACGGTATATAGGTTCTGAACTACACTTTTTGATGATTCGGAAACATGTAGCTGAGAAACTATAGTAATTACAATTCTAATTCTAATTCCAATTCCAATTCCAATAGTGATTAACTGAAAAAGATTATTGAACCAATCGTCATGTATGAGGAGATTTGTTTACATCGTATTAGTTTAGTACAATCAATATTAAAAATTTATTTAGTCTTTCATTAATCTACATTACTATTGTTTGGGTGCATCCCTTTTATATACACATAATTTTACAAAGTTGACATATATCTTTGATCATCAATTTGGGCATAATAGTTTTATATATCTTCTGATATGTAACATAGCCAAAGGCTATTAGTATGGTTGGTGTTAAGTCGTTAAAAAGATGACATACATTGATCCTTGTTAATACTAAGTTTGACTCGACTAAATGATGTGACGGTGGTGGTATGACCGCATAAATACCATCATCACAATGTAATAGTTAGTCATGGTTAATGGTACAAATATTTGTTTCTGATTCTTATTGGAACTTTAGGATCAATTTAATGGTACAGAGGTTCTGAACAATACTTTTTGATGATTCGAAAACATGTAGCTAAGAAACAATTCCAATTCCAATTCCAATTCCAATTCCAATTCCAATTCCAATGGTGATTAACTGAAAAAGATTATTGAACAAATCGTCATGTATGAGGAGATTTGTTTAGTCTTTCATTATAGATATATTACTATTATTTTTTTGGGTAATGGGTTTCACCCGATGAATATTATTTAAAATAATAATAAAAAATACCAGAAGAACAACGACCACAAGAGAAACTCGAGGCCTCACAAATGACCACAAAAACACGCTAGAACCTTTAAACAAAACAGGACTAGCAACACACTAACAAATCAGCTAGACATGGACTAACACCTACAACCAACCCGACTTCATACCAAACGGAGTAGTAGTCCTAGCACTATTTTTCCCTGCCATAAATGCGGCTGTTTCCTCATTATCAGATTCAATATCGCTCGGTTCATCAACAACGTTATATGTATCTTTATTTAAAGCACCGAACGTGTTTTGAGTCTTCACTTGAGGATCCTTACTTGTCCCTACATCCGAACTACTTTTATTTGCATCATGAATAACCTTCGGGCGATAGACCAATTTTTTCATAGGTTTACCAACCACAATACCCCCTTTGTTCTCCTTTTTTTGATCCCAGGCTGCATGACTTTTTCCTTTTTTGTTTATCACGTTTTGAAAACCATCCTTATCCACATGAATTACTTTTTTTCCAGTGACTAACTTAACACCCTCTGTATCAGCTATATAATTCTAGACGATAATGTTCTTAGGGCATTGAGAGTCCTTATGACCAAATACTTTACATCCCGAACATCTTGGCGGCTTCCACTCATACTCAACCATAACAATATCAATAGTTCGATTCTTACCATCAAGGCTTGGAGTAGCAACCGTCAAAGATTCCGGAAGCTCCTTATTAGCATTAACTTCAATCATTGCCCTTGCAAAGTTTGGTCTCCCCCAAGCCACCAAACACATCGTGTTAGTATAGGAATCTAACATCATTGGTTTCCCAACCTTAGAAGCAATAAGACTAAGCCCGTCCTCAGTGAAACCCGCTAGGGGAATATCATGCATATTAACCCAAACAGGAACCTTGGTAAGATCCTCTTTAGTCATCGACACATCTGATGACCATTTATTTAATATAATCGGAATGTTACGGATCATCCACGGGCTATATAATACCCCGCCAAAATACCATCTGACGGCGTGTTAATTCCAGTCCCACAATTAATAGTTACGCCCTCTATATGAGACGTTTAAAGCAATCGCATTTAATTTTATTTAAAATAATAACTTTCAAAAACAAAAGTCAGAGATCCCAAAATAGAAACACTGTTGTAATCGTAACCACAAGCCAACAGTATTTAAACAGTTATAAAAGTTTTAAATGCGAAAGTAAATAATGTTCTTTAAAATCAAATGCTGACTCCACGGCCAGACATGCAGCAAACACAGCGGAAGCATACCTCTTAAGGACCTGAGAATACCAACACGCAAAAACAGGTCAACAAATAATGTTGGTGAATCTACAGGTTTAAAGTAACGTAACAATGTCTGAAAAACAGTTATCAGAAAAATAGTTTAATTTCATTGACCACAAGATTCTATCGCAAGCATAAACCGAGCACCTGAATACTAGCATTAACCCGAGTATAGAAACCACTACACCCGACCTTACCTCGTAAAATGTTATACATTGTTCAGATGTATTAAATGTTCAAAGTAAATGCACCACTGCTTTTATAGTGGGTGAGGTTGTCAACCTAACGGATCCGTCCATCTAAATTGTGCCTACCAAATGGTATTAAAAGTATTCAAGCTAGAGGCTTTTTGAACAAACTCAATATGTATATGTGTAGTACTCATGTCAATATAAAGCATTTGAAAATGTAAATATAACAGCGTGTATTCTCATCCCTGAAAACATGTAAAAAGCGAGACTGTAGACTCACCTTTGAATAAGCTCGGAATGAAAGACAAATGACTTGTACGGTTTAGACCCGAGTAGTGTAACCTAAGTATACGTATGTAGGTTGGTCAATATATGTATCTTATATAAGTGTGGTTTCATAGTGTACGTTGTCTTATTGCTCGACTCGACGCAATTTAAAGTAAAAGTCAACTATATCATGCAAGTCAAACAAAGTCAACCGAAGTCAAACTGAAAGTCAAACTTGGTCAAAGTAGTCAACTAAAGTCAACATCAGTAGGTTCATGTCAAATATTGGTCAATAAGTCAAACCTAAGTCAAACAATACATTTTAGGTCATGAATAATCATTTTCACAATTTCAGTTTATCGTCATGCACAAAATTTATGAACACGTAGCACACTTAGCACAATATCTCATAGTACAAAATTCAAGTAAATATGACAAACTCCATATCATAATTAGACTCAAAATTAATTCCAAAAGTCCGGCCAGGGACTCATACGACAATTAAAGTTCAGGAATCAGAAGGAATACATTTGGGGTTTGCCAGGTCAGTTTCTGTCCGCGCACTGATTTCATTTCGGCTATAACCGGAGTTAGAAACATGAAATTGATACAAGACCAGTGGCCATAGTTCAAGGACAAATCAAAGTAACACATATCAAAAATCTAGCTACTTTTGTTTAGCCAATTTGTAAAGTTTATTCGTGAAAGTTGATCATTCAGTTTTCAGTTCAAATCAGAATTCACATAAAGTATGGCTCTATTGTACCCAATGCATAAGGTTTCAGAGATTGACATAAACTAAAAATAAGTCACATATCATGTTAAGTTTCATTTTCTAGAAGCATACATTCTCAATCAATATAAAAAATTCACAAAGTACAAAACCGTGTTCAATTACAGATTCGATTCCCATTTCGTTAGTCACATTCGCATACGATTATCCGAAGATCTAGATACAATTAGCCTATGATATCTACATGAAAGATGAAGTAATTTTTGTCTATTTTTCAAATATGCAAAGCTTTAATCACAGAAGTTAACACATTTTATCATACAAGGTTATTTTTATGCAAGTGCTGTATAAAACTACATTTACACTAATTCTAGCATATCTCGGGCTATACATAAGCAAAAGACATAATATCCTAGTCTAACTTGAGTGTTTTTAAATTATATTTCCAGTGGTATAAGTCTCACATGCCAATTCGTTTTCTATCAACACCAGATTTCTGATCAAGCAACAATAACACAACGATAATTCAAATCGACATAACTTAATCATACGGAAACGAAATCAAGCGAATCCAAAGCCTAAACTCAATAGTTTTTAGCAAGGAATCTGATTATAACATAATAATTAACATTTGAAAAACTTAATTTTTCTGATCAAACAAATACAAATTCATTTTTAAACCCTAGCGCATCAAACAATCAAAATAACGATTACAATTAACACGTACGCGTATAGACTTGAGTAATTGACAACATAACTATGAAACTTTATAAAAATCAGATTTTTAAGAATTAGGGCTCATGCAATTATACCTTTGATCGCTAAATTAAATACACCAACGCGTAGAGGAGATCGAGAATTGCAACTTTCGTGTTCAAGGTTTTATCAAAAGATCAAAAATTGAAGGTGATGATGATGGTGATGTTGGGAGACGATGGGGAGGAGCCAGGGAGAGATCGACTGCAGTTTTTGTGTAAGGGTTTACTAATTTTAGGTTAATACTTCTATTTATACTAACCCTAGTTTCACAAATTAGCACATAAGCCCCTAAACTTACAAAAATTGAAACATAAGGGGGTGAGGGGGAGGGGTCGGCCGAATGGGGCCCACCATGGGTTTCCAGGTTCTCGTTTTGCAATTCCGTGTATTCGTGGTCCGTTTTAAGTGTCGTTTAGTCATACCGAAGGCCCGGAACGCTAATTCGATCGTTAAACGCAACCAATAGCTTAATTTATTAAAACCCAATAAATTAAATATTTTAAAAAGATAATAATTAATTAAATTAATTATTAAAATAAACCCGAGCGTTTCGCTGCTCAAAAAGCTATTATCAAAATCGTATCGTTTTTATCGTATTTCATTATCCGAAATATTTATTTGAATTAATATCAACCTATATCAATTATTGAAACCCTCCAAAGGTCAAGTACGCATTTAATACACGTAAACACATAAAAGTTAAATAATCGCCGTTAAATAAACTAACGGAAGGTTAACGAAAGTAACGGAAAAATCAGGGTTGTTACATTACCCACCTGTTATTGAAAATTTCGTCCCGAAATTTTAGTGATCGTCCGCTGAAGTAGTTTCCTCGGGAAATAATTGCGGATACTTCAGCCTCATATGGTCTTCAAGCTCCCACATGAACTCTGGTCCTCTTCTCGCGTTCCACCGAACTTTAACGATAGGAATTCTGCTTTGTTTCAACTGTTTGACCTCACGGCCCAAGATTTCAACAGGTCCCTCAATGAAATGAAGTTTGTCATCGATACGTAGTTCCTCTAGAGGAATAATCAAATTATCATCGGCTAAGCACTTCTTTAGATTGGATACATGGAAAACGTCATGAATACCGCTGAGTGTTTGTGGTAGTTCCAATCTGTAAGCTACTGGTCCAACTCTTTCAGTTATCTCAAACGGTCCAACATATCTAGGACTCAGTTTACCTCGTTTCCCAAATTGTACAACACCCTTCCAAGGTGATACTTTAAGCATAACTTTGTCTCCGACTTGGAACTCTATGTCCTTCTGTCTAACATCGACATAACTCTTTTGTCGACTTCGAGCCATTCTCAATCGTTCCTGAATCTGTAGAACTTTCTCAGTTGTCTCCTGAATAATCTCAGGACCTGTCAACTGACTATCTCCCAACTCGCTCCAACAAACGGGAGATCTACACTTCCTTCCATACAATGCTTCAAATGGTGCAGCTTTAATACTCGCATGGTAGCTGTTATTGTATGAGAACTCAGTTAGTGGTAAATACTTATCCCATCCGTTTCCGAAATCAATGACACACGCTCTCAACATGTCCTCAAAAGTCTGAATAGTTCGTTCGCTCTGGCCATCCGTCTGGGGGTGATATGCTGTACTCATATCTAAACGAGTCCCCATTGCGTTCTGCAATGATTGCCAAAACTTGGAAGTAAATCTGCTGTCGCGGTCGGATATAATGGATATAGGCACTCCATGCCTAGAGGCGACTTCCTTAATGTAGATCTGAGCCAACTTCTCCATCTTATCAGTTTCCCTTATCGGTAAGAAGTGTGCGGACTTAGTGAGACGATCCACGATAACCCAAATAGTATCGTGACCTCCTGCCGTTCTCGGCAGTTTCGTAATGAATTCCATGGAAATTCCTTCCCACTTCCACTGGGGAATCTCTCGTTGAATCAGTAATCCTGATGGCTTCTGATGCTCAGCCTTGACTTTAGCGCAAGTCAAGCACTTCCTGACATAAGTGGCAATGTCAGCTTTCAAGTTCGGCCACCAATAAAATGCCTTCAAATCTTGGTACATTTTATCTGATCCCGGATGAATTGAGTATCTCGACTTGTGTGCTTCCTCCAACACTAGTTCTCTCAATCCACCAAACTTTGGTACCCAAATTCGGTTAGCAAAGTACCGTGTTCCGTCCTCCTTGATGTCAAACTTCTTATCCATCCCTTTGAGAAATTCAACATCAACATTCTCCTGTTTCATGGCTTCTTGTTGTGCTTCGCGAATTTGTGATGTGAGATTCGTACGGACAACTATGTTAAGCGCTTTAACCCTAAGTGGTTTCTCTCGCTCCTTTCTGCTCAAGGCATCTGCCACAACATTCGCCTTGCCCGGATGGTATTGAAGTTCGCAGTTATAATCATTAAGTAGTTCCATCCAACGTCGTTGTCTCATGTTGAGTTGCTTCTGATCGAATATGTGCTGTAAACTCTTATGGTCAGTGAAGATAGTGAACTTGGTTCCAAACAGGTAGTGTCTCCACATTTTAAGTGCAAAGACAACAGCTCCTAACTCAAGGTCGTGCGTAGTGTAGTTCTGCTCGTGAATCTTTAACTGACGCGATCCATAAGTAATAACTTTGTTTCGTTGCATAAGCATGCAACCCATTCCTTGACGTGAGGCATCACAATAAACAACAAAATCTTCACTTCCCTCGGGTAGAGACAATACTGGTGCAGTTGTTAACTTCTCTTTCAACAACTGAAATGCAGTCTCTTGCGGTTCTGACCACTCAAACTTCTTGCCCTTATGAGTCAATGCGGTTAATGGTCGGGCGATCTTAGAGAATCCTTCAATGAATCTCCGGTAGTAACCAGCTAGACCCAAAACTTGCCTAATTTGCATTGGCGTCTTTGGAGTTTCCCAATTCTTAACCGACTCAATCTTTGCTGGATCGACCTGAATTCCATTGGCCCTTACAACATGGCCAAGAAATTGTACTTCTGGTAACCAAAAGTCACACTTAGAGAACTTTGCATACAACTGATCTTCTCTAAGCATAGTCAATATCGAGCGTAGATGCTGTTCGTGCTCTTCTCTGTTCTTGGAGTACACCAATATATCATCAATGAACACAATGACGAATTTATCTAGGTATGGCTTACACACACGGTTCATGAGGTCCATGAACACTGCTGGTGCATTCGTCAAACCAAACGACATTACTGTAAACTCATAATGTCCATAACGTGTTCTAAACGCTGTCTTCGGGACATCAGCTTCTTTGACTCTCAATTGATGATACCCGGATCTCAAATCAATCTTCGAATAGCAGCTGGATCCCTGCAACTGATCAAATAAGTCATTAATCCTCGGTAGCGGATACTGATTCTTGATTGTCAGCTTGTTCAATTCTCTGTAGTTGATACACAACCTCATCGACCCATCCTTCTTCTTAACAAACAGGATCGGAGCTCCGTCTCTGAAGTCATTGGCTATGTAGCTCGCCTTCTTGCACCTGTCGCAAATCAGATCATTGCGACCCTGATGTTCTTCACCATGGGGAGCACTTTAACGAAGAATAGCATAACATGCTAGTTCTAATAATAAACAAGGCTATAACTAAATATACTAGCAACGAGTGTTGAAGACTAGTAAATAATTGTACGAAAAGATTCGCTAGTAGTGAGAAGTAGTGTTTGTAGTGATAGTAGTGTTAGTAGTGTTAGTAGTAACACTAGTGGTAGTAGTAGTGGTGCTAGTGTTATGTAGTGATAGTGGTGATAGTAACACTAAGTAGTAACATTAATGGCAATAGTAGTAGTATAACATAACATAAGTATTATGATCATACAAGTTACTAAATACAAAATATTACTGCATGCAATAAAAGATAATAGTTACCAATAGCATAATCCACCATTAATATAAGTATAATCCAAGAGTGATAAACCAAATTCCAAAGTAGTAAACCAAACAATAAACATAATGTGCTAATAGCCCGGTTTATAACACCCGGTAAGTCTTATATAATCAATTAAAGAAGGTATGGCGGATGAAAAAGGAAAAGAAGCTCATGGTCAACGACCCTTCACTTCCTCTTCTGTCGGGTACGGAAGGCAGGTCCATCATTCCTCGGCCTATTACGTTCCGCCTCTAACGCAGCAACCCTGGCAGTTAAGGCTGCTATCAATCTCGCCATCTCAACGAACCTTGCTTCAGCCTCGTACGTATAAGTATTTATACCTGTAACTCTTTCCTCCATCCTCTCTAGATCATCGGGGTGCGGATATGTCCTAGCAATATCGCTCAAGGCGTTAACACGGTCAACAATATCCCTGTTACGGTTAGTATGAACCAAATCCAACGCATAAAGGTTCACGGGATGGTTAGGTATCCGATGCAGAGCAGGTACTGGTGCTGGGACTGGAGCATTCACCTCAGCCACACTGGAGTCGCTATCACTGCTTCCTGAATCCTGTGACATCTAACTCATAGTACAAGAACACAAACAAAACAGATTAGTCAAGTAAATAACGTTAGTCACAAAGTACTCATGTAATGACTAAGTCCCGGTCGTAGTCTAGACTCATCAAGGCGTCCTAATGACCAAATTAGACACACTAATGCAAGTCCTAGTTTCCCTACGAACCGTTAGCTCTGATACCAACTATAACACCCCGCCAAAATACCATCTGACGGCTTGTTAATTCCGGTCCCACAGTTAACAGTTACGCCCTCTATATGAGACGTTCAAAGCAATCGCATTTAATTTTATTTAAAATAATAACTTTCAAAAACAAAAGTCAGAGATCCCAAAATAGAAACACTGTTGTGATCGTAACCACAAGCCAACAGTATTTAAACAGTTATAAAAGTTTTAAATGTGAAAGTAAATAATGTTCTTTAAAATCAAATGCTGACTCCACGGCCAGACATGCAGCAAACACAGCGGAAGCATACCTCTTAAGGACCTGAGAATAACAACACGCAAAAACAGGTCAACAAATAATGTTGGTGAATCTACAGGTTTAAAGTAACGTAACAATGTCTGAAAAACAGTTATCAGAAAAATAGTTTAATTTCATTGACCACAAGATTCTATCGCAAGCATAAACCGAGCACCTGAATACTAGCATTAACCCGAGTATAGAAACCACTACACCTGACCTTACCTTGTAAAATGTTATACATTGTTCAGATGTATTAAATGTTTAAAGTAAATGCACCACTGCTTTTATAGTGGGTGAGGTTGTCAACCTAACAGATCCGTCCATCTAAATTATGCCTACCAAATGGTATTAAAAGTATTCAAGCTAGAGGCTTTTTGAACAAACTCAATATGCATATGTGTAGTACTCATGTCAATATAAAGCATTTGAAAATGTAAATATAACAGCGTGTATTCTCATCCCTGAAAACATGTAAAAAGCGGGACTGTAGACTCACCTTTGAATAAGCTCGGAATGAAAGACAAATGACTTGTACGGTTTAGACCCGAGTAGTGTAACCTAAGTATACGTATGTAGGTTGGTCAATATATGTATCTTATATAAGTGTGGTTTCATAGTGTACGTTGTCTTATTGCTCGACTCGACGCGATTTAAAGTAAAAGTCAACTATATCATGCAAGTCAAACAAAGTCAACCGAAGTCAAACTAAAAGTCAAACTTGGTCAAAGTAGTCAACTAAAGTCAACATCGGTAGGTTCATGTCAAATATTGGTCAATAAGTCAAACCTAAGTCAAACAATACATTTTAGGTCATGAATAATCATTTTCACAATTTCAGTTTATCGTCATGCACAAAATTTATGAACACGTAGCACACTTAGCACAATATCTCATAGTACAAAATTCAAGTAAATATGAAAAACTCCAGATCATAATTAGACTCAAAATCGATTCCAAAAAGTCCGGCCAGGGACTCATACGACAATTAAAAGTCAGGAATCAGAAGGAATACATTTGGGGTTTGCCAGGTCAGTTTCTGTCCGCGCACTGATTTTATTTCGGCTATAACCGGAGTTAGAAACATGAAATTGATACAAGACCAGTGGTCATAGTTCAAGGACAAATCAAAGTAACACATATCAAAAATCTAGCCACTTTTGTTTAGCCAATTTGTACAGTTTATTCGTGCAAGTTGATCATTCAGTTTTCAGTTCAAATCAGAATTCGCATAAAGTATGGCTCTATTGTGCCCAATACATAAGGTTTCAGAGATTGACATAAACTAAAAATAAGTCACATATCATGTTAAGTTTCATTTTCCAGAAGCATACATTCTCAATCAATATACAAAATTCACAAAGTACAAAACCGTGTTCAATTTACAGATTCGATTCCCATTTCGTTAGTCACATTCGCATACGATTATCCGAAGATCTAGATACAATTAGCCTATGATATCTACATGAAAGATGAAGTACGTTTTGTCTATTTTTCAAATATGTAAAGCTTTAATCACAGAAGTTAACACATTTTATCATACAAGGTTATTTTTATGCAAGTGCTGTATAAAACTACATTTACACTAATTCTAGCATATCTCGGGCTATACATAAGTAAACGACATGATATCCTAGTCTAACTTGAGTGTTTTTAAATTATATTTCCAGTGGTATAAGTCTCACATTCCAATTCGTTTTCTATAAATACCAGATTTCTGATCAATCAACAATAACACAACGATAATTCAAATCGACATAACTTAATCATACGGAAACGAAATCAAGCGAATCCAAAGCCTAAACTCAATAGTTTTTTGCAAGGAATCTGATTATAACATAATAATTAACATTTGAAAAACTTAATTTTTCTGATCAAACAAATACAAATTCGTTTTTAAACCCTAGCGCATCAAACAATCAAAATAACGATTACAATTAACACGTACGCGTATAGACTTGAGAAATTAACAACATAACTATGAAACTTTATAAAAATCAGATTTTTAAGAATTAGGGTTCATGCAATTATACCTTTGATCGCTAAATTAAATACACCAACGCGTAGAGGAGATCGAGAATTGCAACTTTCGTGTTCAAGGTTTTATCAAAAGATCAAAAATTGAAGGTGATGATGATGGTGATGTTGGGCGACTATGGGGAGGAGCCAGGGAGAGATCGACTGAAGTTTTTGTGTAAGGGTTTACTAATTTTAGGTTAATACTTCTATTTATACTAACCCTAGTTTCACAAATTAGCACATAAGCCCCTAAACTTACAAAAATTGAAACATAAGGGGGTGAGGGGGAGGGGTTGGCCGAATGGGGCCCACCATGGATTCCCGGGTTCTCGTTTTGCAATTCCGTGTATTCGTGGTCCGTTTTAAGTGTCGTTTAGTCGTACCGAAGGCCCGGAACGCTAATCCGATCGTTAAACGCAACCAATCGCTTAATTTATTAAAACCCCAATAAATTAAATATTTTAAAAAGTTAATAATTAATTAAATTAATTATTAAAATAAACCCGAGCGTTTCGCTGCTCAAAAAGCTATTATCAAAATCGTATCGTTTTTATCGTATTTCATTATCCGAAATATTTATTTGAATTAATATCAACCCATATCAATTATTGAAACCCTCCAAAGGTCAAGTACGCATTTAATACACGTAAACACATAAAAGTTAAATAATCACCGTTAAATAAACTAACGGAAGGTTAACGAAAGTAACGGAAAAATCAGGGTTGTTACAGGCCATTCTCCAACACATCCATTACGCCCTTTTCCGATGAAAACTTAAAGAAAAAGAACCCTTTTGCATTCATCATCACCTTTTCGAATCCATACTTTGTCCAGACATTTATAGCATAATTTTGAACTTCAAGAAACGCCATACGATTTCCCAAAAAATAGCCATAAAGAGTATTCACGCCAACCTCTTCCTCATCAGAGGATTCAGAGTCAGCTTTAACACTACCGGAGTCATCATCGTGATTCCCAGATTTCAAAACACCCTCATATTGCACATGATTATCGTTACTACTAATAAAATCGTTTATCTCAACATCTTTATTTTCCTCCACTGCATCATCCTTGTTACCCTTAGATTTAAAATCATGTGCACCAGGAAACAAGTTATGTTGATTATTAACAACAGTATTATCATCTTTATTATTCTCCACCGCATTAAGAACATCTGGTATACAATCATCTTCCTTATTAGTTAGATCATTCAAATCAAGATCATTAAAAACATGTGCAGCCCCGTTAACATCTCCCTCTTTAGATTCGCCTACCTTCAGTTCACTCTCCTTCGAAAGCTCATCAAGAGCTTCCCTAATTTTCTGATTGTGCAAAACCCTACCCGGCGTCGCCATAACTTTCTTCTTGTTCTTTCCACCCATCACGCCGCTTGCCGGAGAAACAAAACTCGGTGAGACAGGGGTTACTCAAGACCACCGGATAGAAGCCGGTGGCCGGAGGAAAGGAGGTGCACAAATGATCTACAAAATGGCAGTAAAAGATGTTTAAATGATCGTAGAAAGAAAGAGAGATTTAGATCTAAAGGTAGCAGGAGATAACTTGAAAAAGGGAAAAAAGGCACGATGGGGAGAAAAAATCTAGAGAGAGAAAAAATCAAACACTGCCTATAAGTGTTGTAGCAAGGTTTAGGTATATCCCATTCAATAAATAAATAAATAACTTGTGTAAAATTGTATCGTATTTAATAGTATTTTGTAATAAAATAATATCTATTTCGTACTACACTTCGCACACATAAAGTGTTTATATATATATATATATATATATATATATATATATATATATATATATATATATATATATATATATATATATATATATATATATATATATATAAACCTTTAACTAGTGAAACAAAAATTTAAAGCGATTGTCTTATAAGCAAAGATTTTTTTAGTTTTTTAAATGTTTTTATTACACCAGGTTATCGACTGTGTGTAATCCAAGATTTTAATACTTTATTAACAATTCCACCAATTACCCTTGAATGTAATCCACCCCTGTTTTAATGAGTCCATTGACTATTAATCCATCCCCGTGTCTGGTCAAATGGACAATTATTAGTACTTATAAATATCCCGTATACCGTATCCGATCAAGCGTATGTGGTTATATATAGATACGTCAAATTATAAATCTCTATATTAAATTAACAAAATATCATTTAGTTAATCAAATATAAATCCCATTAATAGCCCATAGTCCAATTTCCACAAGTGTCGGTCTTTTGTCCAAACCCCAATTATGGTCCAAATCCCAATAACCCCGTCTTAATATTTAGCCTAACATCACGATTACTTCAGCTCAAATAAGCATAATAATAACTTAAGTACGATACATAATTAAAAAGGGAGAATTTAGCTTACAGTGATTATTAATCACGTAGTGTTACAGGGACAGAGATAAAAGATAAACTTACAATAAAACTTCACTTCCATTATCTTCACACGGTAGAAACTTGAAATACAACACCCGTACAATAATATTTTACAATACGAAACTAATTTATTTATCTATACTATAATTACCTAAACATTACTATTGTTTGGGTGTTAACATAGCCAAAGGCTATTAGTAAGGTTGGTGTTAAGTCAATAAAAAAATGACGTACGTTGATCATTGTTAAGACTAAGTTTGACTCGACTAAATGATGTAATGGTGGTAGTATGACCGCATAAATACCACCGTCACAATGTAATAGTTAAGCCTTTGGTCATAATTCACATTTTATCAAGGTGTTTTTTGAAGTCTCTCCCTAACCAAATTGTAACAAACATTGTAAGTGAATTCAAAGATGTATCATATTCTTCCTTTTGGATAAAATTAGTTTAAAGTTCTCATTGACTAAGAATACACTTTTGATTTTTGGCTGGTGAAATGAACAGTTAGTGGGTGTGAGTTTAAAGATTCTTGAGGTATTCTTCAAGTTTTAGAGTTTGTGTGTTCCACTGCTGTTAGAAAAAATATTATAAGTTGTGAGTTTCTTAAATATTTAGTATGTTGTTATCTATCAAATACCAATATTCAAATATGCTACATGTATATAAGTTTCATTATTAACTCAAGTCCAACTCTAAAAGAAACAATGCCAACATAAGTAGAAGGCACATTCTTCTAAAGTGGTTCTCTATCTCCCAACAATTAAATAAATAATTTTTTTTAACGACAACCTTTAAAGTTGTAAATAATAATTAAATTAATGCAAAAAATAGTAGTACATGATATGATTATTTTTTTTAAAGTGATTGATTGTTACTAGTATGCAATTTTTTTTTTTCATGTCCTAATTCCTTAATAACAACCTTTATAGTTGTTATTATAAAAATTCTTAAATAATAATTAAAAAGCTGCTTCGATATTCGACCCTAACCGTCTCCTACCTCACATACATTACCAAATCAAACAATTGAATCATATGGATTTTCAGCTACGTTGATTCCGCACATTTGCTTTACTTTTAAGGAGATCCAACAAATTCTGATTATAAGACAAACAACGTCAGCATTACTTACATCGTGTAAGTACCATAAAAGATTAGTATCATTTAATTATCTAATGGGCATGTTTATCCTCAGTCCCTGAAATTCAGAGTCAGAATCAGAATGTGCAGAAGGTCGCGGCGCGGTGATTAACTAGTTTCAGAATCAGGAGGCATGTCAAGGCAACCACCAGACCACGTTAAATGGAACGGCGCGAGGAATTGGGGCCGCGACGCTGCGATCTGGGCGGACTGGTACCAATTTTGTGATTTTAAAAGATATTCAAGGGCGTTTTGGTCTTTTCGCGTATGAGGCAGATTATAGACCTCAAATCTGGTCGATTCATTTCATTTCCTTTTTATCTTTTACCTTTTCTTCTTCATTTTCTCTCAAAAACTCAAACACCCCAATTGATTCAAAGGGATTTTTGGAAAGGAAGATCCGGGTTTTGATCGAAGGCGTAAGAGGCAACTTTGTTCTCCTCGTTCTTAGCTACAATTTGATACTAGCGGTAAGCACTAACTCTCAATTTCATTTTTGTGTTCATCATCTAAATTTGGGGCTTTTGATTGTGAGTTCATAAATGGAACCCCATTAGTTGTTAATTGAAGATTAACACCAAGATTTGGGTTTATTGTTGATGTTGGCGGGTTTTGGGTTGGTGTGCAAGTTTATACTTGCGAGGCTTGCAAAGAGTGAATAATCACTAGTATTAGTGATTATTGATGTTTTGGAGACCATTAGGGTCATGTGGTTGACTAATTTTGACTATAGTCAAAATTAGGATTTGGTGATGATTATGACCCAATTGTAAATTTAATAAGGTTTATAAACTTAAAATAGATTAAGTTGAAGTATAAAACCGAGTTAAATATGTTTTGGTGTCAAAACTTGCTAATGGCGTGATGTTAACTTCTTATGGGTCAAAATTAGGGTTTAAGTGTCATTTTGGGCAAGATAGGTGTTTAACACCTATGATTGGGTTTAATTGGCATATTAGGACCATTCTCACTTGTGTTAGTAATTATTGGTTAGTTTGGGCGCGGTTTGTGCTTGGAAGTGCTTTTGGGTCGGAATTGCACTGGTAGTCAATTTGGGTTAATTTGTATATCCACCCTAATTGTGTTACTTGTTATGTAATAAATGGAATAGGTACTTTCCATTGGTGATTGCGGATTATTCTGTGGCATTCATCAAGGCGACAAGGTGAGTGTAAATTTACTATGCACATGTGTATGTGTAAAATGGGTGCGTGTGTGTAGGGTGACCCTTGTTCGGGTTTACTCTATGTTCGTGTGGGAGAATGGACCTTGTGCTTCAGGTCCATGTGATACGCTTATGCATTGTGGGTTTTTACCTTTGGTGTTGTGAATTGGCTAGCGTTTTAGATAACCCTTTTGGCGATGGGTTGCTAGCATTTATTGTTGAGGAAATGAATCTCGGTTAGTGCAGATTCATGATGACTCGGGTTGTTTCGGTCATATGGGTGATGAGGTGGTGAATTTTGGGTTGTGTGAATTCACTAAAGCTCGGGTAGTTCGGCCAACCTCGGTTGTTGAAGTGGTGAAGGAAGTAAATCTCGGGTAGTGCGAATTCACTAAGGCTCGGGTAGTTCGGCCGACCTTCATGTGGTTTGGGTTAAGGGGTTAACCTTATCGTTATTGTTGATTATATTTGTTATATACGCGTATATACTTATTGTTGTGTTGTAGCTAATCTTGTGACGTTAGCTTGGCGATTATGTAGCGTGTAGCTACTTTGTGTATGTGCTCTTTTGTAGTTTGTTTACCATGCGGAGCCGGTATGTGGTTATTTGATGCTTGGTGATGCGTAGCCATTTTATGCATATGTATGTGTATAGTATCTTTACATTCACTAAGCATTAGCTTACCCTCTCGTTGTTGATATTTTTTATAGGTTCGCGTGGCAGCTCGGGTAAGCGTGGGGATTAGAGATCTTAGCTAGGTTGCTTTAGAAGATCTTGCTTTTGGACTTGATTAGGATTTGGGTAGCGTAGTCCCAAATCACCATCTCGGTTTTGTGTAAACGTAACTAGTTGGGTCATAATGATTATAACCGGTTTATGATTTAACCAACGTATTATTATATTAAGGAGTTTTATTTATTATTGTATGTTTTCAAGTTTGTTCACCTTACTTTGGTAATAAATACGTTTTGGAAATTATGTAATGGGACCTAAAGTATTATTTAATGTATATTAAAAAGAAAAAAATTATGGGCCGGTTTAATACGGGTTGGGTTATTACAAGTGGTATCAGAGCATGGTCTAAGTGATTTAGATGACTTGAGATAGGTGCCTAGACTTAGACTTTTGTGTGTGCTTATTTGTTGCGGGACTTGTAGGGATTACGGGTCGGAATGGGAATTTGGTTAGTACCTTAATTGTAGGTGGGCTAACGTTTATATTAATATGCAGATATTATTAATATATTAGTGCATTGGGTTTTGTTTATGTTGTGTTGGTTATATCATCGAGCGAGGCGGTCGTTGTACTAACGAGTTGATATGGCGTGCGTGCGTAATAAGGACTTGCAAACCTTATTACGGGTGCAAATCGTATCTGACAAGTGATGTACGACGAGTGTTTAGCAAGATGGGGCGGTGTTTTGTGTGTGGTTTATACGTTCGTGGACTAATCGTTTTGCATTCCTTAGAATGACAACGCGAAACGAGATCAAGACGAATGACGATGAGTTTGCGGCTAGGGTTGAGGCCGAGGTTGCAAAACAAGTGAAAACAATCCGAGAAGAGTTCGAAAGAAGGCTTATCAAGCCTCGGGGTAATGGTAAGAAGGAGTTTAGTTAAAAGGAGTTTCGAGCGACTAAACCACCTATGTATCATGGAGAACCAGATCCGTTAGTGAGTACTCATTGGATCTCGGCGATCGAAGGATGTTTTCGTACAAGTGAGTGTCCTCCGGACAGGAAGACGAGAATCGCTACTAGTTTGTTGCGAGATGGTGCGAAAGATTGGTTGGATGGTAAGATTGATACGGTCGGCGAAGAACCGTTCATGAGTTTGTCATGGGGCGATTTTAAGAAGGAATTCTTTGAAGAATTCCAAACGCAAGCCGACTTAACAAGAATGCGTGAGGAGATACGCGTGTTGAGACAAGGGTCTATGGACCTAAATACTCTACGGGCTACTTTTATATCCAAGGCGCGATTTTGCCCCGAGTATGTGAATAACGAAAGGTTGTTGATGCAAGACTTCTGTAAGGCCTTAAATGAGGAGTTACATGGGAAGATAAGCCTTGGGCAAGTGAACTCGTTCACCGAGCTATTTGCCGTGGCTAAGGGTTTTGAGCCATATCCTTGGGAAATAATCGATAATGCTCCGAGTAAGAGGAGGGTTAATTTGTACGGCGCCCCAAGTAAGAAAAATAAGGGTGCAAGTGCGAGTACGGGTAATGTGGGTAAAGGCACGATGGATTCTCGTGCGCCTAGATGTTTCAATTGTGGTGTTAGGGGCTACAAGTTATGGGAGTGCACAATGCCGAGAAGTGATGACGGAATGTGCTACTATTGTCATAAAGAAGGACATCGCAAGCCGGATTGTCCCGAGTTGGCGGCGGCGAATGCCGCAAGGACATGTTAAGGTACGTTTCGTTTTAATAAATATGTCCTTTGGATATTTATTATGAGTCATTGTGTACGAGTTTGTTGAAAGCATTTGTGTTGTGCATATTCTGTTATGGGTGACATTCCTAGTGGAATTACCCTACGGTGACGTTTTGATTAATGGGCGAAGGGCGTAAGACTTGGTGCAACCAAGCATTCCTTAGTGTTGGGAAATGTTTCTACCAAGCCTTGGGAATGGGCTTTGATGTTTGGCCGTTAAGCGCGTGCTTGTTTTCGTATTGAAGTCGAGGAACCATGAGGTTCGATGGGTGGATAAAACCCTAAAGATCGAGTGTTTGATCTCGATGTATGTTGGTAATGGATATACGCAACGCGGTGTTAGGTGCCTCGTTCATACCTACTAGCGTGGTATTCGACTCCGATGGTGTTGCGGTTACATTGTACTTTGGGTACCCTATAGAAACCCTTAAGTACATGAGTGACTAGGTGGAAATGTGACAAGCCATGGCAATCGGAGGATTCCAAGAATAAAGTTCGTGTAATTTGTGGTAAACGCTTCGTTCGAAGTGATGAAGGATAGGTTAAAATCCTTCGAATGCTCAAGGTTGGAGCAAGATGTGGTGATGGGTCATGTGAACCCAATTGTAGAAAGGTCTACCTTTCGGTAGCATTGTACGGTTGTACAATGTGCGTGTTGTGTTGGTTTTGTGTCGTTTAAATAAAGCCAACGGGTGACGGTGTGCGTCAATTTCTAGTGTGCGAAATGAATTCATGAGAATTCAAGTGTTATAACCGATGGAGAGATTGGTAACGTATGTCGAAGAGTGGTAATTATCGCGGATGATGTTGCCACGGCGATGCGATTATGGAACGTAGTTCCAAGTGGGGGAGTTACACTCCCGCACGTAGAGGTTTTAGTGTGAGATTTCGGATAATGCTCATAGTAGATCCGGAATTAGTGTCGGGATTTAGATTTGGTCGATTTATGGTAGAGTACAATTTCGGATAAATTGTACTTATGGTTTCGGATTTGAATTATCACCGAGGTGGTAATGTGGTGAATCTCGTTGAGAGATAATGGGCGTATTTGGCGAGCAAGGTGAAATCCCTTGGTTAAGGGATGTGTGTGTCGGATTCTCTTCTAGAGAATTATTGTTTTGTGCCTATGTGCGATATTGGTGGTTCTTGCTCGATTGTGATAGCAATGTTCGCGTGTGCGTATGATTTGTGTGCGGAAATTCCAGGCGGTGTGGAATGATTTTAAGTATGCGTATATACTTCGTTTGTGATGAATGGTTAGTGTAATCCGTTAGGATTCACTATAGTGTAGCACTGTCTAACGACCCGTCCTAATCCATCTGGACGAAGTCCATATCGATTATAAACGATTCACAATAGTTGGTTACATCGCGAGGTACTTGACCTCTATATGATAAATTTTACAAACATTGCATTCGTTTTTAAAAGACAAACTTTCATTACATCAAAAGTTGACGGCATGCCTACCACTTCATAATATATTCAACTATAATTGACTTAATAATAATCTTGATGAACTCAACGACTCGAATGCAACGTCTTTTTGAAATAAGTCATGAACGACTCCAAGTAATATCTCTAAAATGAGCAAATGCACAGCGGAAGATTTCTTTCGTACCTGAGAATAAACATGCTTTAAAGTGTCAACCAAAAGGTTGGTGAGTTCATTAGTTTATCATAAGCATTCATTTCCATCATTTTAATAGACCACAAGATTTTCATTTTCAGTTCTCATAAATATACGTCCCATGCATAGAGATAAAATATCATTCATATGGATTGAACACCTGGTAACCGACATTAACAAGATGCATATAAGAATATCCCCTATCATTCCGGGAATCCTTCGGACATGATAAAACAACATCGAAGTACTAAAGCATTCGGTACTTTGGATGGGGTTCGTCGGGCCCATAGATCTATCTTTAGAATTCGCGTCAATTAGTAGATCGGTTTACTAATTCTTAGGTTACCAAGCAAAAAGGGACATATTCGGCTTCGATCATTCAACCATATAATGTAGTTTCGATTACTTGTGTCTATTTCGTAAAACATTTATAAAAATTGCGCATGTATTCTCAGCCCAAAAATATAAAGGGTAAAAAGGCAAATGAAACTCACCATACTGTATTTTGTAGTAAAAATACATATGACGATACTGAACAATGCAGGGTTGGCCTCAGATTCACGAACCTATATTATTCGTATATATATTAAAACACATGATCAAAATCGGGAAATTATATATGTATGTATGTATGTATATATATATATATATATATATATATATATATATATATATATATATATATATATATATATATTGTTGTTGATAATATACTTGTTATACTATATGTCATTTTGATGAATTTAATATATTTAGTTCATATGTTTTGTATAACTATTATTTATCATAGATGATAAAACTGTATATTAAAGTTTAATATATATTTATATGTTAATTGATATCTTTTACATCTAGTTTAATTAATATCTTTTTATTAATAAAATATGGTGTAATATATTTTTATATAAAATATCTATTTGTAATAACGTTACTAGTTTTAAGGATAACCGTATAATAATTTTAGTAAAAAAAATAATCACGATAATAAGTTTTATAATAACAGTACTAATAATCATACTAATAATAATAATGATAAGATTAATAATAATTCTTATAATGATAATAATAATAATAATAATGGATATGATACTTATAACTATGGTAATATTAATAATTCTGTTATTTATGGAATGATACAAATACCAATATTTATAATAATAAGTTGTATTATTTTCATAGTAATAATAATGGTACTAACACTAGTAATACTTATTTTAGTAATAATAATATTAGTTACAATACTTATAACAATGATAATAATAATAATAATAATAATAATAATAATAATAATAATAATAATAATAATAATAATAATAACTGTATTACTAATAATATTAATCATAATAACATTAATAATAATCATAATAATAATAATCATAATAATAACAATAATAATAATAATAATAATAATAATAATAATAATAATAATAATAATACTAGTAATAATAATACTAGTAATAATAATAATAAAAATAATAATAGTACTTGTGATAATAACAATTATTAATAATAATGGTAACATAACAATAGAAATCATAATAATAATAATAATAATAATAATAATAATAATAATAATAATAATAATAATAATAATAATAATAATAATAATAATAATAATAATCAAAGAAAAAGGGAGCTACCTTAAAAAAATCGGTTTTAAAAATAAACACCCCGAACCCGACCTCTAGCTCACCCGCTCAACACTCTAACCGTCACTCTGTCTACTGCAATTCTATTTTAATACCCCTTAAAAAAAATATAACCCGTTACCATTACATTGCCTTCTTCTTCATCTTAAAATTCAATCGCCCAGAGTCCAATTGTTAATCAAAATATTGAGTATAAAATTTGGTTTACGATGTGAAATTAAAACAGAAACGACCTGTTGTGTTTGTTTTAGAATCAACATAAAAATAAAAGACATAAAATTAAGCAGCAGCGGTTTTAAAAACACGAAGAGCAACTCAATTCTTGATTTAATTATTAAAATGTTTTTAGACTAAGATTACTACATGAATTATGTTTAAAATCACCATTAGAAACTTCCTGGATCATCAATTGATCAAATAACATCAACACGATCACGAATTTTACGATGAACAAAACATTTGACTTTTTGATTTAAAGCTTTGACCTCAGAATTCGACTTTGTTATATAAAATTAGAACTTGATACTTTGCAATTAGTTTAAACACATGATTTATGATTAAACTGCATTTTTAGATTTTTTAATGTTATTCGAATTTATGTTATGGCTAAAAAAATGAACGTATAGGGTTAATGAACTGTAAAAAAAATTGATGAATTTAAACAGATAAGAATGGATACTCACAGCTATAATCGACATAGATGATGGAGAATTCGAGTATTATGAATAAGAAAGAGATGATTGATACATAAGTGGGTGTGTCGACAGTGTTTTAATCACGGGTAATGGAGAAGAACAGAAAAAGAATAAAGTGGAAAAAGATTGGTTACAGACTCCTATTATGTATCTGATTTTATAACTTAAATTTATATAATATATAATATAATTAGCATAAATAAATAAATAAGTATATTAATAATAATAATCCTAATAATAATTATTATATTAACAATAATAATTAATAATGATAATAATAAAAATGATAATAATAATAATAATAATATGATGTTATTAAAAATAACAATAATACTGATTTTTAATAAGTTTAAAAAAATGATATTAATGATTCTAATAATATTATTTATAATAATACTAGTTATAATAATACAATTATTAATGATAATGATAATATTACAAAAAAAAATAATGATATAACAATCTATCCATATCAAATTTCATCATATATATATATATATATATATATATATATATATATATATATATATATATATTATTTTAGAAATTGAATTATTAATGATACAAATATTAATATTAATGAAATATTAATAATAATAATGGAAGTAAAAGTAATAATATTAATATAACAATTATATTCAAACTTATTATTAATTATGTAATATTTAATAATCATATTCAATAACTTTTATTAAATATTTATTATTTATACATTTTATATATATAATACAATATTTTAATTATACATAGAAATCATATATATAGATTTATAATAATATATATATATATATATATATATATATATATATATATATATATATATATATATATATATATATATATATATATTTATATATATACATATATTAACAGCAACTTAATTATCCTAATTATTAAATTCTAATTAATTAAAAGTACACTTTATTAAATCATAACCTTATATTTTCCAATATGTATCTTTATATATATATATATATATATATATATATATATATATATATATATATATATATTTATTTACGAATAATTGTTCGTGAATCGTCGGGAATAGTCAAAGGTCAGATGATTTCATAAACTAGTTCAAACATTTTGAGACTTGGTTTAATAGACTTTACTTATCGTGTCGAAACCATATAAAGATCAAGTTTAAATTTGGTCAGAAATTCCCGGGTCGTCACAGTACCTACCCGTTAAAGAAATTTCGTTCTGAAATTTGAGTGTGGTCGTCATGGCTAACACTAAAAATGTTTTCATGACGAATATGAGTTGATAAATAGTGTTTTATCATCATTGAGTAATATGTATAAGACAATACGATTACTCGAAGAGTTCGAATGAAGCTATCACTAAATGGTGAAATGAGAAAGGCAAGTTTAATCATAACTTTTGACCAGTCATGGTTGAATTTAGAAAACAAGGTGCGTCTTAACTTTTGACGTCATCTCGGTTGAATTTTGGAATTTAAGGGATATAAAGAAAATCTTCGAAATTTAAGAGATTTGATTCTTCGGCGAAAAAGGAAATGAAGATCTCTATAAATAAATACGGTGATCTGCCTCGATTACTCTGTCTGATATTTCCATTATAAATTAAGCTCTTCCGTTCCATTATTCTCACCATTCCTATACTTTCTTTCTTAGTTCATACATCCAAAAGATTTTGAAAATGCTTAATCCAGTTCTAATCCTTGATATTTTTCTAATTATCATTCCTGTCATCCTTCTTTTCAATCTTCCACCAGAAGAATCTGTTTACTTCTACTATTACCTTGGGGTGATACTATTCTTAATTATACCGTATCTTTATATTGCTATTCGTATTAATACTCATGGTTTGTAACCTCCGTGTTGTTATTGGGCTTTATATTTTCTCTTATATTTTGGATCTTTTTGCCTTTTTATTATCCTCTCGACCTCTAGTAAAGCGAGCAACGGTCTAGAATTCGTAAGTACGGAGTTTCGAATGATCTTAATGTTCTAACCAAGAAAGAACGAAATTGTACGATTTGATTTGTCAAATTATTAGAATCATTGAGAATAGAACTATCAAGAATATACTTTCTTGATATGTTCAGAAGTTAAGCAGAATGAAAGAGTTATGTAACATGGCACATGATGACGTTATGATTTGTGAATCATCATGTCCCATTAGAAACTCAGCATGACTTACTGTAATATATTCACGTTGATCAAGTGTCATTATATTATACTAACTCATGCATCAGTTCCCAACATTACTTCAATAACATTCATATTTTAAGCTCAAAAGTTTACATAATATAGAAACTAACAGTTTCTATATGATGTAACACTGATAGAACTAATAGATTAATGATTCAGATAAGAATAGTTATGAAAATATATTCAGAAATATGGAGGATATTTATAATGAAAGATACGATGATATCTTGGAATTTCTAATATCGAAGGATGGTGAAGAAAATTTGTCCGCAAGAGTTTGGAGTCAGAAGCAAGGTGTTCGCTAAAGATTTCATCCGAAACAGAATCATCAGGATTCTTAATGTACAAGTTTAGTCTTTGTGATTTGTCCACGGTTTCCTTCCTGGTTAGCTCAATCCGTTTTCCAGTTCCACTTTTCTGATCTTTTCCAATATACTATTCTTTATCATCAAACTTCCGATGATTAAAGTCGTTTATGATTGTCTACAGTTTCTGCTGCTTCATTCAGCTTCCTCAAAATTTGGAGTATTGATTCGTAGACTGTGTGCTTTTCAGAATTTCAGAATAAAAGATCATAATTCTAAGATATAAATGTTATATGTATACATATATCTGTTGATGTAGACATGCTACGAGATTCGAAATACTGATTGTTGATTCTCGGTAATTGGTATGACAATTCTCGTTACAAGGTGCGGATGAGTTCATGATAAGACTTCACTGGATAAATATAGTGATCTGTTGGAGAGATTTAAGCCAAGGAGCAACGAGGTTGCTGGTACGTCTGCTGGTAATATGATGGAATATAAAAGGTTCCCCGGTAACAATAAAAGAGCACGCATATATATCAAGGTTATAATAAGGTTGTTTAGAACGAAAAGTCGAAGTTGACTTGTTGGAGCTGTGACAAAACTGGCTAATTTGAAAAGGAAATGCAAAGTTATTTTTGGTAATAACAATGCCAAAGGAGTTAGCACAGATAAGTGTTAGATGTTTACTCAGGTTCCGAGTGTTTTCAGGTGCATCACTATATGCATAAATCTTTCCTTCCATAGACGAAGTGCGGTTGGTTCATCCTCTCGATTGAGGTATTTTTCAAAAATCGTGAAAGGTTTGAACGCAGATTGTAATCGTCAAAATACAAAGGAGGTTTAAGATGAAATCAAGTGGCAAACTTGAAGAATTGTTTAGTTTCATATGTTATAATCAATATTTTAATTCATTTTTAATTGTCCAATCTTGATAGTCCACAGTCGATAGTCCACAGTTAACAGTCCAATAATTCATATATAGTTTAGTTTATAATATTCGAATTAATTAATACGTATCGTGACCCGTGTACATGTCTCAGACTCGATCACAACTCAAATTATATATATTATTGTAGAATCAACCTCAACCCTGTATAGAGAACTCGATCATTACTGCATATAGAGTGTCTATGGTTATTCCAAATAATATATATAAATGCGTCGATATGATATGTCAAAACCTTGTATACGTGTCCCGATATTTAAAGTGCGTAAAATAAATAACAAAAATTAAATAACGATAAATAAAGTGCGTAAAGTAAATAACAGAAATTAAATGACGATAAATAAAGTTGCAAGAATGTAAATTGCGATAATTAAATTGCGATAAATGAAATGTAATCAGTTAGCTAGGAACAATTAGCTAGGAACAGTTAGCGTGGATTCTTAACAAAATTTTTCATAGTTAATTTGTTTGTTTCTAACAAATTTTATTTTGTCAAATGTTTTCTTCATTATGCCACTTGTTGGATTCAGATAAATCAAAATCCAAATATGAAATTGGATGAATATGGTTATTCTGTGGTGAACGGATACGTGTATCGGTGGATGTAAATAGGATAGTAAATGACTGTTGAATCAGATTTGAAAGAATGCACAGTGTAACTTATTAATGTGAAATCTAAATATTCCTCGGGTATTACCTACCCGTTAAAATATTTTCACCATTAACAGTTTGTACGAAAGAATTTTTAATTACAATCTTTGTGAACATATACTTACATATATATTTTCTTCAGATGTAATTCATGGATTTAATGAGTTAATATAGTATTAAACTCATTTGGTTTACCGTCAAAGCTAGAATACATAATCTCTAAAACTTTTAGAAACCACATATTCTTCGCAGAATATTTCTTCAATGAAGTTACGAATTAATACTTCATCGTTCATTATTGTTGGTACTCCTTGGTATTTATGGTGCGTAGGACGTTGATGTTCGTGTGACAGATTGTGAAGTTGAGGTTTGCGATGCGATTGTTGTTGGTGGTGGTAATGGTACTGTTGGCGTTGATGATGGTGGTGCTGGTTATGCTGCTGGTGCTGCTGCTGATGTTTGTAACCTTTGCACCATATTCTCCAAAGCCACTACCCGAGCACGAAGCTCGTTGACTTCTTCTATTACATCGGGGTGATTGTCAGTTCGGACGAGCGGATAAATATGATCTAGAATTTGGTATAGTATATAATCGTGACGAGATACTCTGGAAATGAGGCTGAAAATGGTGTTTCGGATAGGTTCGCCGGTAAGTGCTTTAGATTCCTCGTTGAGAGGGCAATAAGGTGGGTGGAAAGGATCACCTTCTTCTTGTCTCCAGTGATTAAGTCGACTACGAACCCATCAGATGAATTTAGGATGGCTTGATTGATTCATTCTGGTGACACCGCTTTCGGAGCTTAGGTGAATATCCATGTCGAAATAGCTGTCAAAATAACTATCGGAATAGTTATCGAAATCTGAGGGACTCGAATTGTTGAGGGATTCATCTCGTATGATCAGATGAAGGATATTCGATAAGAAATAGATTATAGGATGTAGATTAGTACCCTGCAATACATAATTTACATATGCATATATAATACTAAAATCCCATAGGTTACGGAGGAATTCTACGGAAGCTGTCAGACAAAGTCTACAGTAACATATACGCTAAGATATGAATTATCAGATACGCTAAGATATGAATTTTTGTCTATACACTATCGATGCACTAAATGCAGTAAGACGTGTCTAGACTAAGAATGATAAGCAAGTGATTCTCTAAGAATGATAAGCAGGTACTTTTCGACACGAAATGATAAGCAAAACTTTTGACATGCAGACACGGTCGAAGTCCAGACTCACTAATGCATCCTAACGACTTATCAGTTAGACACACTAATGCAGACCTGATTCGCTAAGACCACCGCTCTGATACCAACTCTAACGACCCGTCCTAATCCATCTGGACGTATTCCATATCGATTATAAATGATTCACAATAGTTGGTTACATCGCGAGGTACTTGACCTCTATATGATACATTTTACAAACATTGCATTCGTTTTTAAAAGACAAACTTTCATTACATCAAAAGTTGACGGCATGCCCACCACTTCATAATATATTCAACTATAATTGACTTAATAATAATCTTGATGAACTCAACGACTCGAATGCAACGTCTTTTTGAAATAAGTCATGAACGACTCCAAGTAATATCTCTAAAATGAGCAAATGCACAGCGGAAGATTTCTTTCGTACCTGAGAATAAACATGCTTTAAAGTGTCAACCAAAAGGTTGGTGAGTTCATTAGTTTATCATAAGCATTCATTTCCATCATTTTAATAGACCACATGATTTTCATTTTCAGTTCTCATAAATATACGTCCCATGCATAGAGACAAAATATCATTCATATGGATTGAACACCTGGTAACCGACATTAACAAGATGCATATAAGAATATCCTCTATCATTCTGGGAAATCCTTCAGACATGATAAAACAACATCGAAGTACTAAAGCATCCGGTACTTTGGATAGGGTTCGTCGGGCCCATAGATCTATCTTTAGGATTCGCGTCAATTAGTAGATCGGTTTACTAATTCTTAGGTTACCAAGCAAAAAGGGACATATTCGGCTTCGATCATTCAACCATATAATGTAGTTTCGATTACTTGTGTCTATTTCGTAAAACATTTATAAAAATTGCGCATGTATTCTCAGCTCAAAAATATAAAGGGTAAAAAGGCAAATGAAACTCACCATACTGTATTTTGTAGTAAAAATACATATGACGATACTGAACAATGCAGGGTTGGCCTCAGATTCACGAACCTATATTATTCGTATATATATTAAAACACATGATCTAAATCGGGAAATTATATATATATGTATGTATATATATATATATATATATATATATATATATATATATATATATATATATATATATATATATTGTTGTTGATAATATACTTGTTATACTATATGTCATTTTGATGAATTTAATATATTTAGTTCATATGTTTTGTATAACTATTATTTATCATAGATGATAAAACTGTATATTAAAGTTTAATATATATTTATATGTTAATTGATATCTTTTACATCTAGTTTAATTAATATCTTTTTATTAATAAAATATGGTGTAATATATTTTTATATAAAATATCTATTTGTAATAACGTTACTAGTTTTAAGGATAACCGTATAATAATTTTAGTAAAAAAAATAATCACGATAATAAGTTTTATAATAACAGTACTAATAATCATACTAATAATAATAATGATAAGATTAATAATAATTCTTATAATGATAATAATAATAATAATAATGGATATGATACTTATAACTATGGTAATATTAATAATTCTGTTATTTATGGAATGATACAAATACCAATATTTATAATAATAAATTGTATTATTTTCATAGTAATAATAATGGTACTAACACTAGTAATACTTATTTTAGTAATAATAATATTAGTTACAATACATATAACAATGATGATGATAATAATAATAATAATAATAATAATAATAATAATAATAATAATAATAATAATAATAATAATAATAATAATAATAATAATAATAAATGTATTACTAATAATAATAATAATAATAATCATAATAATAACAATAATAATAATAATAATAATAATAATAATAATAATAATAATAATAATAATAATAATAATAATAATAATAATAATAATAATAATAATAATAATAATAATACTAGTAATAATAATAATAATAAAAATAATAATAATACTTGTGATAATAACAATTATTAATAATAATGGTAACATAACAATAGAAATCATAATAATAATAAAAATAATAATAATAATAATAATCAAAGAAAAAGGGAGCTACCTTAAAAAAATCGGTTTTAAAAATAGACACCCCGAACCAGGCTCGAACCCGCGACCTCTAGCTCACCCGCTTAACACTCTAACCATCACTTTATCTACTACAATTCTGTTTTAATACACCTTAAAAAAAATATATAACCCGTTACCATTACATTTCCTTCTTCTTCATCTTAAAATTCAATCGTCCAGAGTCCAATCGTTAATCAAAATAGTGAGTATAAAATTTGGTTTACGATGTGAAATTAAAACAGAAACGACCTGTTATGTTTATTTTAGAATCAATAGAAAAATAAAAGACATAAAATTAAGCAGCAGCGGTTTTAAAAATACGAAGAGCAACTCAATTCTTGATTCAATTATTAAAATATTTTTAGACTAAGATTACTACATGAATTATGTTTAAAATCACCATTAGAAACTTCCTGGATCATCAATTGATCAAATAACATCAACACGATCACGAATTTTACGATGAACAAAACATTTGACTTTTTGATTTAAAGCTTTGACCTCAGAATTCGACTTTGTTATATAAAATTAGAAATTGAAACTTTGCAATTAGTTTAAACACATGATTTCTGATTAAACTGCATTTTTAGATTTTTTAATGTTATTCGAATTTATGTTATGGCTAAAAAAAATGAATGTACAGGGTTAATGAACTGTAAAAAAAAATCGATGAATTTAAACAGATAGGAATGGATACTCACAGCTATAATCGACATAGATGATGGAGAATTCGAGTATTATGAATAAGAAAGAGATGATTGATACATAAATGGGTGTCGACAGTGTTTTAATCACGGGTAATGGAGAAGAACAGAAAAAGAATAAAGTGGAAAAAGATTGGTTACAGACTCCTATTATGTATCTGATTTTATAACTTAAATTTATATAATATATAATATAATTAGCATAAATAAATAAATAAGTATATTAATAAAAATAATCCTAATAATAATTATTATATTAACAATAATAATTAATAATGATAATAATAAAAATGATAATAATAATCATAATATGATGTTATTAAAAATAACAATAATGCTGATTTTTAATAAGTTAAAAAAAATGATATTAATGATTCTAATAATACTATTTATAATAATACTAGTTATAATAATACAATTATTAATGATAATGATAATATTACAAAAAAAAATAATGATATAACAATCTATACATATCAAATTTCATCATATATATATATATATATATATATATATATATATATATTATTTTAGAAATTGAATTATTAATGATACAAATATTAATATTAATGAAATATTAATAATAATAATGGAAGTAAAAGTAATAATATTAATATAACAATTATATTCAAATTTATTATTAATTATGTAATATTTAATAATCATATTCAATAACTTTTATTAAATATTTATTATTTATACATTTTATATATATATATTACAATATTTTAATTATACATAGAAATCATATATATAGATTTATAATATATATATATATATATATATATATATATATATATATATATATATATATATATATATATATATATATATATATATATATATACATACATACATATATTAAGAGTAACTTAATTATCCTAATTATTAAATTCTAATTAATTAAAAGTATACTTTATTAAATCATAACCTTATATTTTCCTATATATATATATATATATTTATTTATTTATTTACGAACAATTATTCGTGAATCGTCGGGAATAGTCAAAGGTCAGATGATTTCATAAACTAGTTCAAACATTTTGAGACTTGGTTTAATAGACTTTGCTTATCGTGTCGAAACCATATAAAGATCAAGTTTAAATTTAGTCGGAAATTCCCGGGTCGTCACACAGTGCGCGATGTTGCACTACTCGTTGTTTGAGGCCAAAAGAGCGTATGTGATTGGTGGGATATGGCCGTTGATTCGGTCCGCTAACTTTGTCATGGGTGGAGTGTTATATCGGTATGGTATAACGTTATCGGGAAATTCAAGTACCGATGGGGAATGGGAGTACCATTCTTTGCGTGTGGTTTGGGACGTGAATATCGGGTTATTCGTATTCACAATATTTCGGGTAGTACGATTGTCCCTGTTGGTTGGACTCATAGTTTGAGGTAGTGAATGTCGGGTAGTTCAGATTCACTAAGGCTCGGGTTGTACGGCCATCCTCGGTTATACTATGGGGTGGAGGTAGTGAGTATCGGTTTGCGCGTACTCACGATGACTCGGGTTGTGCGGTCATTTCTTTGTGGGAAATATGGATTGGGTTGGTGAATTTCGGGTTGTTGAAAATTCACTAAGGTTCGGGTTGTTTCGACCATCCTCCATATGTGTTTAGGCTCGGGTTGTTTCGGCCATGTTGGTGTGGTTTGTGTTGTGAACTATTGGTTGTTTTATACACCAATGGTGGGGTCGTGAGGACCTGTTGCGTGATTAGTGATGCGATAGCCATGTTTCGCTCACATGTTGTTACGGGTGTGACAATGGTCGATTTTGTACACCTTGGGATTAGCGTTGCCATAGTCGTTTTGGGCGCTGTCGGTTTTAGCCTGTTTGCTTATGAGGTTGCGGTAGTTACGTAATAGCCGTGTTTACGCACTACAATGGTTGTTAAGTGCGATGTACTTCGTATGGTACGTGATAGTGCTCCAAACGAACATATATTTAGTCGCAATATCATCCCAATATGTAAAGTTTTTAGTTGTAATTATTCTATTTTTAAGTTGTAATCGTTTAAATAAATAAATGTGAAGACAAAGCACGAAGATTAAAGAATTGAAGAAAAAGTGCCACTAAAGCCATAGTGCACTCAAAAGTGCCACTAAAAGTGAGTTAAAGACTTGCGCGAATTTTGGGAGTTAAGGAAAATAATTTTTTGTGCAAATTAGAAATTGCAAAACGCAAAGTACAAGATATCTACGCGTACGAAAAGACGTTCGAAAATCCGGAACCAGAACTTGAGCCAACTATCAACGCGCGACGAATCGGACTAAAAATTACAAGTCTACTATGCACAAGAATATAATATAATATTTAAATAAAATGTCGACAAGCTAGAAACAAAAGAGATTGACCTGGATCCAGCTGGCCATGCGATCGCATGGCCTGGAAGAAGAATTTCCATGCGATCGCATGGCTTCAATTATGAGGCCACATCTATAAAAGCCAACGAATTCGATGTATTATATATATCTTTTTCTCTTCTCTTCATCTGTAACATAAATATATATATATAATTTTAATTTTAATTTAAGTTTAATAATAATTGGGTTATTGTAAGAAATGTTTTACGGGTTTTAAGTCGGAACTCTGTCTGTGTAACGCTACGCGATTAATCACCACTGTAAGCTATGTTCTTCCTTTTTAAATTAATGTCTCGTAACTAAGTTATTATTATGCTTATTTAAGCAAAAGTAATCGTGATGTTGGACTAAAAATTAAGATTGGGTTATTAGATTTTGTACCATAATTAAGGTTTGGACAAAAGACCGACACTTGTGGACATTGGACTATTGACTATTAATAGATATGGGGTATTGTCTAATCGAATGACAACTCATTAGAATCTGTCGAACCTATCTTCAAATTAGTTAATCTAATAATTATTAAAATGATTATGTATGTTTTATTTAGTGACGTTTATACGACATCTTTTACGATCATTTAATTAATTATTCGGGTTGGGTAATTGATTATTCATTCTGATCAAGTGGGTAAATTAATATTCATATCTCATTAAAACAGGGGTGGATTACATACAAGGATAATTGGTGTAATTGTTAACAAAGTATTAAAACCTTGGATTACACGTAGTCGATAACTTGGTGTAATTATTAAACAAAGTATTAAAACCTTGTTACAGTTCGAATCCCTAATTAGTTGGAATATTTGACTTCGGGAATAAGGTTAATTTGACGAGCATTTTATAATTATGACTGATGGACTATTATGGACAAAAACCAGATAGGTATCAAATAAACCAGGACAAAGGACAATTAACCCGAGTAACAATTAATTAAAATCAAAACGTCAAACATCATGATTACGAAAGTTTAAATAAGCATAATTCTTTTATAATATTTTTATTTCATCGTACCTTTATTTACTGTCATTTTAATTACTGCAATTTACTTTATCGCAATTTAAATTCTGTCATTTATATTATCGTCATTTATCTTTACGTTAAAATATAAAATAGACAAACTGGTCATTAAACGGTAAAAACCCCCTTTTATAATAATATTACTATATATAATTATATATATTTTATATAAATATAGTTGTAAAAAAATATAGCGGTAAACTCAGCTAGCTCCCTGTGGAACGAACCGGACTTACTAAAAACTACACTACTCTACGATTAGGTACACTGCCTATAAGTGTTGTAGCAAGGTTTAGGTATATCCCAATCTAAATAAATAAATAAAACTTGTGTAATTTGTATCATATTTTGTAGTAAAAATATAACTATTTCGTATACACCTCTACGCACATCAGTACGCTAGGAGTTGATATCTCAGTATGAGATTGGTTGAGTGTTTCTCGATAGGAGGAGTTGAGCAAGTGTTAGTGCTCGGACTTGTGGATTTGACGAGTCGCGGGTGACGATTTAGTTGTCAAAGGTGACTCTTCGAGAAGAATTGCCTAGAGGAGTTGAAAGAATACGTGGCGATTCCGCATATTCCAAGTGATTGTTATAGGCTTCGGATGGTGCATGTGTTGCACGGCTCGGAATGCGTGCAAGTGTGTATTTTAGTTAATGGATTAGCCTTCGGGTTAGCAATAAGTGTGGTGGAAGTCGGATTGGAATGTTATTTTAAAACCACCGAGTGTAGGTTCGAATTGGTTAAGTGACTAGGATCACGAGGATGTGATCAAAATTAATGTAAGATCCCGAATTTTTGTGCGTCAGAAAAGGTTTCTGAAAGTGTCAGTAAATGTGCGCAGTAGAAAGCGCCACTAAAAGTGAACCTAACACTTATGCATTTTCAGAATTTACATCAGAATCAGAGTTAGGCAAGTTCAGTCCCTGAAATTCAGAGTCAGAATCAGAATGTGCAGAAGGTCACGGCGCGACAGAATGGGTCGCGGCGCGGCGATTAACTAGTTTCAGAATCAGGAGGCATGTTAAGGCAACCACCAGACCACGTTAAATGGCGCGGCGCGAAGAATTGGGGCCGCGGCGCGGCGATCTGGGCGGACTGGTTCTTGTGATTTTAAAAGATATTCAAGGGCGTTTTGGTCTTTTCGCGTATGAGGCAGATTATAGACCTCAAATCTGGTCCATTCATTTCATTTCCTTTTTATCTTTTTCCTTTTCTTCTTCATTTTCTCTCAAAAACTCAAACACCCCAATTGATTCAAAGGGATTTTTGAAAAGGAAGATCCGAGTTTTGATCGAAGGCGTAAGAGGCAACTTTGTTCTCCTCGTTCTTAGCTACAATTTGATACTAGCGGTAAGCTCTAACTCCGAATTTCATTTTTGTGTTCATCATCTAAATTTGAGGCTTTTGATTGTGAGTTCATAAATGAAACCCCATTAGTTGTTAATTGAAGATTAACACCAAGACTTGGGTTTATTGTTGATGTTGGCGGGTTTTGGGTTGTTGTGCAAGTTTATACTTGTGAGGCTTGTAAAGAGTGAATAATCACTAGTATTAGTGATTATTGATGTTTTGGAGACCATTAGGGTTCATGTGGTTGACTAATTTTGACTAGAGTCAAAATTAGGGTTTGGTGATGATTATGACCCAATTGTCGATTTAATAAGGTTTATAAACTTAAAATGGATTAAATTGAAGTATAAAATCGAGTTAAATATGTTTTGGTGTCAAAACTTGCTAATGGCGTGATGTTGACTTCTTATGGGTCAAAATTAGGGTTTAAGTGTCATTTTGGGCAAGATAGGTGTTTAACACCTATGATTGGGTTTAATTGGCATATTAGGACCATTCTCACTTGTGTTAGTGATTATTGGTTAGTTTGAACGCGGTTTGTGCTTGGAAGTGCTTTTGGGTCGGAATTGCACTGGTTGTCAATTTGGGTTGATTTGTATATCCACCCTAATTGTGTTACTTGTTATGTGATAAATGGAATAGGTACTTTCCATTGGCGATTGCGGATTATTCGGTGGCATTCATCAAGGCGACAAGTTGAGTGTAAATTTACTATGCACATTTGTATGTGTAAAATGGGTGCGTGTTTGTAGGGTGACACTTGTTCGGGTTTACTCTATGTTCGTGTGGGAGAATGGACCTTGTGCTTCGGGTCCATGTGATACGCTTATGCATTGTGGGTTTTTACCCTTGGTGTTGTGAATTGGCTAGCGTTTTGGATAACCCTTTTGGCGATGGGTTGCTAGCATTTGTTGTTGAGGAAATGAATCTCGGTTAGTGCGGATTCATGATGACTCGGGTTGTTTCGGTCATCTTGGTGATGAGGTGGTGAATTTCGGGTTGTGCGAATTCACTAAGGATCAGGTAGTTCGGCCAACCTCGGTTGTAGAAGTGGTGAAGGAAGTAAATCTCGGTTAGTGCGAATTCACTAAGGCTCGGGTAGTTCGGCCGACCTTCTTGTGGTTTGGGTTAAGGGGTTAACTTTATCGTTATTGTTGATTATATTTGTTATATACGCTTATATACTTATTGTTGTGTTGTAGCTAATCTTGTGACGTTAGCTTGGTGATTATATAGCGTGTAGCTACTTTGTGTATGTGCTCTTTTGTAGTTTGTTTACCATGCGGAGCCGGTATGTGGTTATTTGATGTTTGGTGATGCGTAGCCATTTTATGCATATGTATGTGTATAGTATCTTTACATTCACTAAGCATTAGCTTACCCTCTCGTTGTTGACATTTGTTATAGATTCGCGCGTTGGCGGCTCGGGTAAGCGGGGGGATTAGAGATCTTAGCTAGGTTGCTTTAGAAGATCTTGCTTTTGGACTCGATTAGGATTTGGGTAGCGTAGTCCCAAATCACCATGCTCGGTTTTGTGTAAACGTAACTAGTCGGGTCATAATGATTATAACCGGTTTATGATTTAACCAACGTATTATTGTATTAAGGAGTTTTATTTATTATTGTATGTTTTTAAGTTCGTTCAACTTACTTTAGTAATAAATACGTTTTGGAAATTGTGTAATGGGACCTAAAGTGTTATTTAATGTATATTAAAAAGAAAAAAAAATTATGGGCCGGTTTAATACGGGTTGGGTTATTACAACAATAACCACATTCTGTGACAGCAGACAGTCAAGAAACAACCAGGATGCCCACTGCAACACCAGAGCCACCAACCCCAAACAAAGAACAAGAAAAAGAACCTGACCCATCAGCAAAAAAAGCACTCTACTCTGAATACGAACAAAAAGAACCGAAATGATGTTTTAGGAACCCAATATGGTAATTTCTCTTATTCGTTGTTACTGCTAAACTCTTCGACTTATGAATGGATGTATTTTAATATTAGATACACTGTTAACGCCAATAGCCAGACAAAGTTTTACCTAAAAATGACCGCAGCAACGCGCGACCCATTTCATTGCTAGTTATAAATTAAATAAAGATATTAAATATACCCTCTATATAAACTACACCCCTTTTCTATATAAACTCCACTCCATTTCTATCAATTTCTCTCAACATTTCTATCAGTTTCTTTCAATATTTCTTAACAATGTCAAATCTCAATCCTAATGAGGGTGGTTCGGCTAATCTATACAATTTTGGGTCACCAAATTTGCCCGGTTCGAGTTCAAATTCCCCGCAAAATATTTGGGGTAATCGATGTTTTGGCAATATCCTGCAACAAAATCTTTTTCACGACTTCCATAATGCTCAATTTTTGCTAAGTTTTTACAACAACAACAACAACAATATCCACCACGACAAATTCCATCACAATTCTCACAATCGGATGTTATGCCATTTTAGCTTCCATGTACGCAACCATGGTCACTATCACAACCAACTTTTACACCTCTAGATAACGACGAAGTGGAAGAAATTCGTGGTGAAACGCAACCACAACAAGTACGGGTTCGAACAAGTCATAGAAGAAAAGGAAAGGATATTGTAAAAGAACCACATAATAAAAAAAAATGTGGAATGTGCCTGAAGAAATTTGGTTGGCGTCGTGTTGGATTGATTCTTCCGAATATGGAGTTCATGGTAATTCGCAAAGAGGTGCGACATTTTGGGGGTGTAGTTCGTGAAAAGTTCAACAATAACGATTCTGGTTGGTTACAAGGTGACGATCAATTAAGTGCCAAATAGTGTCATATGGATAAGGCTTGCAAAGATTTCATGGCCTTATATAATGAAGAAGAACGTAACTCAAGGCGTAGCGGTCGAAACGAGGAAGACATATATAACATGACGCTGCAAAAATATCAACAACAGTATAAAAAATGGGGTTACAAAGAGGTTTGAGAATTCTTGAAGAAGAGGCCGGAGTGGTATACACCATCTGCAGTAGGTGGAAGTGGTATGCGAAGAAGAAGAGCTTCACAAGTTGTAGTCGAAGCTGAAGACGAAGATGTGGTTGCCGAAAACTAAACAGTCAATCTCAGTGAAGATGGTTAAACAACCTCTGGGAGCTATTTGGTAATGATGCGATTCGACGTCCAATGGGAAGAGAACAATTGAAGAAGGCTGTTAGAAATTTCGCTTCGTCTGACGGCGGGACTTCATCATCATGGGATACGAACTCTTCAAGATTCGAAGAGTTGGCTTCAAAATGGGATATTAAAAAGGAGGTGGAGTTGGAGAAAAGAAGCAAGGGCATCAGTGCTATAGTTGAGGAAGAACGAACATGATCGGCAATGGAAGTCATAAAATTATTTAAACTTAACGTTAACGAAGTTGAGGCCCCAAAAAATGGAAGAAAAAAAAAAGCTTTGAAGTTCAAGAAGAAGATGAGTAATTATAATAATTTTTTCGTAAGTATTAAGGTTTAGGAGTTTAATAAAGTAGTAATTGTATTAGGACATTTTATCTATTGTAATTTTTCATATTATAGAACTTTTTGTAAATTGTAATCGTTTTATTTTTAGTAATTTAAGTGTGTTTTTATTAATTTAAATTATTATATATGTCTTACTTTTATAAAAAAAAATGAAGCAATTAAAAAAAACTCAAACAAAAAATGAAAAAAAAAATGTGGGACCTATTTTCCTATCACACAACCATCACGTCATACCATTACAAACTTCATCACTCCATCACGCTATCACATTGCCAAATCGGCACTATACCCCACAAAAACACCACATCAAGCCATCACCACTACAAATGGTCTTAGAAGGATTTGTTTTTTTTTTTTTTTTTTTTTTTTGGACATCATTTTCGGATCACTCAGAGGGGACTAAACCACTCACGCGTTCATCTCCCGTAATTGCATAACCCGCCCCCAACTACTGCCCTGGAGGAAATCCGGACCAATTTGAGGGCATGGCTGGTAAAACCCCCCTCCCCGTTGTCCCCACACTAAGCGAAAGGCGACCTGGGTGGATACTTCAGGTCAGGGATAACATTGAGTGCAATGTTGCAGTCCAGCGGAGCTGAATTCCTGACCCCTCGCTAAGAGAGGCATGAGCTACAACTGAATGTTAAATGGACTTAGTAGGTTGATGGGAAGTACGTGAAAGATTGCCGCATGGCTACCCCTCGATAAATATTGCTGCATAGCAATGTCGTGCGCTTCGAAGTCTCCGCAGACTTGATTGCATACTAGCTTTGAATCCACGTAAGCGTGCAAGATTTTAACATTTAGCTTATGCGCGATGCGCATACCTGCTAGCAGAGCCTCATACTCTGCTTCATTGTTTGTGACAGCAAAATTAAACCGCAGTGCATACGTATGTTCCTCACCGCCTGGACCTGTCAAAATTATACCTGCGCCTGCGCCAGATGTGCTACACGCACCATCGGTGTATAATTCCCATGGTGATAGAACAGGTGCGGGCGGATCTTGATGTTCTGCTGACGCTTCGACATCCGCAGGTATTTCTGCTAGGTAGTCAGCAAGTATTTGACCCTTAACCGCACTGCGAGAAGAAAAGTTTATTTCATGTTCTCCCAATTCGACTGCCCACTTGGCCATTCGGCCAGAAATCTCGGGCTTGTACAGCACCTGTTTGATTGGCTGATCAGTTAGAACCACAATCGGATGTGCTTGAAAGTATCGGCGCAAACGCCGCGCTGTATGGACAAGCGCATATACTAACTTCTCTATTGGCGAGTAGTTTACTTCGCTTGATGTCAGCGTCTTGCTTACGAAGTAGACCGGCATTTGTGTCTTTTCGCGGTCTGCGATGAGAACTGAACTGATTGCTTCCTTTGATGCCGCAAGGTACAGCGTTAACGTCTCCCCAGGGACTGGCGCAGTAAGTGTTGGTAACTCTGCAAGCACCTTTTTCATCTCCTGAAAGGCTGATTCTGCTTCCTGAGTCCAGACAAAATCCTTTTTCTTCAAACAGTTTTTCAAAGTGTTAAAGAATGGTAGCTGACGCTCTGCGGCTTTTGACAAAAACCGCGTGATTGCTGCGAGCTTCCCAGTGAGACTCTGCACATCTTTCTTTGTTTTCGGAGATGGTAAATTATCAATAGCTTCAATCTTTTTGGGATTAGCCTTGATGCCCCGCGCTGTCACCACATGACCTAGAAACTTGCCTTCCTCCTCTCCAAAGCTACATTTAAGCGGATTAAGCTTCATGTTAATCCTTCGCAGAGACGCAAACGTTTCTAGGATGTCTGCGAGCATGTCTTCTTCGGTGTTGCTTTTGATTACCAAGTCATCGACATACGCTTCAAGATTTCTGCCAATTTGAGGCTTGAATGCTGCGTCAATTACACGCTGATAGGTTGCGCCCGCGTTCTTCAAGCCGAAAGGCATCTTTGTGTAACAATAAATACCCTGCGGCGTATGAAAAGCAGTCTTGTCTTCGTCTTCCGCAGCCATTAGAATTTGGTGATAACCTTTGTATGCGTCCAGAAAGCACTTATATCTGAATCCAGACAAAGATTCAACCTTCCAGTCTATCTCCGGGAGAGGGTAATTGTCTTTAGGACATGCTTTGTTAATGTCTTTAAAATCAACGCACATTCGCCAGTTACCATCAGCCTTTTTCACCAACACCGGATTGGCAACCCATGTTTGATAACGCACTTCGCGTAGAATGTTTGCTTTCACAAGGTTGTCTACTTCTGCGCATAGCCAATCACTGCGGTCTAAAGCCATATGCCGCTTCTTTTGCCTAACAGGTGTGAGCGATGGATTAACATGCAATTTATGTTCCGCAATGTCCCGCGGGACACCTGTCATATCTGATTCGCTCCATGCGAAAACATCTGCGTTTGCGGACAATATACCATGTAACTTAGCCTTGGTTTCAGCTGATAAACCTGCGCCGATTTTTATACGCTTATCTGGATGTAAGCGATTAGCAATGACCGCACTGCTTGCAATCTGCTCCCCGACGCTAGGGATGTTAATTTGCACAACTGACGCACATATCTCAATCGTTTGATGTGACGCCATTGTGGCAACTCCTCCCTTAGTAGGAAACTTAATCAAACCGTGCACTACCGAAGGTATGATGTTAAAACGCCGTATGAAATTTCTTCCCAGTAGCGCATTATATCGCGAAGTCGAGCGAACCACATAAAAGTCAACTAATTCGTTCCTTATTAACTGCGGATTCTTGTCATCTTCGAGCTCTATTACTAACTCTATCCGTCCCACGGGCCATGAGCTTTCTCCGGAAAAACCAGACAGCGTGATATCAGACGGACGTAGCTGCGCCTTCACGTGTTCGGGAAGAAATTGATAGCAATGCTCGTACATAATGTCAACGCCGCTCCCAGTGTCGACATGCATGCGCTTGACCTGCACCCCGCAAGAAGGAATGCGGCACTTGATAATGATAGGTTCATTCTCCCTGTCAATTGACATCACAGGAGGGAAAGTGATTGGAAGAAGTTCCCAATCCTGATGATCGTTATACTTTCTTCGCTGACCTAATTTCTCTGCGTCAACCATGTTAATGGTTAAATCAGCATTTTTGGTCTTATCCACTTTCTGCCACGCGAAGGTTTTAGTTTTTGTCCCTTCTTCTGCGGCTTTCCCTTTATCTTTCTTTGGCGGTTTGAGGTGATCCAACTTACCCGCACGGAGCGCCTCCAGTACCCGTTCCATCAAGTTTTTACACTTATTCGTATCGTGCCCGTAATCATCGTGAAATTCACAATACTTTGTCTTATCCCGCTTACCAAATTCTGTAAGCGGAGTTGGAACCGCGAAGGTCGCGCATACTGGCTCCGTCGCCAAAATTTCTTTGGGCGTTTTGGATAAGCTTTTAAGAAGCGCATAGTTCTGATTGTTGATGCTGCGCTGATTATTGTTTCGATAATTGCCACTTGATTTCCCTTTATCATTCCTGATAGGACCACCGCTAGGATACCTTCCGCGAGAGTTGTTACCACGATTTTGATCGCGCGAACGATCATCATCCTCCTTCCTCTCGTTGCGTGTGCTAGCTGTTGGAATGTCATTATCTTCGCCACTCCGCATATAGTCGTGGCATTCATTAAGCGCCTCAGCATAAGTTGTTGGGACTGTATGGCGCAGACGCCTTACCAGTGTTGGATGACGTTCTGAGTTTATACCATGTATGAGTCCGGAAATCTGTTGCTCTGGTTTGAGATCTGGTATACGCAGGCACTCATTAGTATACCTTGTGAGAAATTCGCCCAAAGATTCCTTGGACTTCTGCACGATGTCATGGCATTCAATGTGAGTGCGCTTGCGTGGTCTCTGATTCTGATATTGCAGTAAAAACTTTGTCCGCAGATCCATAAACTCGGCAATACTACCCGCCGGCAACTTATTAAACCACTTACGAGCAATACCCTGCAGTGTCATAGGAAATATCTGACACGCAACCGGATCCACCCAGCCTTGAGTGCGCATTGCGCCTTCGAAGCGCTGTAAAAAATCATCTGGATCGGTCAGGCCATTGTAAGTACCCAACGTGCTAGGTATCTTTGGTGCTGATGGAAACGGGTAGGCGGATATATGCGGAGGAAACTTGTCAAAGGTAGTCGGTAGCTCGAAAGGTGGTTTAACAGGATCCCCTTTCAAATTTGCAAAGAAACGCTTCATCATGTCCTGAACAAAGTCAGGTTGTGAAAATAAGTGAACCATATCGGGAGGTGCGGCCTGCATGAATTGACTTGCAAGATTTGCCTGCCCTTGAACATTTTGCCAAGGTTGACCCTGCGTCTGCGGATATGACCAAGGCTGCTGTGTTGGAAAAGAGGGATAACTTGAAGACGCGGAGTACACAGGTGGCTGTAAAGGAAGCGAAACCTGTGGCGCAGATATCTGCGAAACTTGAGGATACACACTTAAAAGCCCAACTGTATGCGCTGTGCTTTGTTGTTGCGCTGTTATTGGCGCCCAATGAGAGTTTGCGTCTGGAATGACACCAAATCCCCAGCTGTTAAGTAACGCCTGCGCATCCGCAGGGGTTAAGAATTGAGAAACTGGGCGCGGTGGTTGCCAAGGTTGCAGGGGTGTAAACGACGAGTTTTGCTGAATAGTCTGCGTCTGCAGAGGTATCGAAACAGTGGTACTGTAAATAGGTACCTGGCCGCAGCAAACTACATGTGGTCCCATGGTTTCGCCACCAGCGTTTATCGGGATAACCCTTGCATCCACCGATGAAAAATCCAACCGCGTGGTTGTGACTGGTGAGTTTGCTCTTGGCGGTGTAACCCCATCCGGATATGTCGGCTTAAACCGCTGAAAGGGTTCGCCGGATACAGGTGGGGGGTACATTGTGTACCCTGCTTGAGCAGCCGCTTCCGTAGTCAAAACTGGCGTTTGCTGACTACCAGACGGCGCGTGTTGAATTGCTGTTTGAGTATGCTCCGATGATTCCTCGGAAGTCATGATACTGTTAAAGAAAAAATTCAAAAATTTTGTAAATAACGAGTCATACCATTCAAAACCTTAAAAGAAAAAGCAATTAAACAGTCTTGAATTAATTCGACTCTCAATGAAAGCACCACTTGATCATGCATATTTTAACCGAGGGGTCTTAACATGCTTGCTCAACGTAAAGGAGGGGTTTAAGGATCTTAGAACGTGGCTCTCCGGTCCGGCTACCGTGAATAACCCTGGCCGACATGATGATGTCGGCGGGGTGGCCAAGTGATTAAGTCCACCTTCGATGACGTCCGTCGATCAGAAGGCCCCAAGCAAGGTTGTAGGTACCAGCTAATAAAGAACTCACCTGTTAACCTTTAGAAGATGATAGAGGATGTAAGTTACGTAGGATGTGTGGTAGAAGATGGCTACGTAACGTGGTATGTTGCTAACGACGATTAGGGTTTGTATTTATAGGCAAACCCTAATTCTAGAACCGTTATAGGATAGTGATAATCGTTTCCATAACCGTATCCCCCGAATCACGGATATAATTATGGAAAAGATATTTGCTTGTTAGCTAAGCAACCGCCGTAAAGGACCAGATACGGATCCGCATGCCGCATGCCGCATGAGAGCACCCCGCATGCGCACCATAGCGCATGCCCGTGTGTATGTTACATGCGCATGCGGGCTGCGGTATCATTACGGAGTAAATGCATTGATATTATAGCCTTATAGGAAGGTAAAAACGGGAGATGAAAAGATTTTTTACTATTGGAAACGATATTTACATGTGTACCGTCAAGATTAAAGCCGTTACAAGGAGAATATAAAGTGACGATCGATTAATTATAAGAGTCAAAGCACCGCGTAGATGTCAAATCAACACGACAGGTTCATAAATGAAGGAGGCACACTATTCGGTCATAGAAGATAGAATAATTTTAAGTTTGACAATAATGACTTCTTAAAGTCATTGACTTCTTAAAGTCATTATCCTCAAACTGGGGGAATTAATGATACGCCATCCGGATAACGTATAGAAAACCTATGAAATAAGCCTATTTTCATTAAGAACCGATCGCCATAAACGTGATTCAAAGGAAAAGGACCAATTCTGTTAAAAGTCGGTCAGTGCTCAACGTTTATCATATAGGCAGCGGTCAGCAAGTAAGCCCTTGAAACAAAGACGAACAGAACATAAATAAGGTATGATGTGGATATTTCGGAGTTGACTGGTCGAACATTCCGAGTTTTACAGGTTGACCAACCAATTGAAATGTGACGCGTGTCCTATCAATAAGGATATGCAGGTGTACTTTTTCTATAAATCCATTATTTAGACACTAGGACTCATTGTCAGGAGCACACACTTTCTCAGAGAAAAGGCTTTCTCTCTCTGGAAGATTGAGCAAGGTCAAGAGGTCAGACCGGACTCAAGAACTTTTGGATCCGGTAATCATCGTTAAGCGGAGAGCCTTATCCATTTAAATCGCTCAACGTTAATCTGATCAAATGTTGTACTCGTATCTTATCCGCTGTCCAGAATAAGATCACCAATCATACAACAACAAACAAATTTATATATATATATATATATATATATATATATATATATATATATATATATATATATATATTGTTAGGAAGAGGGGATCGCCTGGACGTTGGGAGATATAAATTTGAGAGAAAAACAACTCTATTACTCACAAGAATAGATTTACAGAGTATTACAAAACTCTTACAAAAAAAAACTCTCAAGCTCACACACACTCTCAAGGTTGTGATTACACTTCTCTGAGTGATTTGGGATGATTTACAATTGAGGTTTGCACCTCTATTTATAGTAAAAATTCTATGGCGGTGGAATGGTGTGAACGGAGAAGGTTGGCGGCCGTCATCGTGTTCAAGTTTGCTACTTCCGTATGAGTTGTTCAAAGCTGGAAACGTTGAACATCTAGATGGCAGCTGGAACAGAGCCATCTAGATGACGGCTGAAAACCACTGGAAACCATCATACATACATATATATATATATATATATATATATATATATATATATATATATATATATATATATATATATATATATAAAATATATATTTGTTTTTCAAAAAAAAAAAAAAAAAAAAAACCCATACTCACGTCATTGCAGGGGAAGAAAGTAAGCATCCAAAGAAAATAAAAAGGAGTAGCAACGGATGTTCCAAAATTACATCAACCATGACCAAACAGACTTCTCTTTTTGTTGTCAACCATTTTCATTACCATTATCGTATAACTATAAACTATATCGGCTGTTATGTCTGGCGTAGCTATTTTGTCATTGTAAATTTCCCAAGCTACATACTAAACGACTACCATAAGGCTGCTCCCATTGGTTCCGGCAGCGGCTAGTCCTCCTGTTAGTCCTTGTGTTAGTTTTTTTGTGAAATTTTTGAGGACGGAGCATATGTATTTATTTATTGTACTAGTAATATTAAAACTTGTATATTTTTTAATTAAATAATATAAGTGGGTCCCAAATTATTTGAGGGAGTATGTCATGATTGGTAGGGTTTAGTCCTCGGATTAGTCCTGGTGAGAAAGTGCTGATGTGGCGCTGATGTGGCAACTAGTCCTCGTAAGGAAGCATGTCTTAGTTGGGAGCACTCTAACTATTGTAGCTATCTTCTCATCGTAAAAACACCTAGCTACATGGAAAATACGTAGCAATCTGTCATATTCCACTAAAACAAATCGTAATGTCCATTTTTAATGAATCATTTTAGGAACGAAAAATACACAACTATCGTCTATCCTAACCGCACCAACGTGCGGCCACTTTCTAACTAGTAAGTAGCCAACATGCTCATTATATATTTGACCAAACATACAACCTCGTTTACAAACGTTACATGCTTACTTTTTATCCCATTTATTCATCCGTCTTAAAATAAGTGTCTACCTTACTATTTATATATGTTCTAAATTTCATTCATATCTTTAATAAATTTAGTCAAACATACCTTTAATATGAGAGCAAAATTGACATTGGTCACACATATTTTAAATCCAACAATAATTCCTACCAGTCACTTAATTTAAGACACAGGGAGTAGTTTATCGATATCGATATTTATAATAATAATAATAATAATAATAATAATAATAATAATAATAATAATAATAATAATAATAATAATAATAATAATAATAATAATAATAATAATAAATATGCTAACGTAAGATAAAATAAACCTAAACGAATTTATCATTTATTAGTAAGTTGAAGTTGATTTACCGTTGAGCAATAAGGGGAATGTGAAACATATATATTTTTGAAAACATGACTGTCAAAACCCAAGATTTAAGGCAAAATTTACGTTACATATCTTCATCTCATAAAACTCAATTTATACTTGTTCGTAACTCATTCACAAATTCACTAAAATAAAATTACAAAGTATTTAGAGGGATAGTAAAACAGATACGTGCTAGAAGATATCGACGGAAACCAAGAATATTTTTTCGATCACGCTTCAGTAAAAAACTCATTTTCATTTCAAAGGTAAAATTCAACCGAACTTTAATTTTACCCATTTTTTATAATTTTGATGAAACGAACTGACAAATCAACAATTCAGTGATGATATGGGAAAGTTTTTGAGTTTGGGTAGATGGCTCACTAACGAATCGTATTCTGAAAATAATACACTTGTTGTACTATAATAGGATGATATATTTAATAATTATTTGACCGATGATCAATTTAACGAAACTGAAACATATTGAATTCAATGGAAATTTAAAATGAAAAGTAAAATAAAATGGTTTATATATTACGCGAAGATCTCTTGATCATATGGTTATTTTTCAAATGTTGCAGTTAAAAATTTTAGCTAATGAGCGATTGAAACTTAGAGATACAACATGCAAGTATAAATAATTTGTATATAAATGAACAAACTTATAAAGGTGATTTGATATATTTAGAGAACGTTAGATTATTGGTATTAAGATTTTAGGTAGCAACAAAGTTTAGACTCTCGCAAATGGACTAAATTATTTTTATGTACGCATTGTGATTTGTGAGGTATCTTTTCAGGAACTGAGAGCTTTAAGCCCAAGTATTAATGTTCATATACTTTTCTTTTGAGTGTTATCTCGATTTTGATTATTTTGTTAGTTATTTCGTTATTGCTTATTCTTTCTATATGTTTTAAAGTAAAAATTATGAAGCTTTATAATTTGTAATAACTTTTGAGAAAAACGATTGGTGAAAAATGATTTTGAATACTTTGCGATGATAATTATCGAAATTATGAGAAAATCTTTGTGAATTATGATTTTCGAAAATGAATTTATTATTTCGAGCGTTTTTAATTCGTTTGATTAGGTTCTATATCCACCGTGGACACAATATGATGTGTGGTTGGTTTACAGGTTCATTGTGCTACCATTGACTCCAACCATAGAACTCCATATTTGTAGACAAAAATAGGTTTACCGAGTCAACTACTTGATGCAACTTTTGTAAAGGTACTTACGAGAAATAATTCATTACTTATAATAAAAAAAATTGATGATGAATTTTATTTACCAATGAATTGATGATGTATATAGTGTAATGATAAATTGATAATGGATTAATAATGTAGAATAGTTTTGGGGTTTTGTAGTCGGTCCGATGTATAATAATAAATGCCTATAAGAAACCGTTATGAGATTGGAATTTAGTAAATTAGAATTTATTTTAATTCTGAATTTATTTTAAATCAGAATTTAGGGCTATGCTTAGAAAAATCCTTTATTTATTTTAATTCTTTTCGTACATGATAAATAGACCAGAAGTCGAAGCCAGGAGTCGAATCATGTTGACAATCTTTAAATTCATTCAGCAATTAAATTATTATCAATTTATCCTTTTGCAGCTTCTTGTGTTTAAAATAATCCATATTGTTTGATTAAGATACAATGGATCTGTCATAGGCATATCCTGAATTACTTGATATTGTTGCTCTGAAACATATGGAAAATATGGATTATTTTGAAGATTATTTCAATTTCTCTGGGGTATGTAAGTCCTGGTATTCGATTGCGGTTCAAGCTGTAAAGAAAATCGAAGTCTCATACTCTAATGGACTTCCTTCAAGGTTGTCATCTCTTTTGTTTGGAGAGAAAAAAGAAGATGTTGAATTTCGTGAATTGTTTTTCCTTTCGAACAATAGCATCCGTAAGATACGACTTCCAGAAGCATATGGTAAACTTTATGTCTCTTCATCTGGGTGGCTAGTAACAGAAGAGATTAGAAGTGATTATGCTACTAAACTTATCAATCCGTTTTCACGTGAAATCATCGATTTGCCGAATATGTTTGAATATTTTGATTATGATGACAGAATCCGAAAAGTACTCTTCTCTAGACAAATACCAGTGTTGGTGGTGTTATGGGGATGCACTAAATTATGTTTTTGTCGTATTGGAGATGTCAATTGGACATCTTTTGAAACAAGTTCGTGTGGGGCTATACACGATATAACCTATTATGACGGGCGAGTTTATCATATCGATGATTGCTATCGTTTAAAGTCATGTGATGCTCGTGGAAATGACCTAGTCGTTGTTGATGTTTCACAACTACCTAAATGTTTCCATAGCAAAGAACTGGAACTAGTTTATATTCTAGGATTGGATGATGGAATGAAGAAGTTGTTGGTTGTCATCAGACAACTATTGACCATATTAACGCAAGATGATATAGATGGTCGTGGAGTACAACAGGTGACTTACAAGACAAAGAATTTTCGAGTTTTCGAGTATGATTTAGAAGATGGAAAATGGTCAAAAGTGAATGATCTTGTTAAAAAAACTTTGTTTTTGGGATTTGGTTCATCCTTTTGTGTAGAAGATACTTCAGGAGTCATTAACGGTAATTGCATATATTATACCGAGCATAGTCCGTTATGCTTTTAGATGTGCTTTACAGATGAACATGATAAGTTGTACCGTAATAAAAACAGTTACAATAGCAAAATTGGAGCGGAATGGGATATGGGGATTTATCGTATGTGTGACGGAACTATCGAGCCTCATTTCATTGGAGAATCATGTAGCGAAGTCGGCCCACCAATTTGGCTTCAATCAATGTAGTTTCTATACACATCGTGGTTCTTATTTTTGTTTAAATCAATTCATAATTATGTTTACAACACGAAAATAAAAGTTTCTTGCTTTTTGTTAATTTTATGACATTTTTTCTTTTATTTTTGTTATCCTCGATCTTTTAGTTCTGCACATGGCTGCAAAAGGTAGGTTGTTGACGATATTCTCTTTTTTTCTTCATTTTGATGGTATTATGATCTGCAACAGAAGTTTTAGATGTTAGTTTTTCGTGAAATGGTTTGTTTTTTACTATGTGCGTACCGAGTTGAAATAGTGCTCGTTTAACTGAAGTGTGGGGACTGTCTTTTTCAGAATCTTAGGTTGTGATCTGCTGCTTTGTTTGTGGTGCGGAATCTGCATTTTTTTTAGTTTGTGCTATGTAAATTTATGCGTAAATGTATAGTTGTTTTCATACATCAGTTAGTTGGTTTCACGGTTATTGAGCTAACTACCCTAATGATAATAGACAACATTAACCTCTTTCACCTAAATAAATCTGAAAATGAATACTAATTATATTATATTGGATGAAATCTATATATAATGATTACTAAAATTTCTATCCTCTTGTAATGGAGTTTGTAAGCGTTTTCCAATAACAAATTAATTTAAAAGTGCATCTGATTCTTGTATGGTTGGTGATATGTTGATTGAAGATCTATGAAATTCGAACTCTCAAACCAAGTAAACTTTGAACCACGAATAAAGGTCGAAAGCATCATTTATATTGTTAGAATAATAACTTTAATGCATAACTGAGAAAAATAATTCAATTGATTATCATCAAATATCAACAAATAGACGTCTTGCATAATAACGTACACTCCAAAAAGGTTCATGTTATTAGAACTCTGCAATGGAGTGTACGTTATTATGATGTGTACATTACTATGAAAAAGTAAATACTTTGTATGCCAATTCTATCTAGACCAGGATAAGCTAAATTTTTTATTCGATTAACTAAAATATAAAACATGAACATAAAAAATACGTGCATATACATATTTTATTTACCAAATTCAAATTAGAACCTTGATCAAGTAATTGTACGTGCATAACGTCACTTGTTAATTTCATTCAATGAAATTTGAAGTACTCAAACAAATAGATTTGCTGAAATTCTTATATACAAAGCAATTATCTACATTAATTTACATTCAACAATCTACATATACATTAACATTTCACATAAACCCAACTCCAAAATAAAAACTGTTAACATCTTCGAACGAAACTAAAAATTCAAATGAAAACCAACTTAGTAAATCTATTTCACCCAAATCATTGTGGGTCAGTCAGTTTCGTGGCTGAAATCGTTTATTGCACACTTCTATCTCCTTATGATACAGTAAAGTAGACACTCGATCTAACCATTACAATTCCACATGCTCTAACATCTCGAGAATAAATATAGATAAAATATTAAGGGTGCGTTTGATAAACCTGAATGATTTAGCGCTGAATAGTTCATAATCTCTATGATTCAAATGTTCTAAATGAAGTTGCTTCTGAATAAAAATATCATGTTTGATTTGAATGAATAATGCGAATGATGTAGAAATTATCTTATTTACGTTGACGTTAATAAACTACAATATAGTTATTTAATAAGTGTCCCTGATATAATTTAAAGAACATAGTACAAAAAATTTGGATGTTTAATGGTTAAGAGATAGTTCTAGCTCTGAATGATGAACCATTCAGCACCATCTGTCATTCAAAGGTCAGAAACAAACGTGTTGAATGCTGCATGATTCAGCATTCAGCACTGAACCATTCGACTAAGAGGTAAACAAACGCATTGTAAGATTGAAGGCGACGCTGGTAGCTTAAATCTTAATTTAAGGGAGGATGACCCCTAAAACGTTGACTACTGTTTAGGAAGAAAGAAATTTAAAAGGGCAACCAAAGGTGGAGTATAGTTGATATTTAATCTATCTAATTTAAATACTCCTAACTATTTTCATTTATATTATCATTTCTTTCCTAACTAGTTCATAACCTGCGGGTTTGCGGGTTTTTAAAATTAGTGATTATGAAAGTTCGTTTGAAAAGTAAGCATAAATGTTATGCAACGAATAATCATTGCCAAATGGAAAAAAAGAGAGAAATATGGTGAAATATAATTCATAACGTTAATAAAGGACATGTAAATTAAATTAAAACAATTAAGTAAGACGAAGTTAAATGCAAAAGTTTAATCAATCAGTATCAAAGAGGCATATATGTGAATAGTATAGAGAATAAACGGTCATTTCATATTTATGGACGTGTTTGCAAGCATAGTTTATTGCTCATATTCTCTTGAAGTACGCGTTAATGGACAATAATGATTCTGCAAATTGTTTAGTTGCCAGCATCTGTTGAAGTTTACTCAAAGTATCTATACGCAACTGATCAGCCTGCAATGTATGAAAAGATGGTAATTGTTGAAAACTATAGAAGTAGTATTGATGTTTACTTTGACTAATATTAGAATAATAATAAAAGATAATAATTAAGTTCGATAATGTGAACAACCTTTAAATAACATTAGAAAAAGATAATAATTATAACTTGATGTAAATAAGTTTTCATAGAATTGAAATTTCCCATGAACTGTGAAATGTGAGTCATATAATTGGTTAATGCTAAACCGTCTCCTTACCACTACTGAAATATGCAATATATTAATTATATATGTATTTTAATACGAATAAGCATTAATTTAAAGCATATCTGTTTCACATCTCATTCTAAAATAGATATGAACAACATAAAATTTTCAGTCACCTAACATCACGCATGTAAAAGTCTAGTGACTTTTGTTCTACATCATCTTCTATTTTCTTCTTCTTATTTTGAACTGAGTGAATTTGGCCAACAACATATGTTTCCTCAAAATACACACAATTCATATTTTAGATCAATTCAGTAAAGTGTAGCCAGTTACTATCAGTCACACCCTTCAAAGTTGTATCAAAGAAATTTACATAAACGTATTAGAAGATCCAATGAACTTTTAAAGTGATTATTGAATATTGAAGTTAATATATGTCATTTGGCTTAGTTTGAGGAAATTTCTGTGCTAGCAGATCTTCATAACTGACAGGATTAAAGCCAAAACTGGTTGGAGTAAATTCCTCTGTAAATGTTGTCCTGGTCAACCTTCCAAAAATCATTTTAAAGGGATGATCGACCAACTTGTATGAAACATTGTAGGGATGCACCCCAAAATTCTCGATTATCAGGTACTTTCCTTCGAGTATTGTATTACTGAAAGTGTTCTTATACATAAACTTCTTAATACTAGCAACAATCTTGTTACCCTATAAATATTTTTAAACAAACACAAAATATTATCATTTATTATGTTGGTAAAGTATTACAACATATTATGGTTATATGTTCTGATTGCACATGTGTTACAATTACATTTTAGTTGCACAATGAGATTGTACGTATAACAATATAAAAAAAATATCACAAATCTAATGAGATTGATTCGGAGTTTCTCACAAATACATGTAGATATTAGCTTAAATGGTGCTCCAAAAAATTAAAAATACTCATTAAAATGGATATTCTCAGTTTAATGATAAGTTTTTCAAGTTAATGTGTATCAAGTTGATAAGTTGAATGAATCATATGTTTACCTCTTGATCAAGCAAGATCATATCATGAGAAGCATGATCATATCATGAGAAGCAATCTCCTTTGGATTGTTATAATAGGATTGTGCCCACTTCACAAAAAATTTGACACGGATTCTTGATCTCCCTGAATGACTGACATCCAATTCGTTTAAAGGAGTAAGCAATTGTGCCTGTGATTCCATTTGCTTATTTTTATTTCAGTAGTAGAGAAACTTTGAAATGGTGAGAGTGATTGTGAATGATTTTTTTTTTTTTTTTTTTTTTTTTTTTTTTTTTTTTTTTTTTTTTGTGTGGCAAAGATTGATTTGGTTGTTAGTTATATGGAGATAAGATTTTATCTGCTATATCATTTCCAAAGTTAGATATATATCAAGAGATAACCATGAGGAAAAAATGTTACTTAGTTATAAGAGTTATCACAATTTCTAAAATATATCAATTTGTAATATTTGCATACATCCACTGATCAACTAGTACAGGTAGTTAAACTGATATTCAAATCATCTTCAATAAAAGATTAATAAAGCATAATTTGACCTAGGTATTCCTCATTTTGATGGCGTCTTCATTCTCTAGGTAGATCACACGCTCTCATGGTTATCTGGTCCATCTTGTTTACCAACGGATCGTCAACAAAATTCAATTTTGGAACTCCAATTATCGATGACTAAGGATAGAAGATTGAATGGTAATGGTTTTTTGGTACTTCTTGTTTACCATGGATCGTCAAAAAAAAAAAATTTCAAATTTGAAACTCCAATTATTGATGACTGAAGATTGAAGATTGAATGGTATATTTTATTGAAGATGATTTTCTATAAAATTCAATTTTCAAGCGCAATACCCGTTTCATTTGAGGATTAAATTGAACACAATGGTGTTCTGTACATAATGCTCGATTCAATTTTGACGAGAATGTAAGTGTTGAGGGGCTAGGGTAATAGTCTCACTCGACAATTGAAAATGAAGAGAGAAACAATTGCTGAGTATCAAACAATTCAATGGTTGTTATGAAAAGTTGTTCTTTAATCCAATGGTCATCTCTTCTCCATTTTAAATATTTAAAAAATGATTAACTAAAAATAACTTTTTATTATATATAATATAGATAGATAGATAGATTCTTTCTCTTGATATATCATCTCTTTCTCTTTGTATATTAAAATAAAGTCTTAATTGAGCAATAATTATAATTAAAACTTCCTTAGTAGTCATTGGATCAAAAAATTACATCAAATACCCATATGATCCAACCATTCATTTTTTTCAAATATCTTTATTGCTCTATGTGTCAAATCATTAGATTATTTTTCCCGATTGATCTTTCTTGCATTATGAACATGGGTGGTTCCAATCCTAAATAATTAATTATGTCGTTATGTTGATATGTATACATGTAATATTGTTTTTTGTATGATTAAATTCAGTTTTGTATCGTGTTAATTGCTTATGATTGATCTGAAACCCTAATTTTTAGTCATGATTAATGGTACAAATATTCGTTTTTGATTCTTATTGGAAATGTAGGATCAATTTAACGGTATAGAGGTTCTGAACTACACTTTTTGATGATTCAAAAACATGTAGCTGAGAAACTATAGTAATTACAATTCTAATTCTAATTCCAATTCCAATTCCAATAGTGATTAACTGAAAAAGATTATTGAATCAATCGTCATGTATGAGGAGATTTGTTTACATCGTATTAGTTTAGTACAATCAATATTAAAAATTTATTTAGTCTTTCATTAATCTACATTACTATTGTTTGGGTGCATCCCTTTTATGTACACATAATTTTACAAAGTTGACATATATCTTTGATCATCAATTTGGGCATAATAGTTTTATATATCTTCTGATATGTAACATAGCCAAAGGCTATTAGTATGGTTGGTGTTAAGTCGTTAAAAAGATGACATACATTGATCCTTGTTAAAACTAAGTTTGACTCGACTAAATGATGTGACGGTGGTGGTATGACCGCATAAATACCATCATCACAATGTAATAGTTAGTCATGGTTAATGGTACAAATATTTGTTTCTGATTCTTATTGGAACTTTAGGATCAATTTAATGGTACAGAGGTTCTGAACAATACTTTTTGATGATTCGAAAACATGTAGCTAAGAAACTATAGTAATTCCAATTCCAATTCCAATTCCAATTCCAATGGTGATTAACTGAAAAGGATTATTGAATCAATCGTCATGTATGAGGAGATTTACTTACATCGTATTAGTTTAATACAATCAATATTAAAAATTTATTTAGTCTTTCATTATAGATGCATTACTATTGTTTGGGTGTTAACATAGCCAAAGGCTATTATTAGTAAGGTTGGTGTTAAGTCAATAAAAAGATGACGTACGTTGATCATTGTTAAGACTAAGTTTGACTCCACTAAATGATGTAATGGTGGTAGTATGACCGCATAAATACCACCATCACAATGTAATAGTTAAACCTTTGGTCATAATTCACATTTTATCAAGGTGTTTTTTGAAGTCTCTCCCTAACCAAATTGTAACAAACATTGTAAGTGAATTCAAAGATGTATCATATTCTTCCTTTTGGATAAAATTAGTTTAAAGATCTCATTGACTAAGAATACACTTTTGATTTTTGGCTGGTGAAATGAACAGTTAGTGGGTGTGAGTTTAAAGATTCTTGAGGTATTCTTCAAGTTTTAGGGTTTGTGTGTTCCACTGCTGTTAGAAAAAATATTATAAGTTGTGAGTTTCTTAAATATTTAGTATGTTGTTATCTATCAAATACCAATATTCAAATATGCTACATGTATATAAGTTTCATTATTAACTCAAGTCCAACTCTAAAAGAAACAATGCCAACATAAGTAGAAGACACATTCTTCTAAAATGGTTCTCTGTCTCCCAACAATTAAATAAATAACCTTTATAGTTGTTATTATAAAAATTCTTAAATAATAATTAAAAAGTTGCTTCTCTATTCGACCCTAACCGTCTCCTACCTCACATACATTACTATATATATACCAAGGATGAAGTGCAATCTCATTGGCCGGCCACTATTCATCTTTTTTTTTTTTTAACATTTTAGGTGCAATTTCATTGGCCGGCCACTATTCATCAATAGTGGTCGTCCACTATTCATCTTTTTTTTATCATTTTAATTTATTTTTTTACCCCCGAATTCCTATTGGTCGAACACTCTTCATCATTTTAATTTTTTTTTTTTTTTTGTCTTTATCATTTGGAGAAAATTGATAGGATAGTATACACGAATACATACACTAGCTATTACACGGTTTAAAATATATAATATTTTTTAATTTTATATTTATCATTTGGAAAAAGTTGATAGGATAGTATACATGAATACATATACTAGCTATTACACGGTTTAAAATATATAATATTTTTTTAATTAAATCGCTAGCACTTTTCAAGCAGCAGCGCGCGAACCCCACCTTTCTTGTTACCAAATCAAACAATTGAATCATATGGATTTTCAGCTACGTTGATTCCGCACATTTGCTTTACTTTTAAGGAGATCCAACAAATTCTGATTATAAGACAAACAACATCAGCATTACTTACATCGTGTAAGTACCATAAAAGATTAGTATCATTTAATTATCTAATGGGCATGTTTATCATTTTTTTTTTTTTTTTTTTTTTTTTTTTTTTTTTTTTTTTTTTTTTTTAAACGGCCAAAATAATATATAACCAAACAACGTTCCTCAGCAAGACGCTAAAGGAAAAATTACAAAGGAAAAGACAACCATGTGTTCCAATTAGAAACAACATGGCCTCTATTCTTAAGCCAACGAAAAGAAAATAATCTAGTAACATCAAAAAGACTATTTCTACTAATATGCTCATTAAAAACAATACCGTTTCTAAATCTCCAAATGACCCATAAAAGAGTAGCCGTAACCGCGACGATCTTATGTTTAGAACTTGAAGTCGAACTCAAGCTCTCGATCCAACTATCTACTTCGACCCACGAATAGAAAAAGGGCATATTACAGTCCAACCAAACTCGAACTTTATGCCATAACTCCGAAGCTAAGCTGCAGCCGAAGAACAAATGAGACCTCATCTCTATACCATTATTGCAAACGGGACAGACGATCGAGTTTAATTCGAGACCTTTCGCGGATAGATTCCAACGTAGAGGTAAAGAGTCAATACGAAATCGCCATAAGAAAATGTTAACCTTTCGAGGTATGAACTTGTACCAAACTGTCGGGATGTTTGTGGAAGAAAGCAAAACCAAATCCATGGCCTTTCTCGCAATATTAACTGAAAAAAGGCCATCCGAATTGATGTCGAAACGCCACGAATCATCTCGGTCAGAAAGAGAAACGTTTTGAATTTCGTTCCGTAGACCATCTAGCCGGGATGAGTTACGACTGCCAATGTTCTCTCTAGCCCAAACCCATTGCCACGACCCATTAACCAACTTATTAGCAACAACATCATTCTGGTTCGTATCGAGATGAAATAACCTATTATAACGTGTAGCGAGACTCGTGCTCCCGGTCCATAAATCGTGCCAGAATCTCACTTTTTGACCATTTCCAATTTCCAAACGAATGTAGTTTGCAGGTAACAAATTATCAGAAATAACTTTAGAGCAAGTATCCACGATGTTCGACCAAGAACCATTAACAGTCGTTCGCTCAAAAACATCTCCATGAATGGCCTTAACGATTGAAACCCAAAAATCATCCGGTTTAAACAAATATCGCCAACGCCACTTCAAGATTAACGCAAGATTAAATGCTTTTAAACTTCCAACATTTAACCCTCCATTAGCGAAAGAAGATAAAATTGTATTCCATTTCACCCATGCCATTTTTTTTGTTGAGTTATTACCGCCCCAAAAAAATCTTGAGCGTATCGATTCGAGCCGTTTGAAAATCATTTCCGGACATTTGAAAACGGACATAAAGTAAATCCCGAGACTTCCCATGACCGATTTTAAGAGCGTAAGTCTACCACCTGCCGAAATCAAAGAAGCCTTCCAAGTGGATAGTTTTGAGCGGAATTTCTCAACCAACGAGTCCCATTTAGCCACTAACTTCATGTTATTACCTATAGGAATACCCAAATAATTAGTGGGAAAAGAGCCCGTACGGCAGCCTGCAATACTCGCAAAAGCGTTAACTTCGCTATCAACGACACCAACACCGAAAATGTGAGATTTAGAAATATTAATCCTTAAACCCGAAACTAAGTAAAATACCTTGAGAATACAAAGTATGTGATTAAGTTCACGACTACCCCATTCAGAGAAAATAATGACGTCGTCTGCGTATAAGAAGTGTGATAATCGGACATCACTAGAACCCACTCTAATACCACGAATATAATTAACCTCCATGGCCCGATGAAGAGCTAGATGTAAACCTTCCATAACGATGATGAAAAGAAACGGGCTAAGAGGATCACCTTGCCTTAAACCTCTTTTAATCGGGAATTCACAAGTCGGAGAACCATTAACAAGCACGGACGTTCTAGCCGTATTCAAACAACCGATGATCCAACCGCACCAAGTAGGACCGAAACCTAAAGAAGAGAGCATGAACATGAGGTAATCCCAGTTCACTGAATCGTACGCCTTTTCGAAGTCAACTTTAAGGAGTAACATCTTTCTATTCGATTTTTTGTACCAAGACATAATCTCACTTAGCATTAACGGACCGTCAAGAATCTGACGACCCGCTATGAACGCCGATTGAACTGGGCTAATTATCTTATCGATCACGTGTGCAAGACGAATAGAGAGGAGTTTCGTTACAATTTTATAAAAGAAGCCGACAAGTGAGATCGGTCGAAAATCATTGAAAGTAATCGGGTTGCACACTTTCGGAATTAAAGAGAAAAAGGCGGAATTCGCCCCCGATGGCATAATCGATGTCAAGAAAAACTCACGGATGCCTTGACAAATATCATGATTCAAGATGTCCCAAAAATGTTTGATGAACCGAAACGAAAACCCATCTGGTCCAGGGGCTTTAGAACTACCACAATCCCAAACTGCACGTTTGATTTCCTCATCATCAAAGGATTGTTCTAAAAAATTAACGTCTTCGGGTGTGAGAATATAATGAGGTTGAATCGAGTTAAAAACAGCCTCGGAACCACACGAGCCAAATTTCTGTTTAAAAAAGTCATGAAACAAATTTTTAATCGACGTTGGGTCTGCAATCCAATTACCGTCCACCATTAAACCCTGAATGTGTTGTTGACGACGTTTTAACTTTAGCATCCGATGAAAAAACTTGGAGTTTTCGTCTCCCTCAACATCCCATTTAACATTTGCTTTCTGGAGAGAATCGAGGGAAACAAAATGGGAAATATCAACTTTTTCTTTAAACAGACAATTCCTTAGTTCCACAGAATCAGAACTAGCACTACCAGCGTCAATGGTAACATCAAGGGCCTGAATTTGATCCGAAATAACCTTAAGACGAGTTGCTTCGAAGGATCTAGAGGAAATAATCCATGCCTTTAACTTTTGTTTCAACATCCTCATCTTAGAAACAACATTAAGATTCGAAACAGATGATAATTCAGCCCATCCGTTCTTAACGACATCATCAAAGTCACGCCTTTCGAACCATGAATCAAACACTTTAAAATATGTCGGACCAAAAACAACTTTATCTTGCATTAACGAAATGGGAGAATGATCGGATAAGCCGCGAGCCATGACTTCACCTTTTAGATCGGTTACACCTTCAAGAACATTATTAGTAATAAGAAATCTATCAAGTTTACTAAACTGAGTACCTGATTTATTTCTCCAAGTGAATTGAAGACCACCTAGAGGAACTTCATAGAGAGCATTTGAGTCAATAAAATGATTAAAAGCACTTGCATCTAAAGGACAGAAAACGGTGCCATTTCGTTCCGCTTCATATCTAACCGCGTTCCAATCACCGAAAAAAATGTACTCCCCAACATTCGAAGACATAAATTCTGTTAACTTGTTCCACAAAAGAATTTTATCATTTAAATGTTGTGGGGCGTAGACATTCACCATAAACACTTCAATGTTTTCTCGAATCCATAAACCCTTAACAATGACAAAATGATCATCGGTCCATATGGCACTTCTAACGAATGCATTAGGATCCCATAAGGAGATAATACCACCAGAGAAACCACGAGCCAAACTTAACGCAAAATCAAAATTATGATTGCCCCAAATAGAACGTAAACGAGCAATTCGAAGCCGAGTCATCTTTGATTCTTGAAGCCCGAGGAATTGAACATTAAAAGAAAGACATAACTCGCGTAACCATATCCTTTTATGGAATAGTTTCGACCCGCAACTATTAACAGAAATAACCTTCATTGGAAACTAGTAGTATGAGCACGATCCACAACTAAACCACATCTTTTTAAATTATAACCAAGCATATCTCCTACCTCCGCTAAATCGTCAAACTCATTATTAAACGCACTACCATAAATCTGTTGATTCAAACAGTCAACTGATGTTCCAGACTCTACATAATTTTGACACTCATCATGCAGGGTAGTAAATCCAGGAGGGCAAGTATAACTAAAACTATTACACCGAATAGGTTTAGTAGCAACAGGATGCTGTGAATCTGATTGCGTGCCATCACCATCATTATTAACCGAGACATTATCGACAGATTGTTCTCTAATGTTGACCCCAGCGAATTCTTGAAACGGGTCAGAATTATGTATCGAATCTGAATCTGAATTGACACTAAACAAGTCCTCCTTCTCTGATTCAACCGATTTCTCATTAGAAACGTCTAACGTTGTATCAATGTTGAACGTCCACGTACCAACTTCTTTGAATTGAACCTCCACGTCAACCCCATTAATGTCGAATACCTCAGACCTGGAGATAACTTTTTTGTCATGTGTAGCAACACATGCACGACCCACTGACAATGGCAGATTGCAATTTGCTTCAAAAAAAAGAAAACGTCCTACACATGATGCAACCTTTTTGAACGCGTTAGACCCCCAAGCACATGTAGGTAACCCCGAGATTTCAACCCATATAATGCGCTCATCAACAATGAACCCATCCGTTGCTTCTTTTACATAAGCGAATAGGGACATCAAGTTAAAATTGCATTTGAAGGCAGTAAGACTGGCGGCCGAAGTAAATTGCAACCAAATCCAATATCCACCCACATATTGAATCTTAAAATCACTAAAACCCTCGGCTAAACAAAGACGATAAATCGAGTAGAGTGTAGTAAAATCTTTTACCTTAACCATGAGTAAGTGGTCATCTTCTTTGACCGTCACGAGATCACAGTCGTCAAAAGTGAATTTCATTTGTCTAGCATTAGAATCAGAACCCGACGCCTTGGAAACATAAGAGTTCTCGTCTACTATATCCACCTTCTTTTTTTCTGGATTCTTGAGAATCTTAGGAATAGAGTTCTCGTTAACAACTTTTGGTGTCGTATCTTCATTACAACCCACAACCGGTGTAACCCGCTTTGGGACGTACTTGGTAATTTTTGAGCTGTCAGATTTAGAAGCTTGCACGTAGAGGTGAAAGTTCCCCATCCATACGTCTGCAAGCCTATTTTCCATACCAAGCACATGCTTAACTCCCATGAATCTAATGAAACCAAATCGTTTACCGGATTTTGCTCTCTTCTTCGCTATGAAAACGTCTACCAGGAGACCATAGCCATCAAACACCTTCCATAAGGCCGGAACATCGGCATGTTCCGGAAAATTAGTAACATAGAACGATTGATACTCGTTCTCCGATCGTTTCTGAAAATTGATGTCAAGTTTTCGATACGAATGTTTTTTGCTGCGTCTAGTCTTGGTTTTCCACCCATCTTTTAGAGGTACAAATCGAGTGTTGCCCACCATGGTGTTAGGCGTTTATGCCCGCCAGAGATCACCGAATAAAGATCTACCGGCGTTTGCGCCCGCCGGAGATGATCTATGAAGAAGAAGAAAAAAGATCTCCGATGTAGATGTTAGATGTAGTGTGAACGGGGAGAATTTAGAGTGGGCATGTTTATCATTAGAAGTTGCGGATGCAGAACATTATGTTACACTCTAGCATTGCCCCCCGTCATCAACTTAACAACTTTTCTATTATCATAGTTTATATTTTCAAATATAAACTTATTAATATTAATACTATTACCACCAGCCTTTGGCTGAGTGGTATGAGAGACTAAACTTTGATGACTTTATCTCGGTTCGAATCTTAGGAGAGACAAACTTTGAGAATTTTTCCGGGTTTAAATCTCCTCGGGGGTTTTCCCTTCCCGGTTTTCGGGTGGGTTTCCTCCGTAGCATGTGTGGGTGGCAATGATCGCGAAGGTGATTTAGTCTCCTCCGGGTAATGCCGAAATAGTCGCTGCAAAAAAAAATTATATTATATCTATTACTGTTACTATTACTATTACTATACTATTATAAATAAAATAAAATACTATTTAATATCGTTTAGCAATATAAGTATATAACAATTCCTTCGAACTTATCTGATTAAGTGAATTTCTTTAATTTTAAATTGGAATACATTCCTAACGAAAAATTGGATATGGAATACCATATTATGAAATTAGTCTCGGGTCTTAAACTAGTTAGCTTTAGCTTATATTATAATATAATAGTCTCATAAATATAAAATTCTTAACAAATTCAGTTATTCTATTAGCAATTAATATAGGGTGATGATATGTACACAACCTAATTTTGTTATGTACACAACCATCATATACATATCACTCCCCATTGATATAGCATCACCTCTGAGTACTAAATTTATTTTATTTAAAATAGAAACTGGAAAAACAAGTCAACATAAAATAAACGTTTAGTATTTATAAAAGTTGTCATTGTCGATTATTCGTTTTCTGTGTTTTCCCTTCTTTCAAAGTTAAACAAACTCATCTCCCTAAACAAATGTAAAACAAAATCTAACACACCCAAAGAAAGGTGTCTAGAAGTTTTCAATTAATGTTTCTGGTTAGTTAAAAATATTCTAATAGCAACATTTCATTTAAGAATTAAGCATACAGATTAAAACAATACTACGTACGTACTATGTGTTTTCACAAAATGCGTGATTATAGAATAAGACAAAATCAGGTTGTTAAAAACAAGAAACTTAATCTTGGTAAACTACATAATATCGTCTAGGTCTACTATAACAATTCTATTTTCTATCTTATAATTTATAATGAGGAGTATAATACTACTTCCGTCCCATATTAATAGTCCACCTTTCATTTTTCGTCTGTCCCAAATTAATAATCCACTTCCATAAATGAAAAAGAATAATTGGTTAACGTACTTATATACCCTTGCATTATTCAAGTGAGACAAAAGTATAGATAAAAAGTAATGGGTAAAACTGGAAAGTAGGGAAAAAGTAAACAAAAAATACATGTGACAGTCACTGTTTAAGAGTCTGTGCATTATATATAAAATAGTATTAAAAACGTTGGTATTTGTACCAATTATCATAAACGCTTTAAATAAATACACTCACAATGCAACAATCAATTATTTATAGTCATTGTTACCAATTTTCTTGTAGTTGCTCCATGACACTTTTTAAATGCATAAAGTTTTATTAAAACAACTACGTGTCAATGACATAGAAAAAATGTTGTTTTGATCTATATTCCGCAGCAATGTTAATACTAATTATTGAATGAATTAGCAGAATTATCGACACTTTAAGATCTAGATGAGAGTGATGTCATTCAAAAAGCAAAAGTGAAATAGGACGTGGAAAGAGACGAAAATACCAAGTTTTTCATGGTATTATAAAGCAAAGAAGAAGTAAACAAGCTATTCCCGGATTGTCTTTGAATGGTATCTGGATCACAGATCCACCTTAGTGAAGAATGCCTTCAAGGGATATTTTAGATGCAAATTTATGCATGAACCTTTGGATGGTACATTCCCTACATTTACACCTGAGGCTCGTCTCGGTTCAGAAGATAATTCTTTACTTGAAAGCTCGGTATCTGAACACGAGATTCTAAATGTAGTCTGGAATCGCGGTAGTGAAAAATTTTCGGGTTCGGACGATTTTAATATTGCATTCAATTATTTAGGGTTAGCTATGAGAGCTAATATGAATAATATTGCATCTTGGATTCCTTTAAATGCTCGATTTGAAAATAGTTTTCGGGTTGGAAATCGAATTTACTTTCATTTGGGGGTGGGCTAACTCTTGTGAAATCGGTGTTGGGTAGCTTGGCATTGATTATTTGTCACTTTTTAAATGTCCCGAGTTAGTGTTAAAAGATCTTGAAAGCTCGAGGTCCCGATTTTTTTGGGTAGCTCAAGTGATTCGAAGAAAAATCATTGCATAAGTTGGGAGCTAGCGTCAGCTTCTTTTAATAACGGTGGCCTAAATATTGGAAGTCTTCGTTCTTTTAATATTGGACTTCTTTTTAAATGGATTTGATGTTTCGTTAGCTCACCAAATGCATTATGGGTTCAAGTAATTAAATTAATTCATGGTGTTGAGGTTGGGTTAAACAACAATCCTATCGTGTCAGGAATTTGATCAAATATAACGGCGGCTTTCATTAAATCCAAACAGGCGAACATCATTCATTTGGATGTGTTGCGGATCAAGTTGGACAAAGGTGACAGTATGCGGTGTTGTAAAGATAACCGGTTAGGTGATGGAGCTTTGAAAGACAAGTTTGGGAGGCTTTATCGGTTAAAGGTGGACGAGAACCGCACGGTTGTTGATAAATTCGTGAACGATAATTGGTCATGGTTGTGGAGTCACAACGATATTAGGGTTACGAACGTGTCAGCGTTGCAACAACCATGCTCGAAAATTGGTCCTCTGGTTCTCGATAACACTTTGGATAAATGGTATTGGTAATTATCTAATGATATTGACTATTCTGTTAGCTGTACTAGATCGTTTATAGACGAAAGTGTTCATCCTTCGTCCAACATTTATACGATGTGGATTAAACAGATTTCGCGAAAAATAAACGTTTTTTTGGCGTTAGATAGACTTTCAACTCGTCTGAATTTATCGCGTTGTGGCATTGAAATTTAGGCAATTGGGTGTGTATCTTGTATTCACTTTATTGAGTCGATACATCATCTTATGTTTAAATGTTCAAATAGAATTTTTACAATTTTTTTTGTCTACCCACAAAAGTTCAGTGTATAGAGTTCTATGGGTTCTCTCCATATGATACCTCTTTATTATTCCTCACCACACACACACACACACACACACATATATATTGTGATGCCCCGTACAAAACCATCGTGTACGAATCATCAACAACAGGATCATTACAAGGTTAAGTACTATATGTTGTAATAAAAGAAGTTGCATTCACGATAAAAATATAACGTCATAACCGACGTCAATTGTTTTACACCAACAGTATGCTTCTACGAATAGCAAGCATGAATAAATGTATGTGACCCTTAGGTCGTTACAAAACATAGTTTCAAATGTATTAAAGTTTGAATGCAAGATAAACAGTTCATGCGGTGATAACACTAGAGCAGCGGGTGTCTACGGCAAGACTAGCACGACAGCGGAAGCAAATAACCTTAAGCACCTGAGAAAAACATGCTTAAAAAAGTCAACACAAAGGTTGGTGAGCTATAGTTTAAGTATAACAGTATGTAAGGTAGGCCACGAGATTTCAGTGCTACAAAGAGCGTTTCAAAATAGTATGATAAAGTATATGTTAACCGTGGGCACTTGGTAACTAACTTAACGTTTATACCAACTGAAAGTACACTTGGCAAGTGCGTATGTTTACGAAGTATTAAACACTCGTTAAATGCTAGCGCTACTAGCCCGAATGGGGATATCAAACCCTATGGATCCATATCTAAGATTCGCGTTCACGGTTCAAAAATCAATGATTTAACGTTACCAAGCTAAAGGGAATGTTTATGCCGTTGTATAACCCACACATATATAAGTTTAAGTACTCGTGCCTAGTATGTAAAACATAAAATCCGCATGTATTCTCAGTTCCCAAAATAAGTTAAAGTAAAAAGGGAATGCTATAACTCACAATGATAAAGTAGCGGTAAAGTATGACTCGGAAAGTAAGCAAGTATTGAAGGTTATCCAAATGGGTCCTCAACCTAAGTCAAATAGTAATAAGTCAGTAAATCGTCCGAATAGGTTTAAAAGTATGTAAATAAGGTCTTAAGGGTCATCATCATTCATCATCAAACAAAAGGTGTAAAGTAAGTTTCGTTCAAGTAAAGAGTTTTAAACAAAGGTTGAGTTCGGTCAGTCACCACGGCCTCTATACCTACTGAAATAAGGTGAGACCAGCGGCCATGGCTCCGTTTATGAGTCCTTTAGTTGTGGTAAAAATTACAGAAGCAAACTCGTCTTCGTTTGACCTTGGCGACGGTCTAAGTGCGAGTAGGTCAGAATTTTCAGCACAACGTTAAATGGACATAGTGACGATCGGAGGGCCATAAATCCTAAACCGTAATCGGATTAAGACGAGTCCTATATGAAAAGTTATCTACTCGAACATAGCTATCTGAAAATCATAATTACAGTAGCCCAGGTAGTACGGATCAGACACAGAAACAGTAGAACAGTAGGGTCAGTAGGTTCCGGTGGTTCTTGGTGCTCGATGCTTATCATGGTTCTCATCCTTGATGCATATAGCTTCAAGTGTACAACTCGTTGATGTGTTTGCATCATTTTCACCAAGGTTTGACCATCATAACCCAAGTGTAAGTCTAAGACATGAAGCACAACTCACTTAAGTGTTGCAAGTGTTTTGATGAACCAAAGTTACATCTAAGTCTTAGATCTAACACATATATGAACTTTAAAACTAATAATAAGTTACAAACTTGAAAGTGAACTTATGAAATCAAGATCTTAAGTTGTAGAACATAGTTCTTAGTTAGATCTTGAAGATCCTAGACCCAAAAGTCTAGATTTAACATAAGTGTACAAAGTTATATTTAAAGAAAGCTTACTTACATGTTCTTGAACTTTCAAGTTAACTTTTAGTTCAAGATTAATGAGATCAAAGTTAACTAGTAACACTTGACCAATTTTAATCAACAAACATGAGATTAAAGTGCATAATATAAAGAAATAAACTAAGTAAACAAGTAATAAGTTCATGGGTTTCATACTTTAAAGATTCAAGCCTAAGTCTTGATCTTTAGAAAGTAAACTTTAAGTTTACTTCATGAACACAAGTATGCTTACAACACATGAACTTTCATCTTTTAAAACAATAAAGGTAGAATCACAAACTAGTAAGTTTATGTTCTTAAGTGTTCTTGTAAATACAAGATAAAAGAAGAATCAAACTAGAAAGTTTAGTTCTTAGTAACTAGTAAAGAATAACAACAACAAAGTAAGTAATCAACAACAATATGAAACAAGTTACAACTAGTAAGTAATTAACAAAGACAAGTATCAAAACAATAAACAAATTATGATGATATTTGATGGTTTGCTACGGTTTTTAGGCCAAAAGAAAAGAAGAAGAAAGTCCTTGTTACTTACAAAGTCTAGAGAAAAAAGAGAGAAAATGAAGATGCAAGTAAAAGTGTGTTGTTGAAATGAGAGGATACTAGTAAGAAATAATACAAAGAAATGAAACAAAAACTCCTTCTTGCTCCATGTAGGCCAACGGCCAAGGGAAGAAAAGAGGAAGGGAAATATTCAATAGTCATTTGCATGTAAAAGTCTTAAAAGGTGGTCATTAGGGGTGATTACATGGGAAAGATGTGGAAACTAGATTCCAACAAAGTTAACTCATCTAGTTTCATTTTAAATGATACTTACATGGAGTAATGGGCTAACTAGTCCACTTAAGGGTGTAGGGTGGGCTTATAAGCCCAAGTATGTATGTAAGTAACAAGTTAAATAAATAAGCCGAAGTCCAACTGAATAATAATCCAATAAAAGCCCAAGTAATTAACTAGTAACTTTAGTTAATTAAAATGATTAATAAAAATTAATCATGAATGTAAATAATATTCAAAAATATTATTCTGGTAATGTACGTATTCACAAAGATGTTTCGGGCATTTAAAGTCAAGTACGGGCATTCATGGCAACATGTAAATGTAATAACATACATTCGTTTAATCACAAGTATTAATAATAATAATTATTAACAATTAACGTTGGAAAATCCAGGGTCGTTACATTACCCACCTGTTAAAGAAAATTTCGTCCCGAAATTTAAGCTGAGGTAGATGGAGGAGTTGGGAAAAGGTGAGGATACTTCCGCATCATTTGATCCTCTCGCTCCCAAGTAAACTCAGGTCCTCGTTTGGCATTCCATCGTACTCGGACGATCGGAATCTTGTTGCGTTTCAAAGTCTTGACCTCACGGTCCATAATCTCAACTGGTTCTTCCAGAAAGTAGAGTTTGTCATCAATTGTAAGTTCTTCCAATGGTATGATAAGTTCGGGTGCAGCAAGACATTTCTTCAGGTTTGACACGTGGAAGGTAGGATGAACTGAGCTCAATTGTGCTGGTAGATCCAAACGGTAAGCAACGGATCAAACACGTTCCAAAATTTCGAAAGGACCAATGCATCGCGGGTTTAACTTTCCGCGTTTTCCAAAACGAATCACACCCTTCCAATGTGCAACCTTCAACATTACACGATCACCAACGTTGAATTCAAAGTCTTTACGTTTAAGATCAGTATAACTCTTTTGACGATCGCGGGCAGTCTTAAGTCTAGCTTGAATCTGAGCAATCTTCTCCGTCGTTTCGTGGACTACCTCGGGTCCGGTGATTTGCTTTTCGCCTACTTCTGCCCAACAAATAGGAGATCGGCACTTGCGGCCATACAACGCTTCAAAAGGTGCAACATTAATGCTTGAGTGATAACTGTTGTTGTAAGAAAATTCGGTGAGTGGCAAATGCCTTTCCCAGGCCTTTCCGAAATCAATGACACATGTACACAACATGTCTTCCAATGTCTGAATCGTTCGTTCACTTTGCCCGTCGGTCTGTGGATGATAAGCAGTACTCATGTCGAGACGGGTTCCCATGGCTTCTTGTAAAGAACGCCAAAATCTAGAAGCAAAACGGGGATAGCGATCCGAGATGATCGATAAAGGTACACCATGACGAGATACAACCTCCTTGATGTATAGTTGAGCAAGTCTCTCCATTGTATCCGTTTCCTTCATCGCTAGAAAGTGTGCAGATATGGTAAGGCGGTCAACAATAACCCAGATGGTATCGTATCCGCCCACCGTCTTTGGTAGCTTGGTGATGAAATCCATCGTTATCCTTTCCCACTTCCATTGTGGGATTTTCGGTTGTTGAAGTAAACTAGAAGGTCTCTGATGCTCGGCTTTAACCTTCGAGCAAGTCAAACACTTACCAACATAAGTCGCAACGTCCTTCTTAAGATTCGGCCACCAATACTGTTCTTTAAGGTCGTGGTACATTTTGCCCGCTCCGGGATGAATCGAATATCTCGATTTGTGTGCTTCATTAAGTATAAGGTTCCGTAGATCTCCATAAAGAGGTATCCAAATTCTTCCGGCATAACATCGGATTCCAGACTCCCTAACCTCGAATCGAGAGACAAGTATGTTCAAATGTTCATGAGATATATTTTCCTCCTTGAGAGCATCATCTTGGGCTACTCTGATCTGGCTGTTGAGGTTCGAATGAATGGTGATGTTCAGAGCCCTAAGACGAAGAGGTGCCGTCCTCTCCTTTCGGCTTAAAGCGTCAGCTACAATGTTGGCCTTACCGGGATGATAACGGAGTTCACAATCGTAGTCGTTGAGCGTCTCGATCCATCGACGCTGTCTCATATTCAGTTGCTTCTGATCAAAGATATGCTGGAGACTCTTGTGATCGGTGAAGATAGTGCTCTTAGTTCCATACAAATAGTGTCTCCACAATTTAAGAGCAAAGACAACGGCTCCAAGTTCAAGATCGTGAGTAGTGTAGTTCCGCTCGTGAATCTTCAATTGGCGGGAGGCATAGGCAATAACTTTTGATCGTTGCATCAGTACACAACCAAAACCACTCTTTGATGCATAACAATAAACAACAAAGTCGTCACTGCCCTCAGGAAGTGATAGGATATGTGTGGTGGTTAACTTCTTCTTCAAAGTTTGAAATGCTGATTCGTGTGCGGGTTCCCAAATGAACTTCTTTCCCTTGTGAGTCAGCGCGGTCAAAGGACGTGCAATCAGAGAAAATCCTTCAATGAACCTTCAGTAGTAATCGGCGAGACCTAGGAATTGGCGAATATGCGTCGGAGTAGTGGGGGTCTCCCACTTGTTGATGGCTTCAATCTTGGCGGGGTCAACTTTGACACCCTGGTCGCTCACAACATGACCCAGAAACTGAACTTCCTTCAACCAAAATTCACACTTGGAGAATTTGGCGTAAAGTTGCTCTTGTCTCAAGAGTTCAAGTACTAGTCGGAGGTGTTGCTCATGCTCTTCTTCGCTCTTAGAGTAGATGAGGATATCATATATGAAGACGATAACAAACTTATCCAAGTACGGCTTGCAGACACGATTCATGAGGTCCATGAACACGGCAGGTGCATTTGTCAAACCGAATGGCATCACGAGAAACTCATAATGACCATAACGGGTCCTGATCATCATGTCACTTTCCTTCACCCTCAACTAGTGATAACCGAATCGCAAATCGATCTTTGAGTAAATGCTCGATCCTTGTAGTTGATCAAAAAGATCGTCAATGCGGGGTAGAGGATTGATAATGCTAAAAACGAACATATATTTCATAGCATTATTCCTCAAGAAAGACAAGCTTTTAGTTGCAATTGTTCTATTTACAAGTGATATTCGTTTAAATAATAAAAGGTGAAGACAAAAGACAGATTCGACGAATTGAAGACGCAAACGACCAAAAAGCTCAAAAGTACAAAAGACAATCAAAGAGGTTCCAATTATTGATAAGAAACGTCTCGAAATTACAAGAGTACAAGATTCAAAACGCAAAGTACAAAATATAAAATTGTACGCAAGGACGTTCGAAAATCCGGAACCGGGACCAGAGTCAACTCTTAACGCTCGACGCAACGGACTAAAAATTACAAGTTAACTATGTATATAAATATAATATAATATATAATTAATTATATTAATTATATATATATTATATTTATAAATAAAAACCGTCGGCAGAGAAAGACTCCAAAGTTGTGAGCTGTAATTTCATTCTCCGCGACTCGCGGAGTTTGAAGGCAAAAATGCCGCGAGTCGCGGAGCCCCAAATTCAGAAACCCCCTATAAAGCTCGCGCATTCTGATCGTAAAATATCTATCTTTTTCTTCTTCTCTCATATATACGTAAAATATATATATATAATTTATATTTTAATTTTAATTTTAATTATAATTCTAATAATAAGGGTATGTTAGCAAATGTTGTAAGGGTGTAAGTCGAAATTCTGTCCGTGTAACGCTACGCTATTTTTAATCATTGTAAGTTATGTTCAACCTTTTTATATTAATGTCTCGTAGCTAAGTTATTATTATGCTTATTTAAAACGAAGTAATCATGATGTTGGGCTAATTACTAAAATTGGGTAATTGGGCTTTGTACCATAATTGGGGTTTGGACAAAAGAACGACACTTGTGGAAATTAGACTATGAGCTATTAATGGGCTTTATATTTGTTTAACTAAATGATAGTTTGTTAATGTTAATATAAAGATTTACAATTGGGCGTCCCTATAAATTACCATATACACTCAATCGGACACGATGGGCGGGGTATTTATATGTATGAATAATCGTTCATTTAACCGGACACGGGAATGGATTAATAGCCACTAGAATAATTAAAACATGGGTGAAATTATGTACAAGGACACTTGGTATAATTGATAACAAAATATTAAAACCTTGGATTACACTCAGTCGACAACCTGGTGTAATTATTAAACAAAGTATTAAAATCTTGTTACAGTTTAAATCCCCAATTAGTTGGAATATTTAACTTCGGGTATAAGGTTAATTTGACGAGGACACTCGCACTTTATATTTATGACTGATGGACTATTATGGACAAAAAACAGACGGACATATTAAATAATCCAGGACAAAGGACAATTAACCCATGGGCATAAAACTAAAATCAACACGTCAAACATCATGATTACGGAAGTTTAAATAAGCATAATTCTTTTATTTCATATTTAATTTCCTTTATTTTATATTTAATTGCACTTCTAATTATCGCATTTTTATTGTTATTGTATTTAATCGCACTTTTAATTATCGTACTTTTTAATTATCGCAAGTTTATTTTATCGCACTTTTATTATTCGCAATTTCATTTATCGTTATTTACTTCATGCTTTAAAATTAAGTCTTGTATTTATTTATTATTTTACATTTGGTTTTAACTGTGACTAAAGTTTTAAAATCGACAAACCGGTCATTAAACGGTAAAAACCCCCCTTTATAATAATAATATTACTTATATATATATTTGTATTTCTATAAAAGTGAACTAATATAGCGTTGAGCTTTGTTTAAAAAAGATTCCCTGTGGAACGAACCGGACTTACTAAAAACTACACTACTGTACGATTAGGTACACTGCCTATAAGTGTTGTAGCAAGGTTTAAGTATATCCATTCTATAAATAAATAAATATCTTGTGTAAAATTGTATCGTATTTAATAGTTTTTCCTAGTAAAATATAAACTATTTCGTATCCCTTAGCTTTGACATCAATAATTTTTGGCGCCGCTGCCGGGGAACTCTCTTAAAAGCCGGAAGCGCAACGCTAATATAAAAAAAAAAAAAAAAACGTTTTAAATATTCGAAAATATAAAAAGAAAAACAAAAATATAAATATTTTTAGGAGTTTGATAAATATTTAAGTTTTATAAAGTTTCTTTGTTTTTATAAAAACATAAGTTTTATATAAGTATTTTGTTTTTATTTAAAAACATATAAATATAAAAATATATATATATATATAAATCTAGTTTTAAGATTTTTATTTATAAAATTATAAAGTGATTCTATTTTTATTTAAGTTTTAAATATAAAGTTTTATTAATACACATATTTAAAAACAAAAAATATAAATAAATAAATAAATAAAGAAAAACGCGTCGAAGATTAAACCTGTCATCTGAATTTCTGAACCCCGCGAGTCGCGGGGTTTGAAGCTTTGAATACCGCAAGTCGCGGAGAGGACCTGACACACGAACAGGAAGCCCTAATCCTGCATTTATTACGGATTATTATTAATTATTATTATTATTAACCCTAATTATTATTATTATTATTATAATTAAGTTTATTTTTAATTTAAGTTTTATTTAATTTATATTTTAGTTAAATTAGTTTAATTAAATTGTAAAATTAGTAGTTTTATTAAATAAATAATATAAAAATAATATTTTTATAAAAATTGTAATTTTTACAACTTTTTGTATATTTTTATATTTTGTCCCTTTTTAATCGTTGTAGCGTAATATTTGTATTTTTTCGCTCATATTTAATTTTAAACTTAGTTTTTGCCATAGTCATTTTTACTCCTAGATTTTTAGGCTTTGCCGTAGAATTCCTTAAGTGCTTTTTCTTTAGACTAAGATTTAGGTACTTTAGAATTTTTGCGACGCCTTTTTAAGTTTTAGTTTCTTTTTAAGTTATTTCCATTTGGGATTTAGTTTTTCTTGTAAGCTTTAATATTTTTAGACGACTTTTACCTATGTATCAATTATCATTCCAATTAGTAATCTCAATTTGCGATTATAATTTTAAGTTAGTTGTAGTAATAAGGTTAGGTTAGTCAAGTATTTTTAAGTTTTATAAGTTTCTTTTATTTTTTTTCGTCACCTTTTATTTTTCAACCATTTTTCTTTTTCGACCTTTTTCGACGAACTCTTTTTCTTTCTTATTTCTCGCTATTCTAGTTTTTAGGACATAGATTTTTATTCTACTTCTTATCTAAATTTCTTAAAATTACGAAAATTTATTTTGAGTGGTTAAATTAATAGACATCAAAATTTTCTGGTTCGTAGTAATAGTTGGATTTGTACGTGGACCGGGTTATTGGAGCCAAACAGTCCTCAATTATATTGAGACCAAACGAATCCTACCCCTCTGCTGCATCTTTTGGCTATTCGAAACATGGGCAAAATCAGAAAAGTCTATTGGTTGGATAACTTATTATAATTTTTCTTTCCTTTTAAAAACTAATAGGATATTCAGTGAATGCACCGAGCAAGACGTTCATCACCTTTTGTACGTTCACCACCTGTAACTAGATCAAGACATTTAGCAAATATAACCGCCGTTGATTTTTCTTTAGAATCGTCATCCAGTCGACCAAGTACTTCAGTTCAAATTTCCGAAAATCCATTTTTTGAAACCGACCTCACAATTGAGAATCCGGAGAATATTCAGGAACGGTTCGTAGATCCTGAACCATTAAACTTTCCTCCGGAGCCACCAATCATTCAAACAGAGATTGTTGAGGAACGAACCATTAAATCAGAATCATCTAGTGATACCGATTCAACAAATTCAATTATGGAGAATCTGGAACCTTTAAGTATGGAAGACCGAATGAGAGCTAAACGCACTGGCCAAGGTCACGCAATTACTCATCCAGACATTAATGCGCCAGATTATGAAATCAAAGGACAAATTCTACACATGGTGACTAATCAATGCCAATTTAGTGGTGCGCCGAAGGAAGATCCAAATGAACATCTACGTACCTTTAATAGGATCTGCACACTATTTAAAATCCGAGAAGTGGAGGATGAACAGATATATCTCATGTTATTTCCCTGGACTTTAAAGGGAGAAGCCAAAGATTGGTTAGAATCGTTACCTGAAGGGGCGATTGATACATGGGACGTTTTAGTTGACAAATTTCTTAAACAATTCTTTCCTGCATCTAAAGCTGTAAGACTTCAAGCAGAAATTGTTACGTTCACACAGAAGCCAAATGAAACTCTATATGAGGCGTGGACAAGATATGGAAAGTTGTTAAGAGGATGTCCGCAACATGGTTTAGACACCTGTCAAATAGTACAAATATTCTACCAAGGATGCGACATCACTACAAGAAAAGACATAGATATAGCAGCTGGTAGTTCTATTATGAAGAAAACCGAAACTGATTCTTACAAAATTATTGATAACACTGCTTCCCACTCACATGAGTGGCACCAAGAAAAAGATATCATTAGATCATTTAAAGCAGCTAGAGCCGATTCTAGCCATGACTTAGATTCCATTTCCGCAAAGATAGATGCTGTGGAGAGACGAATGGAAAAGATGACTAAGGATATTCACTCAATACGAATTAGTTGTGAGCAGTGTGGAGGACCACATTTGACAAAAGATTGTCTCAGTATTGAATTAACAATGGAACAAAGAGAGAATATTTCATACATAAACCAAAGGCCTGGAAATAATTATCAGAATAATTATCAACCGCCAAGACCGATTTACAATCAAAACCAAAATTATAACCGAAATATTCCATACAACAACCAACAAGGTCCTAGCAATCAACAAGTATCCAATAATACTTATAATCAGCAAAGACCTAATTTTCAAAACAAACCACCACAACAAACCGATGATAAAAAGCCGAATTTAGAAGATATGATGACAAAGCTAGTTGAAACTCAAACGCAGTTTTTCACATCTTAAAAACAAACCAATGAACAAAATGCTCAAGCATTTAGAAATCAACAAGCTTCTATTCAAAATCTAGAACAAGAAGTAAGTAACCTAGCAAGGTTAATAGGTGATAGAAAACCGGGAAGTCTACCTAGTGATACAAACGCTAACCCCCGGAATGAAACAGCTAAAGCCATTACCACAAGAAGTGGTACAACACTTAAACCACCTGAAATACCTGTAACTTCTGATGAAGCCATTCCTACTCCACAAGAACCACAACCTGATCAAGATAAGGAAAAAGAACCGGTAGTTGAAAAGATTAATGAAGATAATACAGCTAAGGCTAAACCTTATGTTAAACCATATCAACCACCACTTCCTTATCCGAGTAAAATGAAGAAAGAAAAACTTGAAGCCGAGCAATCCAAATTCTTGGATATGTTTAAACAGATAAATATAAATCTTCCTTTCATTGATGTGATTTCAGGAATGCCTAGATATGCTAAATTCTTGAAAGATCTAATTTCAAATAGAAAGAAAATAGAAGAACTCTCGGCTGTTACTATGAATGCTAATTGTTCAGCAGTGCTGTTAAATAAGATACCAGAAAAACTATCTGATCCAGGAAGTTTCACAATTCCATGTTTTCTGGGTAGTCTTAGTTCAATAGAAGCATTAGCAGATTTAGGTGCTAGTATAAATCTAATGCCGTATTCACTATACACTAAACTAGACCTTGGAGAATTGAAACCAACCAGAATAAGCATACAACTAGCCGATAGATCAATAAAATATCCTAGAGGGATAATGGAGAACATGCTAGTTAAAGTTGGTACTTTAGTATTTCCAGTAGATTTTGTTGTTCTGGACATGGAAGAAGATTCTCAAGTTCCTCTCATATTAGGAAGACCATTCTTAAACACGGCTAAAGCAATGATAGACGTGTTCGGTAAGAAACTGACCCTAAGTATAGAGGATGAGAGTGTTACCTTTTCAGTTGATAGAGCAATGCAACAACCACAATCTGCAGATGATACATGTTATTATATTCAAACTATAGATGCACATGCAGAATTATTAGAAGAATTTCCAGAATTACAAGGAACATGAGAATGTTCTTTAGGAGAAGGTAATGAACCAATTGATGAAGCTGAAATGTTAGCTACACTTATAGCTAATGGATATGAACCAACAACAGAAGAAATTCAAATGCTAAAAGAAGAAGACAGATATCGATATAAATCATCGATAGAAGAACCTCCGAAATTAGAGTTAAAGCCACTTCCAACTCATTTGGAATATGCTTATTTACATGGTGAATCTGAATTACCTGTAATAATATCGTCTTCTCTCACAAACGATGAAAAATCTCGACTCATTTCTGTACTAAAAGCTCATAAACCAGCTATTGCATGGAAGATTCATGATATTAAAGGCATAAGTCCTTCGTATTGCACTCATAAAATTCTTATGGAAGAAGGTCATAAAACGTATGTGCAACGCCAACGAAGACAAAATCCTAATATGCAAGATGTAGTTAAGAAAGAGATTATTAAACTGCTAGATGCAGGTTTAATTTATCCAATCTCTGATAGTCCATGGGTAAGCCCAGTTCAATGCGTGCCTAAGAAGGGTGGCATGACTGTCATTACAAATGAGAAAAATGAGCTTATTCCTACTAGGACTGTAACAGGATGGCGTGTATGTATTGATTATAGAAAATTAAATGACGCCACCAGAAAAGATCACTTTCCCTTACCTTTTATAGATCAAATGTTGGAAAGATTAGCCGGAAATAGTTACTATTGTTTTCTAGATGGATTTTCCGGATATTTTCAAATTCCAATAGCACCCGAGGACCAAGAGAAAACCACATTCACGTGCCCTTATGGTACTTTTGCTTACAAACGCATGCCATTTGGACTTTGCAACGCCCCTGCAACCTTTCAAAGGTGTATGATGGCGATTTTTCACGACATGATAGAAGAATGCATGGAAGTATTCATGGATGACTTTTCAGTCTTCGGTGATACATTTGAATCATGTCTAGTTAATCTGGAACGAATGCTCCTTAGATGCGAACAATCAAATCTAGTTCTTAATTGGGAGAAATGCCATTTCATGGTTAAAGAAGGCATCGTTCTTGGACATAAAATTTCAAAAGAAGGAATTGAAGTGGATAGAGCTAAAGTAGATGTAATTGCTAAACTTCCACATCCCACCAATGTTAGAGGAGTTAGGAGTTTTCTAGGGCATGCCGATTTTTACCGACGTTTTATAAAAGATTTTTCTAAAATTGCCACTCCTATGAATAAACTCCTAGAAAAGGATGCTCCATTCATCTTTTCAGATGAGTGTATCAAATCTTTTAATATTCTTAAAGAAAAACTCACTAATGCACCGATCATGATAACACCAAATTGGAATCTACCATTTGAACTAATGTGCGGTGCAAGTGATTTTGCAATGGGAGCCGTTTTAGGACAAAGGATTGAAAAACGATTTCAACCTATTTATTACGCTAGTAAGACATTACAAGGAGCACAGACGAATTACACAACTACTGAAAAAGAACTCCTCGCTATTGTCTTTGCTTTTGACAAATTTCGTTCATATCTCGTTCTATCAAAAACAATAGTCTATACCGATCATTCTGCTCTTAGATACCTATTTTCGAAACAAGATGCCAAACCATGATTAATTCGTTGGATCTTACTATTACAAGAGTTTGATATTGAAATTCGAGATAAAAGAGGAGCAGAAAATCTCGCCGCTGATCATCTTTCTCGTCTTGAAAATCCCGAATTAGAAGTTCTAAATGAATCAACCATACAAGACAATTTTCCTGATGAATATCTATTGAAGATAGATTATAAAGAAATCCCATGGTTTGCAGACTATGCAAATTACTTGGTTTGTGGATTCCTTGAAAAAGGATTATCGTACCAAAGACGAAAGAAATTCTTCAGTGATATAAAACACTATTTCTGGGAAGATCCACATCTGTTTAAAAGTTGTCCCGATGGAATAATACGCCGATGTGTATTTGGAGATGAAGCTAGTAAAATATTAAACCATTGTCACACAGGACCAACAGGAGGGCATTATGGGCCTCAACTAACAGCAAGAAAAGTTTATGAAGCTGGATTCTATTGGCCTACAATTTACAAAGACGCACACCTTCTTTGCAAATCCTGTGATGCATGTCAAAGGGCCGGAAAAATAAGTCAACGTGATGAAATGCCACAAAATGTCATCCAAGTATGTGAAGTATTTGACATTTGGGGTATTGACTTTATGGGTCCATTTCCAAAATCTCATAATAAGTGATCGGGGTACTCATTTCTGTAATAATCAACTTGAGAAAGTTCTTAAAAGATATGGAGTAACTCATAAAATCTCCACCGTATATCATCCACAAACAAGTGGACAAGTTGAAAATACCAACCGAGCCTTAAAACGTATTCTAGAGAAAACCGTAGGATCAAATCCGAAGGAATGGTCCATTAAATTGGAGGATGCACTCTGGGCTTTTAGAACAGCCTACAAAACTCCAATTGGAACCACACCTTTTAGACTTGTTTATGGAAAAGCATGTCATCTTCCAGTAGAAATTGAACACAAAGCATTTTGGGCTTTGAAAACATGTAATCTTGATTTACATGAAGCTGGACGTCTACGATTAAGTCAACTAAACGAATTAGAAGAATTAAGACATGAAGCATACGAAAATTCGTTAATCTATAAGGAAAGAACGAAGAAATGGCATGATAAAAGAATCAGAAGTTCAAAAGAATTTAAAGAAGGAGACAGAGTTCTTCTTTTCAATTCAAGATTCAAGCTATTTCCTGGAAAATTGAAATCAAGATGGTCTGGACCATTCATAGTAAAAAGAGTTTTCCCATACGGAACGATAGAATTGATAAATTCAAATGGGATTGAATTTAAAGTTAATGGTCACAGAGTTAAACATTACATACATGGTCCGATGGAAGTCGACAACGAAGTTAATCACAATTTCGACACCACAGCTAACTAAGTGTGGGGAGAATTAAGTCTTTAAAGGATAATATGTATTTCTGATAGAGTTAGATTGTCTGTTTTCGTGTAGTTCTCGAAAATGGAACCCGAATGGTCTTTCCCTAGCAGACCCTAAAGAACTAGTCTTCTCCCCCCATTCTGAATTTTTATTTTTTTTAGGTTTTTACGAAATGAAGACTGCCTGTGAACTAAACCATGGTCTAATGCTACACGCTTTGATCACTAAACGTAATAATGACATACTACCGAGTGAATTAGTATCAGTAATCAGAGAAAGAATGGACGGAGTTAGAAAAGAATCCAGATGCGAAGATAATAAGTTACAATTTGGTAAAGGAAAATCAAAATCCGCAGCGAAAAGAAGAGCACGACACCTAGAAAGATGTCACAAATGCGGAAAATGGTCACATGGAGGTAAATGTTCAAATAATCAAACCTATTCAAATACCGAATTTGTTACTTTATGCAGAGACGGACCGTTCATATGTTTAGAAGAAAAGACACTGAATGCTCGAGGTTACGCCTATGTAGCCATGGAAAACCAATTAAACCGACTATCTTATGAATGGGATAGATCATATAACTAAGAAATGTATTTCACAGGTATGTCTGTACAGTTTTTATTTTTATTTTTATTTTTAACCTTTTGATAATAAACGCTAATTTGTTCGCTAAAAAGTATTAAATTAGTATTGAATAAAATTAGGTTTGGCGACCGAAATTATTGATATCATTCAAAAATTTATTACATCACTGCGAAATTTAACGTTTATTCTTAAGGTATAAATATCTTTAATCAATCAACACAAAATATTTCAAAAATTCGTCATGAGTTAAATTAGGTCTTGGAACCGAAATTACTTTACCAAAAAGAGGGGCGCATATTTTTGATAATATTTGATTGATTAAAGTGGGATAAAAAGACAAAAAGATTTTTAATTTTATTTTTACCATGTTTTTAAAATTAATATATAAATCTTAAATTAATATTGTAAACTTTGTAAAAACAATATTTTTAAAATTGTAAATATTTGAAAAATTAATATAAGTTTGGTATGAATTTATAATATGAATTTTCAAATTTTAAGTTTGGTGTGAAATTTTAATATTAATTTTGAATTTTATATTTAAGTTGTGTGAATTTAAAAACAAAAATTTACTTTATCTCATTAAGTTAAAATATGATTTTTAAAATTCGTCGTAAGTTGAAGACTAGGTCTTTGAACCGAAATTGCTTTACCCGAGGGAGGGACGAGAACTTTTATTATCATTATTTTTAATCTTATTGAATTAAAGTATGCCAAAAACATTAAAAAACAAAAAAAAAATCTTAGCTTTTAAAAAAAACGCTACAAAAAGACAAATTTTAAAATTTTGTCGAAGGACGGACTAGGACATCGATCCGAAATGACCTCGTCCTAAATAACAAGGGAAACAAAATTTTAAAATTAAATACTTAATTGTTTTATAAGTTAATGATTATAAAAAAAAAAAAAAAAATAGCAAACTCCGCGACTCGCGGAGTTTGAAGAGTAATTCACCGCGAGTCGCGGAGGGGTCGGATTACAGAAAAAAATAAGAGCTGAAACAGCTCAGTCCACACAAAACCCACAGAAGAAAAAATACTGCGAAAACCCACGAAAAAACCCGAAAAATACACCCCAAATTCACAATTTTTAACCGTTAATCACCAAATCTTTTACTAAAATCATGTTAAGAAGGATGCTATCTAGGAATTACTCAAGAAGAACGGTAAATTTCTACACCTAAACACTATTTAATCCGAAATTTGGTGTTCTTGAGAAATTTTTTCCCCAATTTGATTTTGATGCTTTTTAGTGTAATTATGCTTAAATTGTTTGTGTATTATGCTTGTATAACCTAGATTGATGCTATTTAACATGATTAGAAGCCTTAAACTTCAAATTTTGAGTAATCTAGGGTTTGTGTTCTTGAGCAAATTTGGGGCTTTTTGATATAAACAGGTTATGGCCGATTTTTGTCATGAATTGTTGCTAAATTGAGTAGTGTAACATGTCTAGGTAGTTAAATGATCCAAACTTTGAGCCTAAACATGATTTTGAGAATTAAAGTGGACTTTTTCAAGTCTAAAATTCATGAACTTGATTTTTGAGAGATAATGCCATTTGAGACTTGTTTAATTGCTAGTAATGATTATTTTGACATGTTATTTGAGTTGAATGCTTATGAACTTGGCGAACATTTTCGTATATGCTTATTTGAAAAAGTGTAGATTTGATAAAAATGTGAAAATGAGCTTAAGTTTGATATAAATTGATCATGTCATTGTAATTATTTTGATTGATGATTTTGCTGACACTAATGCATATTTGGATGCACAAAAATTGTGTTTGATATGTTTTGCAGACTGAAAGGGGTGAATCTTCATCCCAAGCCCGCAATGCTCCTGCTGAGAATGTGGAACAACAGGAGGTGGATAACTACTACAAGCAGGATATACCTCATCCAGTCATGACCTTTTCTGATATGCACTTGGAAGAGTTGCACCCGAACCTGAGATTTGACAGACTTTGGATAGATTATCCAAAATATCAAAGGGGTTTGCATACTCTTCATTCTAAGGTTGTTGAGGTACCGAGGGTCATAGAATGGGGACCCTTAGAAGCTATAGAATTGGCCGGGCCAATTAGGGAATTACTTGTACAGAGGTATGGTAATTCTACTTTTAATGACTGGGTACATTTATTCACCATGCGTAGACCTGTATATAAAGTATGGTGTGAAGAATTGTTATGTAGTATAGAGTTGAATGATCGGGTAGCTAGTTTAACCGATCGTTCTTTTATTAGATTTTTGTTAGGCGGTTCGATGCGCCACATGTCTTTACTGGACATGGCTCAGGCTTTACGTATATATACGCCTGAGGAGTTAGCATCTGCCGATTGTAGAGGGTAGATACTAAACGGTAGAAAGATAGATGAAAATTTTGATACACACGGTGTGTGGAGTCAAATGACAAGCCATCACCGTTTCAAAGGGGGAAATTACTCTTATTTGGATATAGATAGAGCCGAATTAAGAGTGATTCATAGGTTTTTCGCTAATTCGATTACACAAAGGGGTAAAAACAAGGAAAAGGTAAATGAACAAGATTTGTTTTACCATATGTGTATTCGAGACTCACAAAGCGCTGTAAGTATACCATATTGTGTGGGTTATTATTTATCAGCTATGGTTCGGGGGATGCGACCGCATAGCATAATAGAAGGTGGTATTTTTATTACTTTGATTGGTGAATATCTCGGTGTGGATATAAGTCGGGGGGGATTATTAGTAGAAGAACCGGAACCCCGCGTGAAATGTCCCGTTCTTATTGATTAAAAACGTTCCATATTAATTGATTTCGTTGCGAGGTTTTGACCTCTATATGAGACGTTTTTCAAAGACTGCATTCATTTTTAAAACAAACCATAACCTTTATTTCATAAATAAAGGTTTAAAAAGCTTTACGTAGATTATCAAATAATGATAATCTAAAATATCCTGTTTACACACGACCATTACATAATGGTTTACAATACAAATATGTTACATCGAAATCAGTTTCTTGAATGCAGTTTTTACACAATATCATACAAACATGGACTCCAAATCTTGTCCTTATTTTAGTATGCAACAGCGGAAGCTCTTAATATTCACCTGAGAATAAACATGCTTTAAACGTCAACAAAAATGTTGGTGAGTTATAGGTTTAACCTATATATATCAAATCATAATAATAGACCACAAGATTTCATATTTCAATACACATCCCATACATAGAGATAAAAATCATTCATATGGTGAACACCTGGTAACCGACAATAACAAGATGCATATATAAGAATATCCCCATCATTCCGGGACACCCTTCGGATATGATATAAATTTCGAAGTACTAAAGCATCCGGTACTTTGGATGGGGTTTGTTAGGCCCAATAGATCTATCTTTAGGATTCGCGTCAATTAGGGTGTCTGTTCCCTAATTCTTAGATTACCAGACTTAATAAAAAGGGGCATATTCGATTTCGATAATTCAACCATAGAATGTAGTTTCACGTACTTGTGTCTATTTTGTAAATCATTTATAAAACCTGCATGTATTCTCATCCCAAAAATATTAGATTTTAAAAATGGGACTATAACTCACTTTCACAGATTTTTACTTCGTCGGGAAGTAAGACTTGGCCACTGGTTGATTCACGAACCTATAACAATATATACATATATATCAAAGTATGTTCAAAATATATTTACAACACTTTTAATATATTTTGATGTTTTAAGTTTATTAAGTCAGCTGTCCTCGTTAGTAACCTACAACTAGTTGTCCACAGTTAGATGTACAGAAATAAATCGATAAATATTATCTTGAATCAATCCACGACCCAGTGTATACGTATCTCAGTATTGATCACAACTCAAACTATATATATTTTGGAATCAACCTCAACCCTGTATAGCTAACTCCAACATTCACATATAGAGTGTCTATGGTTGTTCCGAAATATATATAGATGTGTCGACATGATAGGTCGAAACATTGTATACGTGTCTATGGTATCTCAAGATTACATAATATATAATACAAGTTGATTAAGTTATGGTTGGAATAGATTTGTTACCAATTTTCACGTAGCTAAAATGAGAAAAATTATCCAATCTTGTTTTACCCATAACTTCTTCATTTTAAATCCGTTTTGAGTGAATCAAATTGCTATGGTTTCATATTGAACTCTATTTTATGAATCTAAACAAAAAAAATATAGGTTTCTAGTCGGAAAAATAAGTTACAAGTCGTTTTTGTAAAGGTAGTCATTTCAGTCGAAAGAACGACGTCTAGATGACCATTTTAGAAAACATACTTCCACTTTGAGTTTAACCATAATTTTTGGATATAGTTTCATGTTCATAATAAAAATCATTTTCTCAGAATAACAACTTTTAAATCAAAGTTTATCATAGTTTTTAATTAACTAACCCAAAACAGCCCGCGGTGTTACTACGACGGCGTAAATCCGGTTTTACGGTGTTTTTCGTGTTTCCAGGTTTTAAATCATTAAGTTAGCATATCATATAGATATAGAACATGTGTTTAGTTGATTTTAAAAGTCAAGTTAGAAGGATTAACTTTTGTTTGCGAACAAGTTTAGAATTAACTAAACTATGTTCTAGTGATTACAAGTTTAAACCTTCGAATAAGATAGCTTTATATGTATGAATTGAATGATGTTATGAACATCATTACTACCTTAAGTTCCTTGGATGAACCTACTGGAAAAGAGAAAAATGGATCTAGCTTCAATGGATCCTTGGATGGCTCAAAGTTCTTGAAGCAAAATCATGACACGAAAACAAGTTCAAGTAAGATCATCACTTGAAATAAGATTGTTATAGTTATAGAAATTGAACCAAAGTTTGAATATGATTATTACCTTGTATTAGAATGATAACCTACTGTAAGAAACAAAGATTTCTTGAGGTTGGATGATCACCTTACAAGATTGGAAGTGAGCTAGCAAACTTGAAAGTATTCTTGATTTTATGAAACTAGAACTTTTGGAATTTATGAAGAACACTTAGAACTTGAAGATAGAACTTGAGAGAGTTCAATTAGATGAAGAAAATTGAAGAATGAAAGTGTTTGTAGGTGTTTTTGGTCGTTGGTGTATGGATTAGATATAAAGGATATGTAATTTTGTTTTCATGTAAATAAGTCATGAATGATTACTCATATTTTTGTAATCTTATGAGATATTTCATGCTAGTTGCCAAATGATGGTTCCCACATGTGTTAGGTGACTCACATGGGCTGCTAAGAGCTGATCATTGGAGTGTATATACCAATAGTACATACATCTAAAAGCTGTGTATTGTACGAGTACGAATACGGGTGCATACGAGTAGAATTGTTGATGAAACTGAATGAGAATGTAATTGTAAGCATTTTTGTTAAGTAGAAGTATTTTGATAAGTGTATTGAAGTCTTTCAAAAGTGTATAAATACATATTAAAACACTACATGTATATACATTTTAACTGAGTCGTTAAGTCATCGTTAGCCGTTACATGTAAGTGTTGTTTTGAAACCTTTAGGTTAACGATCTTGTTAAATGTTGTTAACCCAATGTTTATAATAACAAAAGAGATTTTAAATTATTATATTATCATGATATTATGATGTACGAATATCTCTTAATATGATATATATACATTAAATGTCGTTACAACGATAAACGTTACATATATGTCTCGTTTCAAAATCATTAAGTTAGTAGTCTTGTTTTTACATATGTAGTTCATTGTTAATATAATTAATGATATGTTTACTTATCATAATATCATGTTAACTATATATATAACCATATATATGTCATCATATAGTTTTTTTTTTTACAAGTTTTAACGTTCGTGAATCACCGGTCAACTTGGGTGGTCAATTGTCTATATGAAACCTATTTCAATTAATCAAGTCTTAACAAGTTTGATTGCTTAACATGTTGGAAACATTTAATCATGTAAACATCAATCTCAATTAATATATATAAACATGGAAAAGTTCGGGTCACTACAGTACCTACCCGTTAAATAAATTTCGTCCCGAAATTTTAAGCTGTTGAAGGTGTTGACGAATCTTCTGGAAATAGATGCGGGTATTTCTTCTTCATCTGATCTTCACGCTCCCAGGTGAACTCGGGTCCTCTACGAGCATTCCATCGAACCTTAACAATTGGTATCTTGTTTTGCTTAAGTCTTTTAACCTCACGATCCATTATTTCGACGGGTTCTTCGATGAATTGGAGTTTTTCGTTGATTTGGATTTCATCTAACGGAATAGTGAGATCTTCTTTAGCAAAACATTTCTTCAAATTCGAGACGTGGAAAGTGTTATGTACAGCCGCGAGTTGTTGAGGTAACTCAAGTCGGTAAGCTACTGGTCCGACACGATCAATAATCTTGAATGGTCCAATATACCTTGGATTTAATTTCCCTCGTTTACCAAATCGAACAACGCCTTTCCAAGGTGAAACTTTAAGCATGACCATCTCTCCAATTTCAAATTCTATATCTTTTCTTTTAATGTCAGCGTAGCTCTTTTGTCGACTTTGGGCGGTTTTCAACCGTTGTTGAATTTAGATGATCTTCTCGGTAGTTTCTTGTATAATCTCCGGACCCGTAATATGTCTATCCCCCACCTCACTCCAACAAATCGGAGACCTGCACTTTCTACCATAAAGTGCTTCAAATGGCACCATCTCAATGCTTGAATGGTAGCTGTTGTTGTAGGAAAATTCTGCTAACGGTAGATGTCGATCCCAACTGTTTCCGAAATCAATAACACATGCTCGTAGCATGTCTTCAAGCGTTTGTATCGTCCTTTCGCTCTGCCCATCAGTTTGTGGATGATAGGCAGTACTCATGTCTAGACGAGTTCCTAATGCTTGCTGTAATGTCTGCCAGAATCTTGAAATAAATCTGCCATCCCTATCAGAGATAATAGAGATTGGTATTCCATGTCTGGAGACGACTTCCTTCAAATACAGTCGTGCTAACTTCTCCATCTTGTCATCTTCTCTTATTGGTAGGAAGTGTGCTGATTTGGTGAGACGATCAACTATTACCCAAATAGTATCAAAACCACTTGCAGTCCTTGGCAATTTAGTGATGAAATCCATGGTAATGTTTTCCCATTTCCATTCCGGGATTTCGGGTTGTTGAAGTAGACCTGATGGTTTCTGATGCTCAGCTTTGACCTTAGAACACGTCAAACATTCTCCTACGTATTTAGCAACATCGGCTTTCATACCCGGCCACCAAAAATGTTTCTTGAGATCCTTGTACATCTTCCCCGTTCCAGGATGTATTGAGTATCTGGTTTTATGAGCTTCTCTAAGTACCATTTCTCTCATATCTCCAAATTTTGGTACCCAAATCCTTTCAGCCCTATACCGGGTTCCGTCTTCCCGAATATTAAGATGTTTCTCCGATCCTTTGGGTATTTCATCCTTTAAATTTCCCTCTTTTAAAACTCCTTGTTGCGCCTCCTTTATTTGAGTAGTAATGTTATTATGAATCATTATATTCATAGATTTTACTCGAATGGGTTCTCTATCCTTCCTGCTCAAGGCATCGGCTACCACATTTGCCTTCCCCGGGTGGTAACGAATCTCAAAATCGTAATCATTCAATAATTCAATCCACCTACGCTGCCTCATATTCAGTTGTTTCTGATTAAATATGTGTTGAAGACTTTTGTGGTCGGTATATATAATACTTTTGACCCCATATAAGTAGTGCCTCCAAGTCTTTAATGCAAAAACAACCGCGCCTAATTCCAAATCATGCGTCGTATAATTTTGTTCGTGAATCTTCAATTGTCTAGACGCATAAGCAATCACCTTCGTTCGTTGCATTAATACACAACCGAGACCTTGCTTTGATGCGTCACAATAAATCACAAAATCATCATTCCCTTCAGGCAATGACAATATAGGTGCCGTAGTTAGCTTTTTCTTCAATAACTGAAACGCTTTCTCTTGTTCATCATTCCATTCAAATTTCTTCCCTTTATGCGTTAATGCAGTCAAGGGTTTTGCTATTCTGGAAAAGTCTTGGATGAACCTTCTGTAGTAACCAGCTAGTCCTAAAAACTGGCGTATGTGTTTCGGAGTTTTCGGGGTTTCCCACTTTTCAACAGTTTCTATCTTTGCCGGATCCACCTTAATACCTTCTTTGTTCACTATGTGACCGAGGAATTGAACTTCTTCCAACCAAAATGCACACTTTGAAAACTTAGCGTACAATTCTTCCTTCCTCAATACTTCTAACACTTTTCTCAAATGTTCACCGTGTTCTTGGTCATTCTTTGAGTAAATAAGTATGTCATCAATGAAAACAATGACAAACTTGTCAAGGTATGGTCCACACACTCGGTTCATAAGGTCCATGAACACAGCTGGTGCATTAGTTAAACCAAACGGCATGACCATAAACTCGTAATGACCGTAACGTGTTCTGAAAGCAGTCTTTGGAATATCATCTTCTTTCACCCGCATTTGATGATACCCGGAACGTAAGTCAATCTTTGAATAAACAGACGAGCCTTGTAGTTGATCAAATAAGTCGTCGATTCTCGGTAGTGGGTAGCGGTTCTTGATGGTAAGTTTGTTCAACTCTCGGTAGTCGATACACAACCTGAATGTACCATCTTTCTTCTTGACAAACAAAACAGGAGCTCCCCACGGTGATGTGCTTGGTCGAATGAAACCACGCTCTAAAAGTTCTTGTAATTGGCTTTGCAGTTCTTTCATCTCGCTGGGTGCGAGTCTGTAAGGAGCACGAGCTATTGGTGCAGCTCCTGGTACAAGATCTATTTGAAATTCAACGGATCGATGTGGGGGTAATCCCGGTAATTCTTTCGGAAATACATCGGGAAATTCTTTTGCAATGGGAACATCATTGATGCTCTTTTCTTCAGTTTGTACTTTCTCGACGTGTGCTAGAACAGCATAGCAACCTTTTCTTATTAGTTTTTGTGCCTTCAAATTACTAATAAGATGTAGCTTCGTGTTGCCCTTTTCTCCGTACACCATTAAGGGTTTTCCTTTTTCTCGTATAATGCGAATTGCATTTTTGTAACAAACGATCTCCGCTTTCACTTCTTTCAACCAGTCCATACCGATTATCACATCAAAACTCCCTAACTCTACTGGTATCAAATCAATCTTAAATGTTTCGCTAACCAGTTTAATTTCTCGATTCCGACATATATTATCTGCTGAAATTAATTTACCATTTGCTAATTCGAGTAAAAATTTACTATCCAAAGGCGTCAATGGACAACTTAATTTAGCACAAAAATCTCTACTCATATAGCTTCTATCCGCACCCGAATCAAATAAAACGTAAGCAGATTTATTGTCAATAAGAAACGTACCCGTAACAAGCTCCGGGTCTTCCTGTGCCTCTACCGCATTAATATTGAAAACTCTTCCACGGCCTTGTCCATTCGTGTTCTCCTGGTTCGGGCAATTTCTAATAATGTGGCCTGGTTTTCCACATTTATAACAAACTACATTGGCATAACTTGCTCCGACACTACTTGCTCCGCCATTACTCGTTCCGACACCATTTGTTCCTTTCGTTCTATTAACCCCTGGTCCGTAGACCTCACACTTCGCCGTGCTATGACCATTTCTTTTACACTTGTTGCAAAATTTGGTGCAGAACCCCGAGTGATTCTTTTCACACCTTTGGCATAGTTGCTTCTGATTGTTGTTGTTGTTGCGGTTATTATTGTTGTTGGGATGATTGTTGTAGTTGCTGTTGTTGTTGTTGTTGTTGTTGTTGTTGTTGTTGTTGTTGGGCCGTTTGTTGTAGTTGCGATTGATGTTGCGATTGTTGGGATAATTGTTGCGATTGTTGTTGTAATTGCTGTTGTTGTTGTATTGGTGATTCTTATCACCGTTTTCCTCCCACTTTCTTTTGACTTGCTTCACATTGGCCTCTTCAGCAGTCTGTTCTTTAATTCTTTCTTCAATCTGGTTCACTAGTTTGTGAGCCATTCTACATGCCTGTTGTATGGAGGCGGGCTCGTGTGAACTTATATCTTCTTGGATTCTTTCCGGTAATCCTTTCACAAACGCGTCGATCTTCTCTTCCTCATCTTCGAATGCTCCCGGACACAATAGGCACAATTCTGTGAATCGTCTTTCGTACGTGGTAATATCAAATCCTTGGGTTCGTAACCCTCTAAGTTCTGTCTTGAGCTTATTGACCTCGGTTCTGGGACGGTACTTCTCGTTCATCAAGTGCTTGAATGCTGACCACGGTAGTGCGTACGCATCATCTTGTCCCACTTGCTCTAGATAGGTATTCCACCATGTTAACGCAGAACCTGTGAAGGTATGCGTAGCGTACTTCACTTTGTCCTCTTCAGTACACTTACTTATGGCAAACACCGATTCAACCTTCTCGGTCCACCGTTTCAATCCGATCGGTCCTTCGGTTCCATCAAATTCCAAAGGTTTGCAGGCAGTGAATTCTTTGTAGGTGCATCCTACACGATTTCCTGAACTGCTAGATCCAAGGTTATTGTTGGTATGAAGCGCAGCCTGTACTGCGGCTATGTTTGAAGCTAGAAAAGTACGGAATTCCTCTTCATTCATATTCACGGTGTGTCGAGTAGTCGGTGCCATTTCCTTCAAAATAGTTAAATGGAACAAGTTAATCATACAGAATATTAAGAGTAGTTAATAGTATTTCGTAGCATAATATGAACTCATTTATAAAAGCTTTTTCTTCATATTAGCGTTTTATAAGTTTAAATTCGGGTAGTACCTACCCGTTAAGTTCATACTTAGTAGCTAATATACAATTCAACTACTACAATTCTATATGAAAAACTGATTATAATAATATTTCGCGTTCAAACTTTTATACAATATTTTACAAACTTACAATACCGCTTATTTTACATAAAGCATGAAATATAGCACACAATAACTTTGATACAAGATAGTTGTGAAGACAATTCTAGCTAGTACACAAGTCGTTCAGCAAAGGCAATAAATACACGTAATTCATACGTCCAGAAACAAGTCATGCATTCTGGTTTTACTAGGACTACTTCCCATCCTTGGTCTTGTGCAACATAACCGTTATGGCCGTTGATAAGACAGCGTGTTGTAACGTCATCAAAGGGACGAGGGTTACGTAATGTCCAACAGTCCCGTAATAATCTAAAAACCTCATTTCTTACCCCAATTACCGACTCCGTCACTTGTGGAAACGTTTTGTTTAATAGTTGTAGCCCGATGTTCTTGTTCTCACTTTGGTGAGAAGCGAACATTACTAATCCGTAAGCATAACATGCTTCTTTATGTTGCATGTTAGCCGCTTTTTCTAAATCACGAAGTCCAATATTCGGATATATTGAGTCAAAATAATTTCTTAACCCGTTGCGTAAAATAGCATTTGGGTTCCCCGCAATATATGCGTCAAAGTAAACACATCGTAACTTATGGGTTTCCCAATGTGATATCCCCCATCTTTCAAACAAAAGTCTCTTATAAACCAAGACATTCTTGGAACGTTCTTCGAATGTCTTACAAACTGATCTCGCCTTAAATAGTTGTGCCGAAGAATTCTGGCCGACTCTAGACAAGATTTCATCAATCATGTCTCCGGGTAGGTCTCTTAAAATATTGGGTTGTCTATCCATTTTGTATTTTTAAACTGTAAAATAGACAAGAGTTAGATTCATAAAAAAAAAATACTTATTAATACAAGCAATTTTTACATATATCATAAAGCATAAGAACACTATATTCCATATATTACACCATACGAATACAACTATCTTATTCCGACTCGCTCGTTTCTTCTTCTTCGGTTTTGGTTCGTTTTGCCAAGTTTCTAGGGATATATGATGTTCCCCTAATACGAACCGTCGTTGTCCACATTGGTTTAGAAAAACCTGGTGGTTTAGAGGTTCCCGGGTCATTGTTACAACTTAAGGACTTCGGGGGTTGACGATACATATAAAGTTCATCGGGGTTGGAATTAGATTTCTCTATTTTTATGCCCTTTCCCTTATTATTTTCTTTTGCCTTTTTAAATTCAGTTGGGGTAATTTCTATAACATCATCGGAATTCTCGTCGGAATCCGATTCATCGGAGAATTGGTAATCCTCCCAATATTTTGCTTCCTTGGCGGAAACACCATTGACCATAATTAACTTTGGTCGGTTGGTTGAGGATTTTCTTTTACTTAACCGTTTTATTATTTCCCCCACCGGTTCTATTTCTTCATCCGGTTCCGATTCTTCTTCCGGTTCCGATTCTTCTTCCGGTTCCGACTCTTCTTCCGGTTCCTCTTCGGGAACTTGTGAATCAGTCCACAAATTATTCCAATTTACATTTGACTCTTCATTATTATTAGGTGAGTCAATGGGACTTGTTCTAGAGGTAGACATCTATCACATAATATCAAACACGTTAAGAGATTAATATATCACATAATATTCATATGTTAAAAATATATAGTTTCCAACAAAAATGTTAAGCAATCATTTTTAAAGAAAACACGGTCGAAGTCCAGACTCACTAATGCATCCTAACAAACTCGATAAGACACACTAATGCAAATTTTCTGGTTCTCTAAGACCAACGCTCGGATACCAACTGAAATGTCCCGTTCTTATTGATTAAAAACGTTCCATATTAATTGATTTCGTTGCGAGGTTTTGACCTCTATATGAGACGTTTTTCAAAGACTGCATTCATTTTTAAAACAAACCATAACCTTTATTTCATAAATAAAGGTTTAAAAAGCTTTACGTAGATTATCAAATAATGATAATCTAAAATATCCTGTTTACACACGACCATTACATAATGGTTTACAATACAAATATGTTACATCGAAATCAGTTTCTTGAATGCAGTTTTTACACAATATCATACAAACATGGACTCCAAATCTTGTCCTTATTTTAGTATGCAACAGCGGAAGCTCTTAATATTCACCTGAGAATAAACATGCTTTAAACGTCAACAAAAATGTTGGTGAGTTATAGGTTTAACCTATATATATCAAATCATAATAATAGACCACAAGATTTCATATTTCAATACACATCCCATACATAGAGATAAAAATCATTCATATGGTGAACACCTGGTAACCGACAATAACAAGATGCATATATAAGAATATCCCCATCATTCCGGGACACCCTTCGGATATGATATAAATTTCGAAGTACTAAAGCATCCGGTACTTTGGATGGGGTTTGTTAGGCCCAATAGATCTATCTTTAGGATTCGCGTCAATTAGGGTGTCTGTTCCCTAATTCTTAGATTACCAGACTTAATAAAAAGGGGCATATTCGATTTCGATAATTCAACCATAGAATGTAGTTTCACGTACTTGTGTCTATTTTGTAAATCATTTATAAAACCTGCATGTATTCTCATCCCAAAAATATTAGATTTTAAAAATGGGACTATAACTCACTTTCACAGATTTTTACTTCGTCGGGAAGTAAGACTTGGCCACTGGTTGATTCACGAACCTATAACAATATATACATATATATCAAAGTATGTTCAAAATATATTTACAACACTTTTAATATATTTTGATGTTTTAAGTTTATTAAGTCAGCTGTCCTCGTTAGTAACCTACAACTAGTTGTCCACAGTTAGATGTACAGAAATAAATCGATAAATATTATCTTGAATCAATCCACGACCCAGTGTATACGTATCTCAGTATTGATCACAACTCAAACTATATATATTTTGGAATCAACCTCAACCCTGTATAGCTAACTCCAACATTCACATATAGAGTGTCTATGGTTGTTCCGAAATATATATAGATGTGTCGACATGATAGGTCGAAACATTGTATACGTGTCTATGGTATCTCAAGATTACATAATATATAATACAAGTTGATTAAGTTATGGTTGGAATAGATTTGTTACCAATTTTCACGTAGCTAAAATGAGAAAAATTATCCAATCTTGTTTTACCCATAACTTCTTCATTTTAAATCCGTTTTGAGTGAATCAAATTGCTATGGTTTCATATTGAACTCTATTTTATGAATCTAAACAAAAAAAATATAGGTTTCTAGTCAGAAAAATAAGTTACAAGTCGTTTTTGTAAAGGTAGTCATTTCAGTCGAAAGAACGACGTCTAGATGACCATTTTAGAAAACATACTTCCACTTTGAGTTTAACCATAATTTTTGGATATAGTTTCATGTTCATAATAAAAATCATTTTCTCAGAATAACAACTTTTAAATCAAAGTTTATCATAGTTTTTAATTAACTAACCCAAAACAGCCCGCGGTGTTACTACGACGGCGTAAATCCGGTTTTACGGTGTTTTTCGTGTTTCCAGGTTTTAAATCATTAAGTTAGCATATCATATAGATATAGAACATGTGTTTAGTTGATTTTAAAAGTCAAGTTAGAAGGATTAACTTTTGTTTGCGAACAAGTTTAGAATTAACTAAACTATGTTCTAGTGATTACAAGTTTAAACCTTCGAATAAGATAGCTTTATATGTATGAATTGAATGATGTTATGAACATCATTACTACCTTAAGTTCCTTGGATGAACCTACTGGAAAAGAGAAAAATGGATCTAGCTTCAATGGATCCTTGGATGGCTCAAAGTTCTTGAAGCAAAATCATGACACGAAAACAAGTTCAAGTAAGATCATCACTTGAAATAAGATTGTTATAGTTATAGAAATTGAACCAAAGTTTGAATATGATTATTACCTTGTATTAGAATGATAACCTACTGTAAGAAACAAAGATTTCTTGAGGTTGGATGATCACCTTACAAGATTGGAAGTGAGCTAGCAAACTTGAAAGTATTCTTGATTTTATGAAACTAGAACTTTTGGAATTTATGAAGAACACTTAGAACTTGAAGATAGAACTTGAGAGAGTTCAATTAGATGAAGAAAATTGAAGAATGAAAGTGTTTGTAGGTGTTTTTGGTCGTTGGTGTATGGATTAGATATAAAGGATATGTAATTTTGTTTTCATGTAAATAAGTCATGAATGATTACTCATATTTTTGTAATCTTATGAGATATTTCATGCTAGTTGCCAAATGATGGTTCCCACATGTGTTAGGTGACTCACATGGGCTGCTAACAGCTGATCATTGGAGTGTATATACCAATAGTACATACATCTAAAAGCTGTGTATTGTACGAGTACGAATACGGGTGCATACGAGTAGAATTGTTGATGAAACTGAACGAGAATGTAATTGTAAGCATTTTTGTTAAGTAGAAGTATTTTGATAAGTGTATTGAAGTCTTTCAAAAGTGTATAAATACATATTAAAACACTACATGTATATACATTTTAACTGAGTCGTTAAGTCATCGTTAGCCGTTACATGTAAGTGTTGTTTTGAAACCTTTAGGTTAACGATCTTGTTAAATGTTGTTAACCCAATGTTTATAATAACAAAAGAGATTTTAAATTATTATATTATCATGATATTATGATGTACGAATATCTCTTAATATGATATATATACATTAAATGTCGTTACAACGATAAACGTTACATATATGTCTCGTTTCAAAATCATTAAGTTAGTAGTCTTGTTTTTACATATGTAGTTCATTGTTAATATAATTAATGATATGTTTACTTATCATAATATCATGTTAACTATATATATAACCATATATATGTCATCATATAGTTTTTTTTTTTACAAGTTTTAACGTTCGTGAATCACCGGTCAACTTGGGTGGTCAATTGTCTATATGAAACCTATTTCAATTAATCAAGTCTTAACAAGTTTGATTGCTTAACATGTTGGAAACATTTAATCATGTAAACATCAATCTCAATTAATATATATAAACATGGAAAAGTTCGGGTCACTACACCGCGATACTATAGGTTTAAATGTATACCATGGTGCGAAAGTTTTGAAGAGGCGAAATAACGCCGCAGTACAATACCATGGTAGACATCCACAGGTGGAGAGAAACCAACAGCAAGGTAATGTAGGAGGGGGGAATGAGATGCAAGAAATGCAAAGGTTTATAGCTTCTCAGGAATACGAAAATGCTAGACAGAGAGCATTTGAAGATTGGCAAGTTCATCAGAACCAAATCATAGCTCATTGCCAACATATAGGTAGAAACTATATTCCTACACCGAAACCCATCTTTCCTCCTTGGTCTATAGAGATGCAGCCACCATATCCTACGTATAACCCTGCCGAAGCATTCTATAGCACCTATGGTTATGCCTGGAACCCCTATTGGTACCAGTATCATCCCTAGTATACTTAGTTTTATTTTTTTTTGTAATTTGTAATTATTGATACGTTTAATGCTTTTGTTAATATTGTAATCATTTTTATAATTATCTAACTTTTATTCTTAGATTTTAATAATTTTTGAATGTGGGGTAATATACCAAACTTCAAAAATATGTATATATGTTTGCAGTTTATCTTATGTACACAACAGGGTAAAACAACGCATTTTCAAAGACTGGCATTAAGTTCAGCAAAAGCAACTAATTTTGACGACAAGATGCAAAATATATGTGAAATAACAACAAGACGGAATGAACAAATGATGTGCACCATTTATCATTCAGCAAACAAACGCCAATATATTTGGAAACTTTGGTAAAAATTTAATCATTTTCACACAAATCACCCTCAATAATTTAAATTGTTACTGATTTCTTGCAAATGAGGGCATTGCAAGATCTTAAGTGTGGGAAGGGGTTAAATTCTTTCGGATTTTAAAATTTTTATCTTAAACACTTGGTTACCATTAAAAATACTAGTAAAGCAGTAGTTGTATTAGAATCTAGTGCTCTCTGATAATAAAGAACAGCCCTAGTCTTATATACTGACTACCCAATTCTAGTAAAATTTTTCAAAATTTTCAATTAAATGAACTCAAAATCATGTTTATACATATTTATGAACGATAAAACTAGGTTTTAACACCGAAATTATTGTTACCTCGGAAAGAACATAAATTGAGAAACAAACCAAAATGTTAAAATTCATTTAAAATGGAATAGAGGACGATAAAAAGGAAAATAAAAGCCAAGTGTGGGAAAATTTATCAAATTATCTTAAACATATGTCACATATATCTGTAACAAATAACTGAAAATACTTTTGCTTTGGACTAAACTAAACTGTTTTACCCGATGAAAGAAAAGAAAAGATGGATCTACACGATGAATCAATTCCATCATTAAAAGGAAGTAAAGTCTTCCGAAAAAGACACGCGCTTCTTGATTTAGGTCATGAAGTTGTCGTCCAGACCAGCTGTAGGTTGACGAAAAATCTAGAAAAGTCATCACTAAAATCAGCAGGAAATCCACGGACCTCAGCATTAAACAGGGTCGCCAAGTGGTCAGATTTATCCTAACCATGAGAAGGATTTATCTCGTACAATGGGGGGCACCATGCAAATTAGCTTGATAAGACTAATGAATCAGATCCCCAGAAAGGATAATCTCCTTAAAGATTAAAAATCAGCTTTTAAGACTGATATTACTCAATCCTAGAGATTGACCTTAAAGATTGAGAATTCAAACTCATGGAATTCAATAATATCTAAACTCGAGCTTGAACGAGAAAATATTTTGATCAAAATTACAAACCGATTTGTTTTCTGAAAACCCTATTTTCAATGCTTTCATTACCATTGAACGTAAAATCCTAGGAATTCACCTGGAATTTATTAGGTCACCTGAACTAAAACGGGTGTCAACCGTAAGAACGGTGGTTGCATAGTGGTCAAAGACAGGACCTTGTGCCATACCGAAAAATCATAAGGGTGAGCTTTACTATTGCTCCTACCAAGGATAGTAATTGCGTCCGACACGTTATAGACCATAATTAAAAGCATGTCAGGGGACATTGCCTTAACAGTTGCTTGTTCAACGCTTTCCTTTACAACCGGACGGTAGTTTACCGAAAGGTAATATACGGGACAAGTAAACTGGACGTGTTGCTTTCCAAATACAAGGTTAGCAAGTGGGTGACACAAAACCGCAAGTTTTGAGCTAAAATTTTCAAATCTGAAACCCACCAAACCCACAAAAATATTTTGCAAACACCGGTAAAGGGTTATCCCGGAAAACTTATCTAGGGTAAAAACTAGATTTAATTTTCAAAAGATCAAATGTTTTCATAAAGATCCAATTTCCTTAATGGATCTAAATTTTTATAGTCATGTGGGACTTTAAACCATATCGTTACTACCATTGTTTATACCGCCATATAGAAATCACTGATATACAAAGTGTGAAGAATAAAGAAGTGATTCTAGTATTTCAAGACGATATTGCTTGAGGACAAGCAACGCTCAAGTGTGGGAATATTTGATAATACTAAAAACGAACATATATTTCATAGCATTATTCCTCAAGAAAGACAAGCTTTTAGTTGCAATTGTTCTATTTACAAGTGATATTCGTTTAAATAATAAAAGGTGAAGACAAAAGACAGATTCGACGAATTGAAGACGCAAACGACCAAAAAGCTCAAAAGTACAAAAGACAATCAAAGAGGTTCCAATTATTGATAAGAAACGTCTCGAAATTACAAGAGTACAAGATTCAAAACGCAAAGTACAAAATATAAAATTGTACGCAAGGACGTTCGAAAATCCGGAACCGGGACCAGAGTCAACTCTTAACGCTCGACGCAACGGACTAAAAATTACAAGTTAACTATGTATATAAATATAATATAATATATAATTAATTATATTAATTATATATATATTATATTTATAAATAAAAACCGTCGGCAGAGAAAGACTCCAAAGTTGTGAGCTGTAATTTCATTCTCCGCGACTCGCGGAGTTTGAAGGCAAAAATGCCGCGAGTCGCGGAGCCCCAAATTCAGAAACCCCCTATAAAGCTCGCGCATTCTGATCGTAAAATATCTATCTTTTTCTTCTTCTCTCATATATACGTAAAGTATATATATATAATTTATATTTTAATTTTAATTTTAATTATAATTCTAATAATAAGGGTATGTTAGCAAATGTTGTAAGGGTGTAAGTCGAAATTCTGTCCGTGTAACGCTACGCTATTTTTAATCATTGTAAGTTATGTTCAACCTTTTTATATTAATGTCTCGTAGCTAAGTTATTATTATGCTTATTTAAAACGAAGTAATCATGATGTTGGGCTAATTACTAAAATTGGGTAATTGAGCTTTGTACCATAATTGGGGTTTGGACAAAAGAACGACACTTGTGGAAATTAGACTATGAGCTATTAATGGGCTTTATATTTGTTTAACTAAATGATAGTTTGTTAATGTTAATATAAAGATTTACAATTGGGCGTCCCTATAAATTACCATATACACTCAATCGGACACGATGGGCGGGGTATTTATATGTATGAATAATCGTTCATTTAACCGGACACGGGAATGGATTAATAGCCACTAGAATAATTAAAACAGGGGTGAAATTATGTACAAGGACACTTGGTATAATTGATAACAAAATATTAAAACCTTGGATTACACTCAGTCGACAACCTGATGTAATTATTAAATAAAGTATTAAAATCTTGTTACAGTTTAAATCCCCAATTAGTTGGAATATTTAACTTCGGGTATAAGGTTAATTTGACGAGGACACTCGCACTTTATATTTATGACTGATGGACTGTTATGGACAAAAACCAGACGGACATATTAAATAATCCAGGACAAAGGACAATTAACCCATGGGCATAAAACTAAAATCAACACGTCAAACATCATGATTACGGAAGTTTAAATAAGCATAATTCTTTTATTTCATATTTAATTTCCTTTATTTTATATTTAATTGCACTTCTAATTATCGCATTTTTATTGTTATTGTATTTAATCGCACTTTTAATTATCGTACTTTTTAATTATCGCAAGTTTATTTTATCGCACTTTTATTATTCGCAATTTCATTTATCGTTATTTACTTCATGCTTTAAAATTAAGTCTTGTATTTATTTATTATTTTACATTTGGTTTTAACTGCGACTAAAGTTTTAAAATCGACAAACCGGTCATTAAACGGTAAAAACCCCCCTTTATAATAATAATATTACTTATATATATGTGTATTTCTATAAAAGTGAACTAATATAGCGTTGAGCTTTGTTTAAAAAAGATTCCCTGTGGAACGAACCGGACTTACTAAAAACTACACTACTGTACGATTAGGTACACTGCCTATAAGTGTTGTAGCAAGGTTTAAGTATATCCATTCTATAAATAAATAAATATCTTGTGTAAAATTGTATCGTATTTAATAGTTTTTCCTAGTAAAATATAAACTATTTCGTATCCCTTAGCTTTGACATCAAGGATACCGATTCTTGATTGTCAATTTGTTGAGTTCACGGTAGTCGATACACATACGGAAGGAACTATCCTTCTTCTTCACAAACAACATAGGTGCTCCCCAAGGCGAGAAACTTGGTTGGATAAATCTACGGTCTAACAGCTCTTGTAGTTGGCTCTGTAATTCTTGCATCTTGGAAGGTGCGAGTCTATAAGGTGCGCGAGCTACAGGTGAAGCTCCTGGTACTAAATCAATCTGAAACTCTACTGCTATTTGCGGCGGTAATCCAGGCAATTCTTCAGGGAAGACATCGGAAAATTCGTTCACAATTCGAACGTCGTTCACGCTCTTCACCTCAGTTTCTACTGTTTTCACATGCGCTAGGACAGCAAGACGTCCCTTCTTCATAATCTTTTGCGCTTTCACGCAACTAATGAGGTTCAACTTCGAGGTACATCTCTCTCCATAGATGATCAGTGGCTCACAGTCTCCTTGTGGTATACGAAGAGCTTTATCTCCACAAATAATATCAGCCTTTATCTTGCTCAACCAATCCATACCGACTATCACGTCAAAAATTCCCAGTTTGATGGGTATCAAATCGATTTCAAAATCTGCACCAGCTATGTTGATAATAGCTCCTTGACTGATATGGTCAACTTTTTCAAGTTTTCCATTGGCGACCTCGACAAGCATACTCTCTTTTAACGGGACTAATGACCAATTAATCTTATCGCAAAAATGTCTACATACATAACTTCTATCCGCACCAGTATCAAACAAGACAGAAGCTAAAAGATTGTTGATTTTGAATATACCTGTCACTAAGTCGGGGTTTTCGCATGCGTCCCTTGCATTAACATTGAAAGCTCTAGCGAGCGGTGGTCCGCCATCTTTTCGCTTATTTGGACACGCATTTCTGAAATGGCCCGTCTGCCCGCATTCATAACACTTCTTCGGCCCGTTGGTGTTCGGCTTCTCATTCAAAGTGGTGACCTTGCAGTCTTTTCCAACATGCCCAGACCGTTGGCACTTCTCGCAGACAACATTGCAATACCCAGTGTGGTGTTTGTAGCACCGCTTGCATTGTGGTAAGGTTCCCTTGTAGTTCGGGTTGGAGTTGGTGTTCGGATTGGGGTTTCCACCGTTGTTGTTTCCCCTAAAACCCTCATGTCGTTTCGCCGGGTTTTGATCATAGTTCCTTCCCCTGTTGTTATCCCATTTGCGCTTCTCACTAGTACCCGCTTCAGACTTAGTTTTCTCCGGTTCATCGATGGTTATTTGATTCATCAAAGTATGCGCCATACGCATCGCTTCGGGAACATTCGGTGGCTTGGACGAGGTGACGTTTCCCTTAATGCTCTTAGGAAGTCCCCAGAAGTATCTTTCCATTCGCTTGAATTTTGAGGTGACCATTGTCGGACACATCAGGGCTAATTCCAAAAATCTCCTGTTGTAACCATCAAGGTCGTTCCCAACGGCCTTTAACTGCATAAATTCCATTTCCATCTTTTGTATCTCGGTTCTCGGACAATACTCCTCAATCATGGCACACTTAAATTCTTCCCATGGCGTAGCATACGCCTCATCAATGCCTTGTGCCTGTGCCATTGTGTTCCACCACGTGAGCGCGCCGTCAGACATCGTGCAAGAAGCAAATTTGGTTTTGTTGTCCTCCGAATAGTTGCTAACTCGGAATACTGATTCAAGTTTCTTGAACCATCTAGTGAGACCAACCGGTCCCTCAGTGCCGCTGAAGTTATGTGGTTTACAGCTCTGGAATTCCTTGTAAGTACACCCATTTCGAAAGGGTTGAATAACCGGTGGTGGTGGCGGTGGAGCTTGGGGTTGCATTTCCGCAATGTCTGTGGCTACACGTTCTTGGATCATCTCTTCAATTTGAGCAGCAGTAGGTGTGGATCGACCGTTAGCCATGGTGTTCTAAACAAAAATTTTGACTCAAGTCAAAATCTAGCATTCAATATATAATAATACAGTATATAGTAACCAACATGGAATCAAAACATCACATGTTATTAAATAACGCATCTAGGTACAAATACAACAGAATCACCGTACAGTAATGTAAATAGAACATCGTGCAAGAATTAAATAACGCAAAGTTCCATTAATAATAATAAGTTTCATACATCTGAATAAGTCCGTACAATACATAAGTGAAACATAAAATTACAACTAGATTACATAATGAAATCTAAATACAAAATCCCTACGGTGAAGGTGGGTGAAGGATGTCCATAACATGGGCCATCTGCTCCTCAAGCTCAGCTACTCGAGCTCGGAGGATCTCCACCTCCCTTGTCAATTCCTCGACTGTGGGAGATGGTGGGGCAGGCGGTGCTGGCGGTGCGGGTGGTGCCGGTGGTGCAGACATTACATAACGGGGTGTAGATGTTCCGGCTTCAGAAATAGTCAGTACGTAACGGGGTGCCTTACGCACTTGTGGGTCGGCAGGGTATGGCACAAGCCACTTACGAGCAGTAACCCTACGACGTCGACCAAACGCGTCAGTGAAGGCTCGTCCTCCATTGATCCCCGGAGTGATGGTACCGTCGAAGCAATACCGCTTCTTCGGCGGGGTGGAGGGTGGCTGAATAGGTATATCAGCAGGGTCCTCATCATCACTGGAGTCGTCTGAGGAGGTGTTGTCGGATGAAGCATCAGTGGATGACGGGTCGTCCGAATCATGTGGTGGCTGTACGGGTGGCTGAACTGGCCGTCCTTGAGCGGCCATCATCTGTTGGTAACGAGCGGGTCCGATCGGAATGAGACGTCCATCAGGGGCGCATCGGCACCAATGGCGATACCGATTACGGAATGGACCTTCCCCGAACTCCGCGGGAATCACAATCTCGCCGGAGCGGGGCTGTGATCCTGAAGGTCCGGGGGCAGATGGAGCTGGAATCTCCGAAGGGTCCTGGGCTCCGCTAGAAGTAACCACTGGGGCAGGCGCCTGGCTGCTAGTCCCGAAAGATGAAGCGCCGGGGTCACTCGTGGATAGCGGGATCGGTGTGTCGGCAGTAGCAGCAGGTGGGGTGGCTGACGAGTCTGAACTGCCCAAAATGATAGCAGGTGGAGTATCCGACATTTGAACAAGGAAAAATAAATTTTTCCATGTCAGTAAGTCATAAAGCAAGCACGTATTAGGCCAACAGTTTAAATCATGTATAACAATAAGTAGCATGGCAATGATAACGAATCGTACAGAAGTAGCATGCAATCGAAAGCAAGTAATATCATACAGTAGTGAAATCATGTAGTAGCATACGGCATATAGCAGTAAAAGTAAGCAGTAGCATGCAGTAAGTTCAACGGAAACAAGTAAACTAGCAAGTTGTAGATTAGTCCTATTAGTGAATCCTACTCGGTCAGTCTTAGACTCACTAATGCATCCTAATTCCCTACAACCAATGCTCTGATACCAAATGTGATGCCCCGTACAAAACCATCGTGTATGATTCATCAACAACAGGATCATTACAAGGTTAAGTACTATATGCTGTAATAAAAGAAGTTGCATTCATGATAAAAAGATGACGTCATAACCGACGTTAATTGTTTTACACCAACAATATGCTTCTACGAATAGCAAGCATGAATAAATGTATGTGACTCTTAGGTCGTTACAAAACATAGTTTCAAATGTATTAAAGTTTGAATGCAAGATAAACAGTTCATGCGGTGATAACACTAGAACAGCGGGTGTCTACGGCAAGACTAGCACGACAGCGGAAGCAAATAACCTTAAGCACCTGAGAAAAACATGCTTAAAAAAGTCAACACAAAGGTTGGTGAGCTATAGTTTAAGTATAACAGTATGTAAGGTAGGCCACGAGATTTCAGTGCTACAAAGAGCGTTTCAAAACAGTATGATAAAGTATATGTTAACCGTGGGCACTTGGTAACTAACTTAACGTTTATACCCCCTGAAAGTACACTTGGCAAATGCGTATATTTATGAAGTATTAAACACTCGTTAAATGCTAGCGCTACTAGCCCGAGTGGGGATGTCAAACCCTATGGATCCATATCTAAGATTCGCGTTCACGGTTCAAAAACCAATGATTAAACGTTACCGAGCTAAAGGGAATGTTTATGTCGTTGTATAACCCACACATATATAAGTTTAAGTACTCATGCCTAGTATGTAAAACATAAAATCCGCATGTATTCTCAGTTCCCAAAATAAGTTAAAGTAAAAAGGGAATGCTATAACTCACAATGATAAAGTAGCGGTAAAGTATGACTCGGAAAGTAAGCAAGTAATGAAGGTTGTCCAAACGGGTCCTCAACCTAAGTCAAATAGTACTAAGTCAGTAAATCGTCTGAATAGGTTTAAAAGTATGTAAATAAGGTCTTAAGGGTCATCATCATTCATCATCAAACAAAAGGTGTAAAGTAAGTTTCGTTCAAGTAAAGAGTTTTAAAAAAAGGTTGAGTTCGGTCAGTCACCACGGCCTCTATACCTACTGAAATAAGGTGAGACCAGCAGCCATGGCTCCGTTTATGAGTCCTTTAGTTGTGGTAAAAATTACAGAAGCAAACTCATCTTCGTTTGACCGTGGCGACGGTCTAAGTGCGAGTAGGTCAGAATTTTTAGCACAACGTTAAATGGACATAGTGACGATCGGAGGGCCATAAATCCTAAACCGTAACTCGGATTAAGACGAGTCCTATATGAAAAGTTATCTACTCGAATAGAGCTATCTGAAAATCATAACTATAGTAGCCCAGGTCGTACGGGTCAGACACAGAAACAGTAGAACAGTAGGGTCAGTAGGTTCCGGTGGTTCTTGGTGCTCGATGCTTATCATGGTTCTCATCCTTGATGCATATAGCTTCAAGTGTACAACTCGTTGATGTGTTTGCATCATTTTCACCAAGGTTTGACCATCATAACCCAAGTGTAAGTCTAAGACATGAAGCACAACTCACTTAAGTGTTGCAAGTGTTTTGATGAACCAAAGTTACATCAAAGTCTTAGATCTAACACATATATGAACTTTAAAACTAATAATAAGTTACAAACTTGAAAGTGAACTTATGAAATCAAGATCTTAAGTTGTAGAACATAGTTCTTAGTTAGATCTTGAAGATCCTAGACCCAAAAGTCTAGATTTAACATAAGTGTACAAAGTTATATTTAAAGAAAGCTTACTTACATGTTCTTGAACTTTCAAGTTAACTTTTAGTTCAAGATTAATGAGATCAAAGTTAACTAGTAACACTTGACCAATTTTAACCAACAAACATGAGATTAAAGTGCATAATATAAAGAAATAAACTAAGTAAACAAGTAATAAGTTCATGGGTTTCATACTTTAAAGATTCAAGCCTAAGTCTTGATCGTTAGAAAGTAAACTTTAAGTTTACTTCATGAACACAAGTATGCTTACAACACATGAACTTTCATCTTTTAAAACAATAAAGGTAGAATCACAAACTAGTAAGTTTATGTTCTTGAGTGTTCATGTAAATACAAGATAAAAGAAGAATCAAACTAGAAAGTTTGGTTCTTAGTAACTAGTAAAGAATAACAACAACAAAGTAAGTAATCAACAACAATATGAAACAAGTAACAACTAGTAAGTAATTAACAAAGACAAGTATCAAAACAATAAACAAATGATGATGATATTTGATGGTTTGCTACGGTTTTTAGGCCAAAAGAAAAGAAGAAGAAAGTCCTTGTTACTTACAAAGTCTAGAGAGAAAAGAGAGAAAATGAAGATGCAAGTAAAAGTGTGTTGTTGAAATGAGAGGATACTAGTAAGAAATAATACAAAGAAATGAAACAAAAACTCCTTCTTGCTTCATGTAGGCCAACGGCCAAGGGAAGAAAAAGAGGAAGGGAAATATTCAATAGTCATTTGCATGTAAAAGTCTTAAAAGGTGGTCATTAGAGGTGATTACATGGAAAAGATGTGGAAACTAGATTCCAACAAAGTTAACTCATCTAGTTTCATTTTAAATGATACTTACATGGAGTAATGGGCTAACTAGTCCACTTAAGGGTGTAGGGTGGGCTTATAAGCTCAAGTATGTATGTAAGTAACAAGTTAAATAAATAAGCCGAAGTCCAACTGAATAATAATCCAATAAAAGCCCAAGTAATTAACTAGTAACTTTAGTTAATTAAAATGATTAATAAAAATTAATCATGAATGTAAATAATATTCAAAAATATTATTCGGGTAATGTACGTATTGTCACAAAGACGTTTCGGGCATTTAAAGTTAAGTACGGGCATTCATGGCAACATGTAAATGTAATAACATACATCCGTTTAATCACAAGTATTAATAATAATAATTATTAACAATTAACGTTGGAAAATCTAGGGTCGTTACATATATATATAAGGTGAGGATCCAGAAAGAACCAAGGGTATGAGAGAACTCAAAGAATTCACAGACTAAACTCATTCTATGTGCAGATTGAGCTCAATCTGTGTGCAGATTGAGCTCAATCTAATCTGAGTGCAGATTGACTCAATCTGTGTGCAGATTAAGGTCATTCTGTATGCAGATTGAGGTCAATTTGTGTACAGATTGAGCTCAATATGTAGGTTCTATGAGTTCTTTACCACCCTTAATTTTTTCTACATCCCTTCACTATATATATATATATATATATATATATATATATATATATATATATATATATATATATATATATGTGTGTGTGTGTGTGTGTGTGTGTGTGTGTGTGTGTGTTTGTGTGTATGTGTAAGATAGGATTTAGAGAGAACTTTTTGCATATGAGAGAACATAAAGAAGAAAAATCAATTGCGATAATTTTCAAATTATAGATATTTTCACATATAAGTAGACACAATCACATACGAATATTTTGGATAAAGCAATCACAAACGAATATTATTCGTGATTTATCCCTATTTAGTTAAGTAGTTACCGTCTTTTTCAGGGTGTTCAAGAGGTCTCGAGTTCGAGCCTCAATTAAGGATTTTCATTATGCAATTTGTTTTGCAATTGTCCTTTGAAATTTCTTGCAAATGGTGGATTTTGCCTATATCTAACAAGGTTTCCTCAGGGGTTTTTCGCAAATGGTGGATTTTGCCCATATCTTGTAAAGTTTATTCGGGGGTTTTTCTTGGATGCAATATCCTTAATTTCTTCCTAAAGGGTGTAGAAATTGAGCATAACCTGTGACTTCGTGAATATGATCGGGTGAGCGGCTAAACCCCATCAGTAATCTTAATACCGTAATTTAAAATATATATTAAATATTAATATTAATATTAACGATGATTACTCACACTTCAACCCACATCAATATAACTTTAAATTTTCAATTTGTCATTAAAAAAATCCACACAACTCACCCACACCATTGTAACATAACGAATGTTCTAATTAAGTTGGTTTTGTCTCTGGCACAAGTGAAACTAAAAGAGAGGTTAACCAGTATTTGAGCTACATTTCAAATATTTGAGTTGTCACTTTCACCTCAAAGTGTAAATGCAAAGATTTATGGTGATAGGTATTGCATTGATTTGGTTTTAGAGACAACTTTTGTGAATTTGAGCCTCATCAATTTGAATCTTTTAAAAGTATAGTCAACTTCACTCTTTCTTCCCCATTTACTCAATATACCGAATTTCTTCACTTTGTGTATGTGTGTATAATAGTACGGAGTAACTTTCTTGACTGTGTGTTCTTGGTGTTGTGTGTGTTTTTTTGGAATATATTATTCTTTCAAAGCCATACCTTTTTTTTTTTTTTTTTTTTTTTGTGGGTGATGGTGTTTCTTGTTTCCCTCCTCAATTTTGAGTTTTGAAGTTTGAATCAAAGGTTTTGATTCTAAAATCCTTCAAAGTTGACACCTTTTGCTTTTTTGAATCTAGGGTTTCAGTCTTTTACATTTTTTTCTGCTTTATTCAAGAGGAGATCAAATGAATTAAACATACAAACAAACAAAAACACTCAAAACCCATCTTCTTTTTTCTATTATAAAAAAATTTAGAATTTTTAGTACTTCAAATTTTCACCATTTTGATGCATTATTCACTCTGGAAACCCATTATTTCACACTGTTCTTTTTTAATTTCTGATAAAAAGAACAAGAATAAAAATGGGTGTCATCATTCTTCAAATGAAACCAACATAAACCCATCAGTTCTTAGAAGATTACAAGAAAACATACTAAAAGATGCACTTGAACAAGCATCTGAAGATGGGTGTCTCATAAAATCCCAAAATTTTGATTTTTTAGAATCTGTTGATGTTAAAGATAAGAGCTTGGGGAGATCAAGATCATTAGCAAGATTACAAGCTCAAAAAGAATTCTTAAAAGCTACATCTTTAGCTGCTGATAAGTTGTTTGAGGTTTATGAATCAATTCCTGATTTTGATGAAGCTTTTTTAAAGTTCTTAACAATGTACCCAAAGTACAAGTCAACTGAAAAGATTGACCAATTGAGGGTTGATGAGTATTCTCATTTGGCTGAAACTTCTTCAAAGGTATGCCTTGATTATTGTGGATTTGGGTTGTTTTCATTTCTTCAAACTGTTAATTATTGGCAATCTTCAACAATTAGTTTAACTGAAATAACTGCAAATTTATGTAATCATGCACTTTATGGTGGTGGAGATATAGGCACAGTTGAACATGATATAAAAACTAGGATTATGGATTACTTAAACATCCCTGATAATGAATATGGTCTTGTTTTTACTGTTAGTAGAGGTTCTGCTTTTAAACTTTTAGCCGAATCGTACCCGTTTCACACGAATAAAAAGTTGTTAACAATGTTTGATCACGAGAGCCAGTCGGTTAATTGGATGGCTCAGAGCGCGAAACAAAAAGGTGCAAAGGTTCATAGTGCATGGTTCAATTGGCCTACATTGAACCCTTGTGCTTCACATCTTACAAAGACGATTTTAAATAAGAAAAAGCTTAAAAAAGATTCGGCTACAGGGTTGTTTGTGTTTCCTGTTCAATCTAGAGTTACGGGCGCTAAGTATTCTTATCAATGGATGTCAATGGCACAACAAAACAATTGGCATGTGTTACTTGATGCAGGGGCGTTGGGCCCGAAAGATATGGATTCACTCGGGTTGTCTTTGTTTAGGCCTGATTTTATTATCACATCGTTTTATAGAGTTTTTGGGTTTGACCCGACGGGATTTGGGTGTCTTCTTATTAAAAAATCAGTTATAGGAAGCCTGCGTAACCAATCTAGTCATGCTACTAGCTCTGGTCTTGTAAAGATCAGTCCTGTTTTTCCTCTTTACTCGGGTGATTCTATTGACGGAATCGAAGATGTTGAGGTTGCTGGAAAACGAGTTGAAAATGAACCCGGAGCTCAATTACCGGCCTTTTCTGGTGCATTCAATCTTTCTCAAGTGAAGGATGTATTTGAAACCGAAATGGGTCACAGTAACGGGTCGGATAAAGATGGAAGTAGCTCTGTTTATGAAGGAAGTAGCAGTTTTTCGGTTGGCGAGGTTATGAAAAGTCCTGTTTTTAGTGAAGAAGATGAATCATCTGATTATTCAGCATGGATTAGTTTGGGCCCGAGTCCCATTTTAAGCCAAGGTTTGTCTTTCAATGGTGCAGTTAAGCGTCAAGAAATAGAGGAATGTCCTGTTTTGAGTGCAGTTATACAAAAAGAAACCGAACATGATTTCAGATTACTTCGGGGTAGGGAAGAAATCAAACGGGTATCGTTGGATTTGGAAAAAGATGACAACTTTACGTTATCTCGATCGTTAGACATTGAGGAAGATTATATAGAATTCGAATCAGATAGAACAGAACCCGAAATATCATGCAGGCATCTTGATCATGTAAACATGACGGGCCTCAATATGACGACACACAGGGCTCGTTTCTTGATCAATTGGCTTGTAACTTCACTACTTCAACTGAGATTACTGGGCTCAAACGGGTCAACAATCCCACTTGTTCACATTTACGGGCCAAAAATAAAATACGAACGGGGTGCATCAGTGGCGTTTAATGTGAGAAACAGAAGTAATGGTTTATACAGTCCTGAAATCGTTCAAAAATTAGGCGAAGCAAATGGGATTTCGCTTGGTGTTGCGATTATTTCTCATGTAAAGATCGTACCGACCCGTGAGTGTATGGACCTTGTTGACTTAACTTTATGCAGACCGATGGATTATGAGAAACAGAACGGAAACGGGTTTTTTAGAGCAGAGGTTGTTACTGCTTCACTTGGGTTCTTGACCAATTTCGACGATGTGTATAAATTATGGGCTTTTGTCGCGAAATTTCTTAATCCGTCTTTTGTTAAAGAGTATGGATTACTGAATGTTGTTGAAGGCGAGCAGTATTAAAGATTTGTGCATATGAAACAGTGTGTTTTTGGGCACGAATGGTAGGATTATTGAACATACTGTTGGTGCAAGTGTGTGTAGTTTTCATTAACTCAAAATTGTTATGCGTTAGAAGGTTTGTTCATGGGTTCACAATGTATCTTTGTAATAGTTTTTCTTTTGGTTTTAAACAAGTAAGTTGACTTTGATTTGCTCGTGAATGTAGTTTACTTTTGGTTTGATTTTTTTAAGCCAAAGTATTGTTTATGGTTTTATAAGAAAATATAAATTATACGTATCGTTTTACTAGAGCTAGACGTCTTATGTTGAGTGTTAATATTTCCAATAACATTTTTGATATAATTTACCTTGTAGTCATCGAAAACTCAAATGTAAGTTAGAACATGAGAGATAGATCCATTTAAATTACCTAAAATACTCATAAATAATATATCGAGTATTATATAAATTTTTTATTAGAATTTATTGAAGGTTATTTTTAAAAATAATGTAAGATGTAAGATAATGGTGAATGTATCAAAAAGAAAAATGAAAATATCACATCCTCTTATGTTAGTTATAAACCGCAATATTGATAGGAGAAATTGACTTAAAATGTACTGATATACCATATTATTAGTCATACACCATTGATCGACCATATCTCAATCATATACATTTAACAAGTTAGTGTAAAAGATGATGAGATTGTTGTTACGTTTTAAGGACCTTATGATAATTATTTCAAGATATCATCTTGGAATGTAAGATCACCACGTTCTGTTCAAAATGATTCATGTGATCACTCAATCAATACTTTATACTTTTAATGTATGAACTTATTCTTTTGCGCTTTACCATTGAGCGCTTGCCCTGAAATTATTAACTGCATCCTTGATGCGTAGATGTTGTGAGAATAATACATATAACAACCGCGCATGTGATCAAGTATCAAGTATCAAATTTGTTTTAATACTAGGGCTAAAAAATGTGGTACATCACCCATTCCTTTCCTTTTTATTTTATTATATAACACAAAAAGCGATTATTAATAATTGAATAGTAGTTGATCACTTAAGGAGAATTAACTACTCACGTGCTCATCTTTTGCAGTTGTATAATCAGTCTTCAACTGCGATTCAGGATGAAACCCGTCCTAAACTGAGGGGTTGACTAGTGATATTCAATCAAATAAAACTACATTTATTTATACAATAGTTACATACATGTTAAAATACTCCACCTTGTTGGACAACTACGACCATGTAATAGATTCTTTGCCGAGTTCTCAACTTTTGTTTTGTGTTGTTCTCCATGTTTCCGTTGTCTTCTTTCTGTTTTATTTTTGTAATTTTAGTTCTTTTTTTGTCATCATGTTTCTCTCCTTGTTGACTTTTTTTATTCTTTTTTATTTTTTATTATTTTTTTTTGAAAGGCAAGTTGTTGTCATTTGAAGAACTTTAGTGTATGTATTAGTAGGGCCGTTTTCTGACCATGTTAAGCCCGATGCCATTTAGAAAACTATGTTAACCAAAAATTTCAACGGCGATATCGACATCGAATGCTCTCATTTGTCACTCACACACGCGTTAAGAGAAAACCTAAATCGCGATGATGTTGACAGTACTATCGAAGGTTGGGAAAACCCCCCATAGAGCTTCCCAAATCGCATTGATATTGACAGTACCATCAAAGGTTGGAAACTCCCTACTTGAAGTGAGAATCGAACCTGGATTGGCAGTACCCCAAATTAGATCTCACCCCTATAACACTAAGTCAAGCTTCGGTGGTTAAAACTATGTTAAACTTATCAATTTACATATAAACTTAGATTACTAATTGTTAATGTATGCTCTCTATCATATCTTTGGAGCAAATTTTGAATATGGGATAAATACGCCTTCCCAAGTATTATCGGAAGGCTTCAAGTCACAAAAACGGGATTATTTTTATACGGTATACGATACGGTATTCAACAACCCGAACTCGGTCATCTTTTTATGTTAGGAATTTCGATAGTGGACCCTAACAAGAACAGGTGATTGTGGTACAGTCAATCACATAATCCACGAACAACAAACGAATAAACTAAAGCATAAACGATAAATAAAACGATAAACGACACAAAGATTTAACGTGATTATATCCAAACTCCATTGGCTTGAAGAAAGGTTTCGTCCACGGGTGTAAACCAGATATTTTCTTTATTATTGTGCACACATTACAATGAGGCTAGGGGTTACAATTTATAAGGGAAACATCAAACCTAAAACCTTGTTACACAAGTTATCTTGGCCTTCAAATACAAGAAACATCCAATAAAAAAATCAACTATTTGTTCCTTAAGTAAACTTGTCTTCCAAGCTTGACTTAATCTCTAAGTTAATTTTATTTTGTCTCCCTTTTTGTTCAAATGCTTCAACCTACTAGAAGAACTAGATAAGCCAACAAAATCCGTACGACTTGTTCACCAAGTCTGACATGAATCTTTGTTCCTTTGATCAAATTCTTCACACCTTCAACAATCTCCCACTTGAAGGCTTAGAGCAAACTCTTCACTACTCAACACTCTCCAACTTGAAGATTTTGAACAAACCCGAACATTAATCTCCATTCCAACTAAGAACGTCAAACTACCAGTAACCTCCTCAACTTCAATGTTGTTCAAACACCCATAGCAACTCCCGATCTCCTCTCGACTACGACTTTTGATACCGCCGGAATCAAAAAGCTGAATCACCTCCCACTGCCACGCAGGGAAGGAAGTCTTTCAAAACAAAAACCTCTAAAATTTAACCCGATCTCCAGTTACTAACATGGGCACTCTCAATTTCTTGCACCACCACCATCATACAAAAGAAGATCAACTTAAGTATGTGAAACTTCAATTACAGGATTCTTCCATGAGACAACACCGACTCATCGATCGCTCTAGACACGTCCAATCCCGTGAAACCTATGTCAACGATCACTCGTAAGAAGTTGTGATGTGGTCCAGCGGTTGATGGTCTGCCTCCTTTAGAAGGTCAGGAGTTCGACCCCCGTTGGCTACATATTAAAAACACAATTTCATCTCTGCCATGAAGTATCCACACATGGCACATTTCCCATATCGTTTTGGGGGTAAAGGGGATGGGGTTTTACTTGGTCGTGACCTTGGAACGGTTTCAAGGTTTCCTCCCGAGCAGCGATGGGGGCGGGGTTATTATCGCTGCATCGGCATAGTCGAAACGGGAGATGATCGCAACGGGTGGTTTAGTCCCCCTCGGGTGATCCGAATCGCTGTTCAAAAAAAAATAATCTTTGATTTTCCTTCCCATAATCAGAAAACCCAACAGACGACCTCTTGTAGACTATTCATCAAGGCTCCCGTTAGAATGCAATCACAACCTTGAAATCTACACCTTTGAACTTTTCTCACTTTCACGCTGGTACACTGACCCATCCTCATAGATATGATACGAACACATCTTTCCATTCCCAATCACGCTCCCACTTTACGATTAAGAAATAAACTACGGCTACTTGAGAAGAATATGGTTCGTACCACTGGTCAGTTGCAAATCTCTTTGCCATTCGAGGGTATACTTGTAGCAGCCGAGTACCCTAGTGTTATCCAAAATTTACGCACTAATCCTGTGAATACTAGAGACCCAATTTGCATAGCCATCTCCGTAACTTCCACTAGCTTCGTACTTCCGTTAGTTATCGAACCCCACCGAGTTCCTGACAACCTCTAGAAAGCTCAAGTTCCAGGAATTACAAGGGTATCCACTTCGACCATCAACTAAATATTTCTAATTTGTCACCCCGAAGAAAACCCGATTGCTTTGTTGTACAGTGTCAACCAAACCCAAAGCGCCATTCAAACGCGTTCTATCCGACAACTTCAAACTAATTTCTTCAATGAGTGAAGCTCTAACCCAACTCGCATATTCCAAATACCCTGGAATATTCGACCAAATACACTGGTCGACCCGTTCAATAATTCGATGTTGGACTTTAGTTTGCAATCCAATAGACCTCCCCTCAAACCCATGTTCAACTGAGCCTTCGTCCAATGATAGTTAACATCCAACCTTCTTTAGAACTTGTCGCAACCTTGGAACACAACCCGACTGAGAACACATAAAGTTGATGTGACGACCCGGAAATTTCTGACCAAATTTAAACTTTAATCTTTATATTATTCCGACACGATAAGCAAAGTTTGTTAAGTTAAATCTCAAGAATTTTAAACTGTGTTCATACATTCATTATAACCTCGACCAAATTCCGACGATTCACGAACCGTTATATATAAATAGATATGTATATGTATATATATATATATATATATATTATAACTTGAGAATATTAATAAAGTATTAAACGTATAATACCTTACACGAACGTATTTGTTTCAATATGATTTTTGATGAAATTAAAAAAAAATATATTAAATGATTGAATTATCAGAAACATTGAATTATGATTACAAGTCTCTGTTGAGAGGTCCACTATGATTTGAGAAAATCTATTCCTCTTAACGATATTCAGAATAATTTGTAAAGCTATTTATAAATAAAAATAAAAAGTGTCATTTACGAAAGTTAGACAAAAGTTAGTGGAGAATTGGTTTCCATAATATTCTATTAATTTAGTTTCAAAAGTACAAAAAACGTTTTCAGTTTAAAAAGAACTTTATTATTAAAACGTATATATCTTTTATAAATATCTAGAACCACTTTTGACAACTCATTACTTAACCAGTATGATAAAGATAACGATATTTATATTTTATTTTATTAAATATATATAATGATTTAAATTAATATTATATATACTTATACGCATATTATACGTATATAGTTTTATACTTTTACTATACTTTAACTTTACCTTTACTTTACTTTTATTTTACTTTAACTTTAATAATTTACTTTAATAATTCATACTTTAATAATTCACTTTAATAATTCATACTTTAATAATTCACTTTAATAATTCACTTTAATAATTCATACTTTAATAATTCACTTTAATAATTCATACTTTAATAATTCATACTTTAATAATTCACTTTAATAATTCATACTTTAATAATTCATTTTAATAATTCATACTTTAATAATTCACTTTAATAATTCAAAAATCTGTTATAAATAGAATTCAATAGGTTTCATTATTTCATAGAAAATTGAAAATATATTTCTCTAAACTCTCTCAATCGAATTACATATATATATTTTCTTTGTATTATTTCAAGATATTATTAGTATACATAAAATATTACGAAGGAGTGCTGTCCGAGTGATTTCAAAATAGTTTTTTTAAATGAGTCGAAGCTAAGGAAATTATGGGTTATAGCTATGGAGGTGATGGGTATGGTTCATGGGTATGCTCGTGAGGTCAATCTAGTGTTTATCATCTCCGTTGCGTCTACGTACTTTCCTGCAATATTGAATCTCAATATTGATACGTTCGTGAATCCGAGTCCAACCTTGCACTTGTTAAAAGACGTTATATGTATTTTTACTACGAAATACAGTATTGTGAGTTTCATTTGCTCCCTTTTTATATATATTTTTAGGCTGAGAATACATGCGCTGATTTATAAATGTTTTACGAAATAGGCACAAGTACTAAAACTAATTCTATGTGGGTTTAAACCAGAAATATACCCTTAGCTTGGTAACATTAAACTACTTGTCTATGTACGGTAGGCGCGAATCCTAAAGATAGATCTATTGGGTCTGACAAACCCCATCCTGACTATGGGATGCTTTAGTACTTCGAGGTTATTTTAAACACACCTGATCTGGTGTACTTCAGAGGGTAAAACATGAACGTTAAAGCTTGTTACCGGGTGCCTACAACTTATAGAATACTTTTATACACTTGCGAGTGTACATATATTTATAAACGGAAATCTTGTGGTCTATTAATATATTGAAATGATTGTTATGATAAACCTATGAACTCACCAACCTTTTGGTTGACACTTTAAAGCATGTTTATTCTCAGGTATTAAAGAAATCTTCCGCTGTGCATTAGCTCATTTTAAGGATATTACTTGGAGTCATTCATGGCATATTTTGAAAGACGTTGCATTCGAGTCATTGAGTTCATCAAGATTATTATTAAGCCAAATTATGGTTGGATGTATTATGAAATGATGTGCATGCCGTCAACTTTCGTTGTAAAGAAAGTTTGTCTTTTAAAAACGAATGCAATGTTTGTAAAATGTATCATATAGAGGTCAAATACCTTGCGATGTAATCAACTATTGTGAATCGTTTATAATGTATATGAACGGGTCCTTTCAGTTGGTATCAGAGCGGTGGTCATAGCGAACCAGGTCTGCATTAGTGTGTCTAACTGATAGTCGTTAGGATGCATTAGTGAGTCTGGACTTCGACCGTGTCTGTATGTCAAAAGTTTTGCTCATCATTTTTGTCGGAAATTACCTGCTTATCATTCTTAGTCTAGACACATCTTATTGCATTGATTGCATGAATAGTGTATAGACAAAATTCATATCTTAGCGTATCTGCTAATTCATATCTTAGCGTATCTGTTACTGTAAACTTTGCCTGACATATTCCGTAAATTCCTCCGTAATCTACGAAACCTTTTGCTCTATATAATTAGAATACCACCCGATAGCCGGAAAATCATTTCATATCGAAAAATTCTTTATTCAATCGTACGAAATGGAATTCGTCATTAGTTCAAGTCCCTCGGATTCTGAAATGGAATCCCACTCAAGTTTCGAAAGCAGTGTGACCGGAATGGATCAACCAATTATTCATCATCTATTCTGGATGAATTGGGGATGGGTTCGTAGCCTCCTTGATCATTAGAGATAAGAAGAAGGTGATCCTTCCATCCACCACATTGCCCTCTTGGCGAAGAACCTGAAGCACTTACCGGCGAACCTATCCGAAACACCATTTTCTCTCTTATTTCTAGAGTATCTCGTCACGATTACATACTACACCAAATTCTAGATTTTATTTATCCGCTCGTCCGAACCGACAATCACCCCGGTGTAATAGAAGAAGTCAACGAGCTTCGCGCTCGGGTAGTGGCTTTGGAGAATATGGTGCAAAGGTTACAAACACCAGCAGCAGCACCAGCAGCATAAACAGTACCACCATTAGCAACACCAACAGTACCATCACCACCACCAACAACAACATCTACATCCCACACCGCAACATCACAATCTGTATCTCAAACACCAACGTCATACGCCCTGTAAATATCCAGGAATATCAACAACAACAAATGATGAAGTATTAATTCATAAACTTCATTGAAGAGATATTGAAATGTCCCGTTCTTATTGATTAAAAACGTTCCATATTAATTGATTTCGTTGCGAGGTTTTGACCTCTATATGAGACGTTTTTCAAAGACTGCATTCATTTTAAAACAAACCATAACCTTTATTTCATCAATAAAGGTTTAAAAAACTTTACGTAGATTATCAAATAATGATAATCTAAAATATCCTGTTTACACACGACCATTACATAATGGTTTACAATACAAATATGTTACAACAAAATAAGTTTCTTGAATGCAGTTTTTACACAATATCATACAAGCATGGACTCCAAATCTCGTCCTTATTTAAGTATGCGACAGCGGAAGCTCTTAATAATCACCTGAGAATAAACATGCTTAAAACGTCAACAAAAATGTTGGTGAGTTATAGGTTTAACCTATATATATCAAATCGTAACAATAGACCACAAGATTTCATATTTCAATACACATCCCATACATAGAGATAAAAATCATTCATATGGTGAACACCTGGTAACCGACATTAACAAAATGCATATATAAGAATATCCCCATCATTCCGGGACACCCTTCGGATATGATATAAATTTCGAAGTACTAAAGCATCCGGTACTTTGGATGGGGTTTGTTAGGCCCAATAGATCTATCTTTAGGATTCGCGTCAATTAGGGTGTCTGTTCCCTAATTCTTAGATTACCAGACTTAATAAAAAGGGGCATATTCGATTTTGATAATTCAACCATAGAATGTAGTTTCACGTACTTGTGTCTATTTTGTAAATCATTTATAAAACCTGCATTTATTCTCATCCCAAAAATATTAGATTTTAAAAGTGGGACTATAACTCACTTTCAAAGATTTTTTACTTCGTCGAGAAGTAAGACTTGGCCACTGTTGATTCACGAACCTATAACAATATATACATATATATTAAAGTATGTTCAAAATATATTTACAACACTTTTAATATATTTTGATGTTTTAAGTTTATTAAGTCAGCTGTCCTCGTTAGTAACCTACAACTAGTTGTCCACAGTTAGATGTACAGAAATAAATCGATAAATATTGTCTTGAATCAATCCACGACCCAGTGTATACGTATCTCAGTATTGATCACAACTCAAACTATATATATTTTGGAATCAACCTCAACCCTGTATAGCTAACTCCAACATTCACATATAGAGTGTCTATGGTTGTTCCGAAATATATATAGATGTGTCGACATGATAGGTCGAAACATTGTATACGTGTCTATGGTATCTCAAGATTACATAATATACAATACAAGTTGATTAAGTTATGGTTGGAATAGATTTGTTACCAATTTTCACGTAGCTAAAATGAGAAAAATTATCCAATCTTGTTTTACCCATAACTTCTTCATTTTAAATCCGTTTTGAGTGAATCAAATTGCTATGGTTTCATATTGAACTCTATTTTATGAATCTAAACAGAAAAAGTATAGGTTTATAGTCGGAAAAATAAGTTACAAGTCGTTTTTTGTAAAGGTAGTCATTTCAGTCGAAAGAACGACGTCTAGATGACCATTTTAGAAAACATACTTTCACTTTGAGTTTAACCATAATTTTTGGATATAGTTTCATGTTCATAATAAAAATCATTTTCGCAGAATAACAACTTTTAAATCAAAGTTTATCATAGTTTTTAATTAACTAACCCAAAACAGCCCGCGGTGTTACTACGACGGCGTAAATCCGGTTTTACGGTGTTTTTCGTGTTTCCAGGTTTTAAATCATTAAGTTAGCATATCATATAGATATAGAACATGTGTTTAGTTAATTTTAAAATTCAAGTTAGAAGGATTAACTTTTGTTTGCGAACAAGTTTAGAATTAACTAAACTATGTTCTAGTGATTACGAGTTTAAACCTTTGAATAAGACAGTTTTATATATATGAATCGAATGATGTTATGAACATCATTACTACCTCAAGTTTAGTAGGTAAACCTACTGGAAGTGACAAGAAATGATCTAGCTTCAAAGGATCTTGGATGGCTTGAAAGTTCTTGAAGTAGGATCATGACACAAAAACAAGTTCAAGTAAGATTTTCACTCGAATTAAGATAGTTTATAGTTATAGAAATTGAATCAAAGTTTGAATATGAATATTACCTTGAATAAGAAAGATAACCTACTGTATATAACAAAGGTTTCTTGATCTTAGATGATTACTTGGAATGGATTAGAAAGTTTGGAAGTAAATTAGTAAACTTGAAGGAATTTTTGAAGTGTTCTTGAAGTGTTCTTCCTATGATGATTATAGCTTGATTCTTGAAGTGATTTTTGATGAAGATGATGATTAACTACTGGAAAAATACGTTCATAATAGTGTGGGTGTGTTGAGAGAGAATTAGAAATAGAATTGGAAGTGAAATGGAGTGAATGATGAGTGGTAATTGGTGAGTGGTGAGTGGGGTTAAAAGGAGTTATAGTTAGTTGACTAGCTCATGGTAGAAGTTAAAATTGATTAGTCATACATGACATAATCAAGAGTGGAATCCCATGCTAGTTCCTATTGGTATATACCCATAGTAAGTACGTTTTGAAGCTGTGTATAATACGGGTAAGAATACGACTAGAATTCTTGATGAAAGAAAAGAATGGGAAAGTAACTGTAACCATTTTCGTTAAGTATGAGTGTTTTGATATATGTCTTGAAGTCTTCCAAAAGTATTTTAATACATCTAAATACACTACATGTATATACATTTTAACTGAGTCGTTAAGTCATCGTTAGTCGTTACATATAAGTGTTGTTTTGAAACCTTTAAGTTAACGATCTCAATTAATGTTGTTAACCCATTGTTTATTATATCTAATGAGATGTTAAATTATTATATTATCATGATATTATGATATATTAATATATCTTAATATGATATATATACATTTAAATGTCGTTACAACGATAATCGTTACATATATGTCTCGTTTCGAAATCCTTAAGTTAGTAGTCTTGTTTATATGTATATAACTCATTGTTAATATACTTATGGAGATACTTACTTATCATAATTTCATGTTAACCGTATGTATATCCATATATATATCGTCATGTCGTTTTTACAAGTTTTAACGTTCGTGAATCGCCGGTCAACTTGGGTGGTCAATTGTCTATATGAAACATATTTCAATTAATCAAGTCTTAACAAGTTTGATTGCTTAACATGTTGGAAACATTTAATCATGTAAATATCAATCTCAATTAATATATATAAACATGGAAAAGTTCGGGTCACTACAGTACCTACCCGTTAAATAAATTTCGTCCTGAAATTTTAAGCTGTTGAAGGTGTTGACGAATCTTCTGGAAATAGATGCGGGTATTTCTTCTTCATCTGATCTTCACGCTCCCAGGTGAACTCGGGTCCTCTACGAGCATTCCATCGAACCTTAACAATTGGTATCTTGTTTTGCTTAAGTCTTTTAACCTCACGATCCATTATTTCGACGGGTTCTTCGATGAATTGGAGTTTTTCGTTGATTTGGATTTCATCTAACGGAATAGTGAGATCTTCTTTAGCAAAACATTTCTTCAAATTCGAGACGTGGAAAGTGTTATGTACAGCCGCGAGTTGTTGAGGTAACTTAAGTCGGTAAGCTACTGGTCCGACACGATCAATAATCTTGAATGGTCCAATATACCTTGGATTTAATTTCCCTCGTTTACCAAATCGAACAACGCCTTTCCAAGGTGCAACTTTAAGCATGACCATCTCTCCAATTTCAAATTCTATATCTTTTCTTTTAATGTCAGCGTAGCTCTTTTGTTGACTTTGGGCGGTTTTCAACCGTTGTTGAATTTGGATGATCTTCTCGGTAGTTTCTTATATAATCTCCGGACCCGCAATCTGTCTATCCCCCACTTCACTCCAACAAATCGGAGATCTGCACTTTCTACCATAAAGTGCTTCAAACGGCGCCATCTCAATGCTTGAATGGTAGCTGTTGTTGTAGGAAAATTCTGCTAATGGTAGATGTCGATCCCAACTGTTTCCGAAATCAATAACACATGCTCGTAGCATGTCTTCAAGCGTTTGTATCGTCCTTTCGCTCTGCCCATCAGTTTGTGGATGATAGGCAGTACTCATGTCTAGACGAGTTCCTAATGCTTACTGTAATGTCTGCCAGAATCTTGAAATAAATCTGCCATCCCTATCAGAGATAATAGAGATTGGTATTCCATGTCTGGAGACGACTTCCTTCAAATACAGTCGTGCTAACTTGTGACGACCCCGTCAAAACACTTAACGGATCCGTCAGTTGGTCCCATAGCTTGATCGGACTTAAATGAATTAAATAAACAAAGTTGCATTCTTTTATTTCAAAAGTTTTCCTAAAAAGGAAACAAACCAAAATATGTAGTTTAAAACCAACCAACCATAGTAATGAACCAAAAGTTGACACAAAACATTGCCAACAAACCCACAATTTAAATTATCCAAAAATAGAATGCAAGCTTAAGTTTCATAAATTGTTTCAATAAAATCTGCCCAAATGCATGCAGACTCTTCTAACGACAGCGGAAGCATCATATAACTCAAGTACCTGTGAAAACATGCAAGTAAACTGTCAACACAAAGGTTGAGTGAATTATAGGTTTAAATAAATAAGTAAACTTTAGATCACAAGATTTAAAAATGTTAGAAAACATTAAACATTATTCCATTATCAATGAGCCACCTGGTAACCACTTAACCCTTTATTTACCCTTGCCAAACACAATAAAAATATACACTTGGACAGTGTATCTACAACAAATTACGAAGTACTAAACATTCCGATTATAAATTGCTAGCGCGACTAGCTCGAAATGGGGTTGTCAAACCCGATAGATCTATCCGTAGGATTCGCGTTCACCGGTAGAAACCAATGATTACAGTTACCAGACTAGGGAATATTTTTGTCCAACTCACAATGAATAATTAAATTTAACTGTTACTTGTGTCTAAACGTAAATGAAAATCTGCATGTAATCACATCCCAAAAATATACTTTGAAAAGTATGTAAAAACGGGACTATAACTCACCTTAAATAGCAACTGAAGAAATCTCACAAACAAGCGAACAGCAAGTAAAGTAAAGTGATCAAGAAAGATCACAACGCCGACCTATAAATAAAGCAGGTCGAAATAAATAACTAACTTAGGCCAAGTCTTAGTATGATAGCTATTGTACATGTTGCAAGTAGGCATAGAACATTACTCATCAAGCATCGGTTTGATTGGAACAGCATAAGGACACACACTTTCTATTTTTAGAAAGTTTCTATTTTTAGCAGGTTTCCATTTTTGGAAAGTTTCTATTTTTGGAAAGTTTCTATTTTTGGAAAGTTTCTATTTTTGGAAAGTTTCTATTTTTAGAAAGTTTTGAAGTTAGGAAAGTTTCCTTATTTAGAAAGTCAACAGAAGTCAACTGAAAGTCAAAGTCAACCGAAAGTCAACTCAAAAGTCAACCTTGGTCAAACATAGTCAACATTAATTTTAAAATTGTAAGTTACAATAATAACATAGGTTATAATGTTAATTAAAGTCAAAAGTGTATAATAATGTCTTAACATAAGTTTAATTAAATAAAATGAATTATTAAAGTTAATATAAGTTGAAATGTTATAATTAGTATAACATAAGTATTTAATTAACTAATTAAATATTAATCATAATATAAATATTATTAATTTATAATAAATTTTAAATCATATCATAAGTATTATTAATTAATAATGAATTATTAATCATATCATAAGTTTCTAATTAAAATTATTAAATCATAAGTATTTAATAATTAAATCATAATTAAATAATAATTAAGTCTTATAATAATTAAATAATTATTTAATGTTTATTATAAGTCTTTTAATAATTTCTCAAAAACAAATTTAATACTTATCATAAGTATTTTCCTTTAATAATAAAAGTATTATTAATCATAAGTTTAATTAAAATGTTAATTAAATCATAATTAATAATTAAATGATATAATAAATATTTATATCATAAGTTTTAAATAATAATAATTACTTCTTTTATCATAAGTAATTAATTAATAATGAAATCCATTAATTTTAACATAAGTTTAATCATTAACCATAAGTTTTAAGTTTAAAAGTTCGTCGGGTCGTATCTTGAGCCCCGGGTGTCGGTTTCGGGCAAGCCACATATGCAACTTCACCTACTCAAACCAACCGACACAATTATGAACTCAAGAACACTCCAAGAACAGTCCCTAGGTCGTGGATATCAGCCATGACAACATTTGGGAAATCAATTTACTCAAAACGGTAATTCGGGCAGAACGGGTGAACCGTGGCTCGGATTTAGGTGACCCGAACATAACAATTCGTCTCACCATCAGTCCTAACCAAATGACACATCCTAAAGACACCAAGGATAGTCACAAAGTCGGACCCAACCTTGTTCATGCCAAGAACACCTTTCAATCTTTAGCAAAAACCAAATTAAGCATATCTAGGGCTCCGGGAATCGAAACGACATGAATCCGGAGTCTAAAATTAATGTCTTGATGAGAGGAACTCATTTATGTACTTTATTTTAACATTCATATCAGTTACAAAGTCAGAATATACGAATCAAACTGCTGTCCAAAATTTACAAACCGAAAACATATGCAAACGAGTAACTCTACGCATCCAAACAACATTACAACAACTAATATACATCATACTAATAATATAAACTCAAAATACAGAAATATAAATAATTATGAAAAGTTCTAGGGTTAGGGTTTATACCCAAATCGAGAATCAAAGAATATAGATGTGTAGAGAAAGACGAGAGGAATCCGATTATGCAAGCCAATTGATGATCCAAGCAATAAAAAGTGATGATTTTGGTGATGTATGGTGGTGGTGGCGACGGCATAAAAGGGAGAGGGAGAGAGGAGAGCTCAAAATTAGAATTAGGTTTTGTGTTTTGCAAAATAAAATGGAAAAAGGAAAAATTAAGGGAGTATACTCCCTCCCTTGGTGGACTTCGGCCGAATGGGGGGTGGGGAGTGGGCCCCACTAGCCCGTCTTGCTAAAAGCTCAAGTCCTTGTGGCCCGAAAGCCCGAACGAATCCCGAAACGCGAAAACACGCTTACGCGATTAAAAATCCGGAAAGATAACAAACGCGCGACGAAAAATAAATATAAATACACCTAATAATAATATGACCTTAAAATATCATATTTAAAATATTTAGGATTTAAAAATCCCGAAAGCTCGACCGTTGGTTTAAAAACCGAAAAGATTCGCCGGATAGAAATCCGCGAGACGTAGAAACGTATAAATTAAAATATGAATACATATATTCACATAACACATAATAATTAATATATATATATATATATATATATATATATATATATATATATATATATATATATATATATATATATTATTACAAATAATAATACAGGTCATAGAAATGACGTGGCACACTAACAGTTAACGGTTGTTAAATAATTAACGGAAAAAGATAACGGAAAAAGTAGGGTCGTGACATAACTTCTCCATCTTGTCATCTTCTCTTATTGGTAGGAAGTGTGCTGATTTGGTGAGACGATCAACTATTACCCAAATAGTATCAAAACCACTTGCAGTCCTTGGCAATTTAGTGATGAAATCCATGGTAATGTTTTCCCATTTCCATTCTGGGATTTCGGGTTGTTGAAGTAGACCTGATGGTTTCTGATGCTCAGCTTTGACCTTAGAACACGTCAAACATTCTCCTACGTATTTAGCAACATCGGCTTTCATACCCGGCCACCAAAAATGTTTCTTGAGATCCTTGTACATCTTTCCCGTTCCAGGATGTATTGAGTATCTGGTTTTATGAGCTTCTCTAAGTACCATTTCTCTCATATCTCCAAATTTTGGTACCCAAATCCTTTCAGCCCTATACTGGGTTCCGTCTTCCCGAATATTAAGATGCTTCTCCGATCCTTTGGGTATTTCATCCTTTAAATTTCCCTCTTTTAAAACTCCTTGTTGTGCCTCCTTTATTTGAGTAGTAATGTTATTATGAATCATTATATTCATAGATTTTACTCGAATGGGTTCTCTGTCCTTCCTGCTCAAGGCATCGGCTGCCACATTTGCCTTCCCCGGGTGGTAACGAATCTCAAAGTCGTAATCATTCAATAATTCAATCCACCTACGCTGCCTCATATTCAGTTGTTTCTGATTAAATATGTGTTGAAGACTTTTGTGGTCGGTATATATAATACTTTTGACCCCATATAAGTAGTGCCTCCAAGTCTTTAATGCAAAAACAACCGCGCCTAATTCCAAATCATGCGTCGTATAATTTTGTTCGTGAATCTTCAATTGTCTAGACGCATAAGCAATCACCTTCGTTCGTTGCATTAATACACAACCGAGACCTTGCTTTGATGCGTCACAATAAATCACAAAATCATCATTCCCTTCAGGCAATGACAATATTGGTGCCGTAGTTAGCTTTTTCTTCAATAACTGAAACGCTTTCTCTTGTTCATCATTCCATTCAAATTTCTTCCCTTTATGCGTTAATGCAGTCAAGGGTTTTGCTATTCTGGAAAAGTCTTGGATGAACCTTCTGTAGTAACCAGCTAGTCCTAAAAACTGGCGTATGTGTTTCGGAGTTTTCGGGGTTTCCCACTTTTCAACAGTTTCTATCTTTGCCGGATCCACCTTAATACCTTCTTTGTTCACTATGTGACCGAGGAATTGAACTTCTTCCAACCAAAATGCACACTTTGAAAACTTAGCGTACAATTCTTCCTTCCTCAATACTTCTAACACCTTTCTCAAATGTTCACCGTGTTCTTGGTCATTCTTTGAGTAAATAAGTATGTCATCAATGAAAACAATGACAAACTTGTCAAGGTATGGTCCACACACTCGGTTCATAAGGTCCATGAACACAGCTGGTGCATTAGTTAAACCAAACGGCATGACCATAAACTCGTAATGACCGTAACGTGTTCTGAAAGCAGTCTTTGGAATATCATCTTCTTTCACCCGCATTTGATGATACCCGGAATGTAAGTCAATCTTTGAATAAACAGACGAGCCTTGTAGTTGATCAAATAAGTCATCGATTCTCGGTAGTGGGTAGCGGTTCTTGATGGTAAGTTTGTTCAACTCTCGGTAGTCGATACACAACCTGAATGTACCATCTTTCTTCTTGACAAACAAAACAGGAGCTCCCCACGGTGATGTGCTTGGTCGAATGAAACCACGCTCTAAAAGTTCTTGTAATTGGCTTTGTAGTTCTTTCATCTCGCTGGGTGCGAGTCTGTAAGGAGCACGAACTATTGGTGCAGCTCCTGGTACAAGATCTATTTGAAATTCAACGGATCGATGTGGGGGTAATCCCGGTAATTCTTTCGGAAATACATCGGGAAATTCTTTTGCAATGGGAACATCATTGATGCTATTTTCTTCAGTTTGTACTTTCTCGACGTGTGCTAGAACAGCATAGCAACATTTTCTTATTAGCTTTTGTGCCTTCAAATTACTAATAAGATGTAGCTTCGTGTTGCCCTTTTCTCCGTACACCATTAAGGGTTTTCCTTTTTATCGTATAATGCGAATTGTATTTTTGTAACAAACGATCTCTGCTTTCACTTCTTTCAACCAGTCCATACCGATTATCACATCAAAACTCCCTAACTCTACTGGTATCAAATCAATCTTAAATGTTTCGCTAACCAGTTTAATTTCTCGATTCCGACATATATTATCTGCTGAAATTAATTTACCATTTGCTAATTCGAGTAAAAATTTACTATCCAAAGGCGTCAATGGACAACTTAATTTAGCACAAAAATCTCTACTCATATAGCTTCTATCCGCACCCGAATCAAATAAAACGTAAGCAGATTTATTGTCAATAAGAAACGTACCCGTAACAAGCTCCGGGTCTTCCTGTGCCTCTGCCGCATTAATATTGAAAACTCTTCCGCGGCCTTGTCCATTCTTGTTCTCCTGGTTCGGGCAATTTCTAATAATGTGGCCCGGTTTTCCACATTTATAACAAACTACATTGGCATAACTTGCTCCGACACTACTTGCTCCGCCATTACTCGTTCCGACACCATTTGTTCCTTTCGTTCTATTAACCCCTGGTCCGTAGACCTCACACTTGACCGCGCTATGACCATTTCTTTTACACTTGTTGCAAAATTTGGTGCAGAACCCGAGTGATATTTTTCGCACCTTTGGCATAGCTGCTTCTGATTGTTGTTGTTGTTGTTGCGGTTATTATTGTTGTTGGGATGATTGTTGTAGTTGTTGTTATTGTTGTTGTTGTTGTTGGGCCGTTTTTTGTAGTTGCGATTGATGTTGCGATTGTTGGGATAATTGTTGCGATTATTGTTGTAATTGCTGTTGTTGTTGTATTGGTGATTCTTATCACTGTTTTCCTCCCACTTTCTTTTGACTTGCTTCACATTGGCCTCTTCAGCAGTCTGTTCTTTAATTCTTTCTTCAATCTGGTTCACTAGTTTGTGAGCCATTCTACATGCCTGTTGTATGGAGGCGGGCTCGTGTGAACTTATATCTTCTTGGATTCTTTCCGGTAATCCTTTCACAAACGCGTCGATCTTCTCTTCCTCATCTTCGAACGCTCCCGGACACAATAGGCACAATTCTGTGAATCGTCTTTCGTACGTGGTAATATCAAAACCTTGGGTTCGTAACCCTCTAAGTTCTGTCTTGAGCTTATTGACCTCGGTTCTGGGACGGTACTTCTCGTTCATCAAGTGCTTGAATGCTGACCACGGTAGTGCGTACGCATCGTCTTGTCCCACTTGCTCTAGATAGGTATTCCACCATGTTAACGCAGAACCTGTGAAGGTATGCGTAGCGTACTTCACTTTGTCCTCTTCAGTACACTTACTTATGGCAAACACCGATTCGACCTTCTCGGTCCACCGTTTTAATCCGATCGGTCCTTCGGTTCCATCAAATTCCAAAGGTTTGCAGGCAGTGAATTCTTTGTAGGTGCATCCTACACGATTTCCTGTATTGCTAGATCTAAGGTTATTGTTGGTATGTAGCGTAGCCTGTACTGCGGCTATGTTTGAAGCTAGAAAAGTACGGAATTCCTCTTCATTCATATTCACGGTGTGTCGAGTAGTCGGTGCCATTTCCTTCAAAATAGTCAAATGGAACAAGTTAATCATACAGAATATTAAGAGTAGTTAATAGTATTTCGTAGCATAATATGAACTCATTTATAAAAGCTTTTTCTTCATATTAGCGTTTTATAAGTTTAAATTCGGGTAGTACCTACCCGTTAAGTTCATACTTAGTAGCTAATATACAATTCAACTACTACAATTCTATATGAAAAACTGATTATAATAATATTTCGCGTTCAAACTTTTACACAATATTTTACAAACTTACAATACCGCTTATTTTACATATAGCATGAAATATAGCACACAATAAATTTGATACAAGATGGTTGTGAAGATAATTCTAGCTAGTTCACAAGTCGTTCAGCAAAGGCAATAAAGACACGTAATTCATACGTCCAGAAACAAGTCATGCATTCTGGTTTTACTAGGATTACTTCCCATCCTTGGTCTTGTGGAACATAACCGTTATGGCCGTTGATAAGACAGCGTGTTGTAACGTCGTCAAAGGGACGAGGGTTACGTAATGTCCAACAGTCCCGTAACAATCTAAAAACCTCATTTCTTACCCCAATTACCGACTCCGTCACTTGTGGGAACGTTTCGTTTAATAGTTGTAGCCCGATGTTCTTGTTCTCACTTTGGTGAGAAGCGAACATTACTAATCCGTAAGCATAACATGCTTCTTTATGTTGCATGTTAGCCGCTTTTTCTAAATCACGAAGTCCAATATTCGGATATATTGAGTCAAAATAATTTCTTAACCCATTGCGTAAAATAGCATTTGGGTTCCCCGCAATATATGCGTCAAAGTAAACACATCGTAACTTATGGATTTCCCAATGTGATATCCCCCATCTTTCGAACGAAAGCCTTTTATAAACCAAGGCATTCTTGGAACGTTCTTCGAATGTCTTACAAACTGATCTCGCCTTAAATAGTTGTGCCGAAGAATTCTGATCGACTCTAGACAAGATTTCATCAATCATGTCTCCGGGTAGGTCTCTTAAAATATTGGGTTGTCTATCCATTTTGTGTTTTTATACTGTAAAATAGACAAGAGTTAGATTCATAAAAAAAATACTTATTAATACAAGCAATTTTTACATATATCATAAAGCATAAGCACACTATATTACTTATATTACACCACACGAATACAACTATCTTATTCCGACTCGCTTGTTTCTTCTTCTTTGGTTTTGGTTCGTTTTGCCAAGTTTCTAGGGATATATGATGTTCCCCTAATACGAGCCGTCGTTATCCACATTGGTTTAGAAAAACCTGGTGGTTTAGAGGTTCCCGGGTCATTGTTACAACTTAAGGACTTCGGGGGTTGACGATACATATAAAGTTCATCGGGGTTGGAATTAGATTTCTCTATTTTTATGCCCTTTCCCTTATTATTTTCTTTTGCCTTTTTAAATTCCGTTGGGGTAATTTCTATAACATCATCAGAATTCTCGTCGGAATCCGATTCATCGGAGAATTGGTAATCCTCCCAATATTTTGCTTCCTTGGCGGAAACACCATTGACCATAATTAACCTTGGTCGGTTGGTTGAGGATTTTCTTTTACTTAACCGTTTTATTATTTCCTCCACCGGTTCTATTTCTTTATCCGGTTCCGATTCTTCTTCCGATTCCGATTCTTCTTCCGGTTCCGACTCTTCTTCCAGTTCCTCTTCGGGAACTTGTGAATCAGTCCACGAATCATTCCAATTTACATTTGACTCTTCATTATTATTAGGTGAGTCAATGGGACTTGTTCTAGAGGTAGACATCTATCACATAATATCAAACGCGTTAAGAGATTAATATATCACATAATATTCACATGTTAAAAATATATAGTTTCCAACAAAATTTGTTAAGCAATCATTTTTCAAGTAAACACGGTCGAAGTCCAGACTCACTAATGCATCCTAACAAACTCGATAAGACACACTAATGTAAAATTCTGGTTCTCTAAGAACCTGGCTCTGATACCAACTGAAATGTCCCGTTCTTATTGATTAAAAACGTTCCATATTAATTGATTTCGTTGCGAGGTTTTGACCTCTATATGAGACGTTTTTCAAAGACTGCATTCATTTTAAAACAAACCATAACCTTTATTTCATCAATAAAGGTTTAAAAAGCTTTACGTAGATTATCAAATAATGATAATCTAAAATATCCTGTTTACACACGACCATTATATAATGGTTTACAATACAAATATGTT